>NC_046316.1:72639304-72963648 GCF_009819535.1 Lacerta agilis | reverse complement strand
TCTGAGCACAAGGACAGGGTATGGGCCCATCTCTGTTTAGCAAAGTAATCAGGATTTAGCATGGGTAACCTGCTTATGGGAGGCACCCATGTTCAAAATAAGCATCCTCTCTTACCCCATCTCCTGCCTGGGCTAGCTCTATAGAAGTGCCGTCCCAAGAATAGACAGCACCACAAAGGGTGCCGGAAGAAACAATTAAAGATACCAATCAATTGATTTTCAGGATGCAACCTTAATTGTGTTTGAGCTCTACTGTAAGGGTTTCCTTTGCAATTTAATTGTCATTGCTCGTGTGATAGGGGAATATTATCATCTGCAATTATGGGAAGGCTTTGCTAATCTAAAACAAGCAACCGCAGGTTTGTTTGGCAGCTGGAAGGGGAAATTGCTTAATGGATTTCTCTTTCCCCCCACCCCTCCTACATGTAAACAAATGGGCACAGTCCATTTCCCACTGAAATCGATGGCAAAGCTGCTATTGATTTTAATGGGCTGTACAGTAGTGTCTTGTTTTTGTTCCAAGAATGGGCGGCTGGGGTGAGAGGGAGGAATAGAGGGCATGAAAAAGAAAAGTTTTCCACTAACAGTTCAATTGTTACTCAGAAGTAAGCCCTGGTGACTTCAGTGGGGCTTACTCCCAGGTAGAAGGGGTTAGGGTGGCAGCCTAAGTAACTTTGTGGAAGTGCAAAACTAACCTGCTTTTGACTAACCCTCTTTTTCACACAAACAGTGCCTCTGCTGGATTTTATTTTATTTTTAATTTTTTTTGGCAGTGTCTAAGGTTTCTGCAGAGTTGCTTGCACAGTGCTGAGAAGAGGGCAGTTCTTAGATTATTCATTCATCGGAGATCTGGGTTAGCGACTGGAGTGGCCAGAATTGTTACCCACCCTGTTCATCTGACCTAGAGGAATGTGCAGAATTGGCATATAGCCAGTGTTATTTGGCTTCTGGCTAAGTTAGGGACGGAACCGGCCACTTGGCTTTCTCTCCCATGCTTTTCCATTTGTCCCACTCCGGACCTTTTCCGCTCCTGCTATTTGGGCAAAAGTGGGCTCCTTTCTCCCTTCCTAGAGTGGCAGCTTTCATGTTGACAGAGAGTATGGAACAGAAGGCTTTGATTATCCTCTCTGCAGTGCCTTCATATTGTGGCAGACCACTGACGCCTGATACTTAGTGGTACCGTCGTCTGTAAAATGGGTATATTATTGTTCCCCATGAGTGTGATGGTGTCTCATACTAAACTTCCTGACAGTTAGTTGGTCATTATTAACATTGCTCTGTAATCTCCAAATTCTGCCTTTGGAGAATAGGAAGGGAAGGGGAAAGATGTTAACTTGTCCTAAGAACTGGTTCAAAGGTGTGCCTGGGGACAACTACTCAATGTATTAGGCAGTTTTAGATATTTAGGGAAGACACTTGCATGGTTTGTGGCAAGTAGGCATACTGATGGTGGCCAATTCTTTAAATAGCAGAAATGCACATGCTGTGTGTGCTTTTAAGCCCAGTCACTTGGAGCCTCTGTTGTCTTTGTCCATGGAGTTTTCTTGGCAGGGATACTGGAGTGGCTTGCCAGTTCCTTCTCCAGGTGGATCACGGTCCTGATCCTGAAGTTGAGGCTCCAGTACTTTGGCCACCTCATGAGAAGAGAAGACTCCCTAGAAAAGACCCTGATGTTGGGAAAGATGGAGGGCACAAGGAGAAGGGGACGACAGAGGATGAGATGGTTGGACAGTGTTCTCAAAGCTACTAACATGAGTTTGGCCAAACTGCGAGAGGCAGTGAAGGATAGGCGTGCCTGGCGTGCTCTGGTCCAGTGTTTTTCAACCACTGTTCCGCGGCACACTAGTGTGCCGCGAGATGTTGCCTGGTGTGCTGTGGGAAAAATTGTGTTTATTTGATTACTATTCAAGAGAATTACTTTATATATAGTCAATATAGGCACAGAGTTAAATTTTTTAACATTTTCTAATGGTGGTGTGCCTCGTGATTTTTTTCATAAAACAAGTGTGCCCTTGCCCAAAAAAGGTTGAAAAACACTGCTCTGGTCCATGGGGTCACGAACAGTCGGACATGACTGAACAACAACAACTAGTAGCCTCGCTTCATTAATTTTCCCCCTTTCATTTCTCCGAGCGTACTATTTTACTTTGTTGGTCTCAGTGATGCAAAGCTAGTTCACCTTTTGTTCCTCTCAAAATAATAACAAAATGAATCAAGAGCTGGCTACTTTCCTGCCTCTGACTAGCCATTGTCTGACTGCATTAATAGATGCTTTCTCCTGCTTTATAGTGATCAAATAATACTTAAAAGGTATGATAAGAGGCAGGATCAAGGTTTGTTTTCTAGAAACGCTGATGACAAATATGATGGGGAGGGACGGGAACCAGTTCTATTCTTAGTTCTTTGATTGATTTTAATGAATGAGTTGGGAACAAGCCTGGGGCTGTTAATTACAAGGCTGGGGTTTGGGTTCTTTAGAATGGAGTTTGCTAGGTAGGATTTGGAGCGAGGCCCCGGATTGCAATGAGGAATTGCACTGCTTTTGCATGAATCAGGTGATTCAGGTGATTAAGAGCAGCAGAGAATACAAATGAAATAGTACTCTGCACTGATTGTCCCACCTAGAGCTGGGCGATACCAGCTTTTCAACATCGCGGTTTGGCGATATACCACGGCGACGTTGAAAAAACAAGCTGCATTGGCCTCTGCCCGCGAAGCACCTGGTGAAACTTCCATAGCTCTCACCTCAGGAACTGAGGCCGTTTCACCCAGGCGCTCGTGGGCTGGGACAACGCAGCTTGTTTGCACTCACCCACGGGCGAGCAGGCAGAGCATCCGGGCTCCTTTAACTGCTCGCTGTGGGAGCACCAACCACGCTCCCCTCAGCTGAGCAGTTTCACGGAGCCGCCACCCCGCTGCCGGCTTGCAGGGGCCAGTGCCGGGCTGGGGGCTCCTTTAACTGCTCAGCTAAGGTAAGGGCAGCTGCACACTCCTCAGTCGAGCAGTTTAAAGATGCAGAAGGAGGAACAAGCTGCATTGGCACCCAGGTTGTTTCTCCCTCTGCATCGTATGAGAAGAAGAGGAGTTTGGATTTGATATCCCGCTTTATCACTACCCGAAGGAGTCTCAAAGCGGCTAACATTCTCCTTTCCCTTCCTCTACCACAACAAACACTCTGTGAGGTGAGTGAAGCTGAGAGACTTCAGAGAAGTGTGACTAGCCCAAGGTCACCCAGCAGCTGCTTGTGGAGGAGCGGAGACACGAACCCGGTTCACCAGATTACGAGTCTGCCGCTCTTAACCACTACACCACACTGGCTGTAAGTGTGATGAGGGCAGAGTGCGATGGCGGTTTCACTCAGGGATATGTCGCTGGTGAGACTGCCACCACTCCCGAGTCCCTCTGCTAGCAGCGCCACTGGAGGAAGGAACTCTAGCGGTCTCTGCTAGCAGAGGGACCCAGGAGAAGAAGGAAAAGAAGAGTTTGGATTTGATATCCATATCACTACCCGAAGGAGTCTCAAAGCGGCTAACATTCTCCTTTCCCTTCCTCAACCACAACAAACACTCTGTGAGGTGAATGAAGCTGAGAGACTTCAGAGAAGTGTGACTAGCCCAAGGTCACCCAGCAGCTGCATGTGGAGGAGCGGAGACGCGAACCCGGTTCCCCAGATTACGAGTCTACCGCTCTTAACCACTACACCACACTGGCCAGCGATATACCGCTGAGTGAAGCTGACACCGCGGTCTGATCCTCATACCAGTCCTGCGCGATATATTGATACAGTGGTACCTCGAGTTACAACCGCCTCAGGTTACAAACGCTTCAGGTTACAAACTCTGCTAACCTGGAAGAGTTACCTCGAGTTGAGAACTTTGCCCCAGGATGAGAACGGAAATGGTGTGCCGGCGGCGCAGCAGCAGCAAGAGACCCCATTAGCGAAAGCACGCCTCTAGTTAAGAACAGTTTCATGTTAAGAATGGACCTCCGGAACGAATAAAGTTGTAACTAGAGGTACCACTGTATATCGCCCAGGCCTAGTCCCAGCATGTGCTGACTGCAACGGCTCTTGGAAAGCCAAAATGACTCATTCTTCATCTTCATTTGGGGTTGGGGGGGGGCTTTGATGTTAATCCTTTTGTGTACTTGGCTTGGAGGGGGGATACCGCCACCTCTCAGTGTCTGGCGTCAGGCTAGGACTGAGAAGACCTGGGTCCAGATCCCACAAAGCCCACTGCATGACCTTGAGTCAGTCACCATATCTCTGCCTAATCTACCTTACAGGGAGAGTTGTTGTGACGACAAAATGTGGGAGAATTTATGCTAGCAAAAAACACCTTGGAGGAAAGATGGGATTGCAATCACACCAACTTTTTCCTTTGTTTCCACAATCCATATAATTTATGTTTGCCTATATATCTAGACTTGCGCTTTAGTTCAGATTTGCTCCCCTGATCTTGGGTGATGATCATCATAATTCAGTGGACAGAGTCTTTATAAAGCTACAGTTGTAGTTGTTGTTGTTGAAATTTGCATACCACCCTATACCCATAGATCTCAGGGCGGTTTACTACATAAAATCACAGTATAAAAAACAGAAAATACATAATAAAAACAACCGAATAATCCCCTTTCACAAAACATTTTTAAAAGGCATTGATGTCAATCAGCCAAAGGCCTGGTTAAAGAGGTATTTTTTATTTACAGTTCTACACTAATAAATATTATTTATTAGTATTTACAGTTGTGTCCCTGCACAACTCTGAAGCACGCTGGCTCTTTTATCTGCCACACAATGTGGGTGCCTCTTAGGAACAAGACTGGAATACAGTGGAATGGAAATACCTGAATTTCCACTGTTGAAGCAAACACAGCTGTCGTTTATCTACACCTGGCCTTTGTGCGAGAGAATTGCATGGAGCACCCATGTCATAGATGACGTTATCTGTATGGTGGAGGGAGGGGCGGAGAGTGCTCTGCAAGACCCAAGACTCTTGTTGATGGTAAATGAGTGTTCAAATTGGACTACAGACACTCCCATTGTCCAGGTGTAACCTGAATACTTACCGGTACTCCCCTTATACATATGGAGGCTTCTGTTAGGTATGGAGGCACCAGCTCATGTCATTTTTACGTGTTCTTTTGGTTTCCATATTAATGGTCATATTTCTTTTTTAAAAAAAAAAAAATCTTGGAAAAAAGTACTTAGGAGGTGGTTTGGGGGCTGCCTATTAATATATACTGTATTTTTCCGTGTATAAGACTAGTTTGTTTGTTTTTTTACCCAAAAATTAGGTTTAAATTTTGGACTTGTCTTATACAAGGGTAGTGCTGAAGGGTGTTTTCTTCATTTGGAGTGCCCAAAAATAGGAGACATCTTATATATGGGGGCATCTTATAGACAGTGTTTTTATATTGTTCTACAGGTAATAACCACTGCAAACAGCTGGAAAGTTTGCTGCTGGCATTCAGAATGAGGCTAGATAAGACTGGGAATATTGGGATGGGATGAAACAACGTTCCTCCTAGGAATATTGTATATAGGAAAACAAGATTGCCGACACCCCACCCCACCCCACATAGCATCCTCACAGGGATATTGTGAACGATGTGTTGCAACCACCTTTTTCTGTATAGTCTTCATGGCACATTTCTGGCCCTGTTTTGAATATGCATAGCACCCACTGCAGCAGCAGGCCAGGCTTTTTAGCCACTTGAAAAAGATACTGACTTAAAAAAAAAAAAAAAAACCAGATAAAAATGTATCAAAATGCAACCCTCAGCCTACTTCACCGTATTTGTTCAGGCGCAAATACCGAAAGATGTTTGAGCTCCAATCAACACATTAGGTGTTGGAGGTGTGGACCGAAGGGGTTTCGTTTTTGGAATTAATTCCCAACAAATTCTCTAAACCCTTCCTAGGTCCAATACCCTCTTTGCCTAGATGACAAAAAAAATATGTCCTAGCCTTCCTGTGCCTATGCTATTCCATTTCGGCATTGGCTGCCCTTGATTTTGGTCCTCTTCTTTATTGTTGGCCTTTGATGTGACATTTGCCCATCTACTTCTTATCACTTCCTCTGAGGCGGGAGTTTAGCATGTGGCTTGAATACTGTATCTAAGGGTAGCCAGTTTAGTGCTCTCCCATAATTCCTGGCCATTGGCCAAGCTGGGTAAGGCTGATGGGAGTTGAGAGTCCAAGAATATATTGTTGTAAGAATTTAAGGTCTTTTATTTATATATATAATATATATTATTAATTCACCAAGCAAACACAGGAAGAACAGGCCTCACACCCATTTTTCACTCCCAAACTGACAAACTGTTTATCTGCAAGGAGGAAGGTGGTGAGCAGCCCTCTGCCTGAGTGATAATCTCTGGCATTCTGATGGGCCATTTCCCATGGATTTGGCCCGGGCTAGAACAAAGGACGGGCATTAGCCCTGCATTAGCCCTGCCTGCCCAGGACAGGACACCATGAACACTTTTGTTTTGCTGAAGTGTGTGTCTGGGAGGGGTTCAAGGAGGGATGGCACAGGTGTGAGAATTCTCAGGTTACCTCCTATGACCATCCCAATTTGTAATGTAATTCTGATGTATGTTTGATGTATGGAGGGGTGGTCTTGAGCTGGAGGGGGGCAATTTCAAAAGTCTATATAGGAGCTTGCACTCCATTGTTCTAGGTCTTTTGCTTGCAAAACACCCTGCTGCAACAGTTTCTAATAAACAAGGCCTTGCTTTGGGAGACTCGGTATTTGTCTTTGTCTTTGTGCTGCGTTGTTGGGAAGGGGCTCTTAAATTATAGCGCTCTTCCCGGGGTTACGGACTCCCTTCTTGAGATGGACCCAGTTACAGAATTTTTTATAACAATGTGGAGGGTACCCATTGCACTTGCGGACCCAGTCTATGACTCCTCCATTGGATCTTTGCTTAGATTATTAATGGTTGTGCAGGACCTTCTCCTTAGTTCTGATTCTGAACATGCCAGTGACTCTTGAGTCCTGATGCTCGTCCCCCTCCTCTTCGAACTTTTCTGTTCTTCATCCACTCGGTCTATGAGCAGCGGCTTGTCCAGATCTGCTGATTATCAGTATTGTTCGCCAGGTGCAGATTGTTCCAATCTGTTGTTAGCTTTAACTGAAAAGTCTCTTCCGTGAGAGGGGGAACTAACTAGAAGATTATGAATGGCTGGTCCTTGTTTCTTTGGTGTGTTTTTTTTTCCTTTCCTTTTTTTAAAGAACTTATTTTTAAACTGCAGTGCAAAATACAAAACCACAGCATTGTAACACAGTGCAAGGTGGCAAAAGCAGAAACTTAGAAAAGCCCAGCAGCAGTCATGCTTAATTTCCCACCAACCAAAATGAAGCATCTTAAAATTTAAAATCAAATTGCATTGCTCAGAGGAACCCTTTTAATAATTTAAAACTAAACATTTATGTGATGTTAGTTGTATCTGCTCCGAAAATAATGTTTCTTTCCCTTTTTAAGGAAACGGTGCCTTGCCTTGATTTGCAAATTCTAATCCTACAAACACAATTTGGAGGATCAGGCATATACTGGGAGCTTAACACACTTCCCCATTCTTTCTCACAAATGCAGATTCCCTCATCTATTTCCGGACGTGTTCTCAGTCAGTTTTCCTGAACCTGCTTCATTCCAGATGTTTTGGACTGCAGCTCTTTTCAGCCCCACCAAAGACAACCCTGTGAAGGGCACCAGGTTGGGGAAGGCTGTTCTAAACATACTTTGCCTTGAGTTCCAAATTCATGCAAACTTTGGATGGTGCTGACCAGGAATTGACTACAAACTATAGTTTGCAGACCCTCTTCAAAGCACCTCCCTGTTAACCTTACTAGACTTTGCCTGATTTGCTCAAAAAGTGTATATACATGTGCTCACTTTGCACAGTTCTGCTTCCAGCAGTTCAGTTTTCCTCTGGCTTCTGATATTTCACCAGCTACCGTATTTTCCCTTCTATAAGATGCCCCCATGTATAAGATGCCTCTTATTTTTGAGGACTCGGGTTTAAGAAAATGGAGGAAGATACATCCATGGATAAGACTCCCCCTAATTTTTGACATTATTCTTTGGGGGGGGGACCTAGTCTTATACACGGAAAAATACGGTAAGCGTCTGGGCCCTTTGTAGCTGTGATGAGAACCTGGAAATTCTCTTGTCGAAATGCTCACAGTAACCAGATTCTGCAACCAAATGGAAAATCTTTGCTTGCAGGGTGCAGTCCTGCCGTGTGCTCAGACCTAAGTGAGTTAACTGCAGAAGACAACTTCTGCATTTTTGAACCGATAGCGAAACTGTAGTGTAAGGGAACAGTATTTCACAAATGCAAAACTAATAATATAAGCAAGCAATTAGCTATGAGCCCAGCTCAGCATGTACTGACCTATACAGCTGCTGAGGCTGCAGTTAACGGTGATTGCCGGGGATGGCGCGGCGCATCTCGGAGGGAAACTTGGAATAATTGAAAAGAGCCAAGTCGGTGAAATAGACCATAGATGTTAACAGGATCTAAAGCTTTCCACCTACAGCTTTGTGGGGCTTCAGAGCTAGCTTATGTAACAAGGTTTTTGTATCTAGCTGCCAGCAGGCCAGGAGTTCATGTGACATGCAGGGTCCTGTCTTGTACTTATTACCCCCCTTGGCATTTTCCAGTGAGATCTGGGCTAGGTCAAGCCATTTGCCCACCTCCAAGCGATTTTACCTTGCAATCGTGAGAGCTGCACCGGCCCAGAATAGTTGGCGGTATCTGGGGGTGGGGTGTGTTCATGCCCCAGCGTCCTCAGTGACACTGACGGTGATTAAGGGGCCTCATTGATGCCCCCAAAACACTGCAACTCTAAATGTGGGCTCCTGCATTGCTTGTGGAAATAGGCCAGCTATGGGTGATATAATCATAGCTGTCAAGTTTTGGATTTGCAAATAAGGGATCAGCAGCCTCACCTATCCCGGGGACAGTCACATGGCAGTGGTGGGCGGAGCCAGAAGCAAAAGTGGGCGGCACTGGTGTGAACGCACGCAGTAGGCTTACTGTATTTTGGAAACGCTGCCCATGGGCTACGACGCCTATAAGTACGGGAAATGGCTCCCGCTTGCTTTGAGGCTGCAAGGAGGCGAGGTCTTCCCAGTCCCTGGCCAGCAGGGGAAGGGAGAGGAGCTGCTTCCTTTGAAAAAACGGGAAATTAAAGGGATATAAAAAATAAGGGATAGCAGCGGGAAACTGCTTGAAATAAGGGAGATTCCCGGGGAAAATGGGATACTTGACAGCACTGGATATAATCACGATCTTCCCACTCTTTTCTCTTCCGCGCCCAGAAAAAAACACTGGTAATGTTTACATGTTCTGTTATAAGGTATCTCAGAGGTGTGTTGTGGACGTACGTGTTCACCCAAAAGGAAATGAGAGACTTCCGCAATAAAACATTGGCTGTTATGCATATTTTAGAGGTAGCCAGGCGTAAATGGGGCAAGTATGAACATGCTCCCTGGGTACCGTAGAACTAATGTGCTGGGTTCTCGGTTTCTGCTGCTTGAGTGCTTCCCACCTCTGTGTAAGAGGCTTGGCACCATTTCAAATGCTGCTTGCTTTGCTATCTGGCTGTGGCAAGAATGCACAGAAATTTTGCCCGCCCCCAGAAATGTAAATGTGCCCTTAGAGGCAGCTCTCGTCTATGTCCCAGAGCATTCAAGCACATGGACCTGTGCTTTCCTGCTTCATATTCTCCTTCCCCAAGTTATACGGAGATGCTCCGATTCTCTCATCATCCGGATGCCAGTGTCTCCCAATAAAACCTCAGCCCACAAACTCTTAATGGGGCCCTTGGTTTGTTTGGTCTCTAACCTCAAAGGTCTTTTCTCCTGGGCTGAGCTGTCTAGACATCTTTATCTAGATCAAGCCTTCTATGCAGATGAGTCATGGTCACAATCACTACCACAATTGCCCGCTGCAATAATGAATTGATAAAGGGCATGACATCAAAGCAGGTCGGTTCAGTTGTGTATTATAGCAATGGTACATTGCTGCAATACAGAAGGTTCCTGTCTGTGATACCATCTGGCTGCTGCAGTTTGCTGTGCTTTCGTTTTTTGCACATATATTGTATGTGATATCCTCCAGGTTCTCTGCAGCATGTGCCTCAATCTCTCTCTCTCTCTCTCTCCTCTCTCTCTCTCTCTCCTCTCTCTCTCTCTCTCTCTCCAGGCTGTTGGGGGGGACTTTACAGTTTGTGCTATAAAGCCAATGCTCACTGACCAGGCTGTAAAAGAATCTCTTAAAACTGTTGATAAGTGGGGTAGGATAAGATTTGTAATCTAGGCTGTGTGTGTGTGTGTGTGTGTGTGTGTCTTGGGCTAAAAGAATTTTATTCCACGGAAATTGAAACGTTATGTCCACAATACACTATTCACAAGTGGATATTCTTAAAACACTTAATTTGCATAGTTTGGATTTTCCCCCTGTCGCTTTACCATTAGAAATAATGAAACAAGAGGGCGGAGGGGAAATCTATAAAAGAGCTGGGTCAGGGAGAGAATGGGTTGAAAGCGTCTAGAGGTGGGAAGCCTGTTTCTCATCTGTCATCTAAATGCTAAATAATTTTTTCCATTCAACCACAAGGTCTAGAAACTTGAAAAGTTGGCAATAATAATTTGGCCTCATAGGAGTTCCCCCGAAAGATTCCCCCAAGTCTCATGGTTCACACAAGTCTTCTGTTTCCGTGCTTTTAACCTTTGTACCTTGTGTAATAGGGGACGCGGGTGGCGCTGTGGGTTAAACCACAGAGCCTAGGGCTTGCCAATCCGAAGGTTGGCGGTTCAAATCCCCGCGATGGGGTGAGCTCCCATTGCTCGGTCCCAGCTCCTGCCAACCTAGCAGTTCGAAAGCACGTCAAAGTGCAAGTAGATAAATAAGTACCCCTCCGGCGGAAAGGTAAACGTTATTTCCGTGCACTGCTCTGGTTCACCAGAAGCGGCTTTGTCATGCTGGCCACATGACCCAGAAGCTGTACGCCAGCTCCCTCGGCCAGTAAAGTGAGATGAGCGCTGCACCCCAGAGTCGTCCGCGACTGGACCTAATGGTCAGGGGTTCCTTTACTTTACCTTGTGTAATATTTTTATACATTAACAAGCTCGCCACAACTTCTTATGGGTCTGTGTGTGCCTTTGAAGCTGTTGAGTTTGGGGGATTTTCTGTGCAGCGAGCAAACACTACACAAGAGCTGAGGGACATGTTCTCACCTACTGGCGCGGTCCTTCCGTGCTTTGCCAAGGAGTTTGCAGAATCAAAAAATCCCATTGCTCACCTTGTTCCAAACTGAGATATAGCATGTTGTGCACGCAGGAGTGGACATCTCAGAAAATTGTCACGAAGCAAATAATAATAATGCCTCTCACCTTTTTGTTGACGTAGGTGTAGGTTTTAGTGTTGAGCTTTGTAATATTATTCCTTAGCAGCATCAGCAAAACTAATGTGATTTTCATATATGGCACAATTACTAATGCTGCTTAGCTGACAAAGCTCAGTGGGAAATGCTGGGTTGCAATTACGGTACATCTGAACGTGAGATGGAATGAGAACTACTAGGTTAGAAAGAACTGGACGTAACATAACATGGTATAAGAATGATAACAACACAATATGAGTTTATCTCAGGTGCTCCACCCACTGCACACAAACACACCAAGAGTCATCTTTACAACAACCCTGTAAGATAGGTCAGCAGCATTATATATCCCATATTGCAGGTGGGTGCCTAGGTAGAAACTGACTTCCTTCAAATTCAGAATTTAAAAACAGTTAACACAGATTACAGTCACAAGAATAGGCTGGGCCCTGAAAACACACATCTCAAGTGTCAGAGACCAGAGTATACCTGTAGAAGTGCATCTTCAGCGCTTACCAAAAGCCAAGCTTACACCTGAGGAGGAGGAATTTGGGGCTACCACAAAGAATGCCCTCCTCTGGGCCACCCTCTGCTGATCTCAACACTCAGGGTGATCTGCACGGAAGGATGCAGTCTTCCACATATTTGTTCAGGATTTTAAACGCTAGCATGAGCAGCTTAAATTGGGCTGGAAGCAGGTTGGTGGCCAATCCTGGGAACTGTAGTTTGTTAAGGGTGCGGAGACTTGTTAGGAGGCCTCTATTCCCTCACAGAGCTACAATTCCCAGAGTTTTATGAGAAGAGGGATTGATTGTTAAACCACTCTCATTATAGCTCTGGGAAGGGAATGGGGGTCTCCTAACAACTCTCAGACCAGCAAGTTCAGTAACGGACACCATCACCGACCTCTTTGCCCCCTCTCCCTCCCACTGTTCCTCTGGTAAGCAGCTTCTGGGAGGTTGGGTGAGTGCTGCTGCCCCAACATGTCCTTCCACTGCTAGTCATCTCACATGTGCGTGCGGTTTTCAGTGTGGCTATTTAAACTTGTACAGCTGCTTAGCGTTTAGAATAAAACACGTGCAAGCGATTACAGTGCTTTCCTTAATATATCTATTATCTGAGAGTGATTGATGTATCATGCCATTCAGTGAGTGAGGCTTTTAAATCTGAATTTAGGCCAAATGTGGTTTTTATTTTTGAAAAGTTGACTATTGGGTGCTGTGCGCTGGACCTTGTGAAACATTTCAGTAGTTGTTAAAAATTAATTACCTCTGCGGCGCTTGTGTGAAATTGATGGCTGCGACGGGAGTCGCTGAGGAGCTAAATTTTTGGCAGTTGCTTTCGCCCGAGAAATCGGTCGAGTCTGTTGCTCTGTTAAACGTTTGCCATAAAAACAAATGGAGTCTTTAAACTGCCACTTACTTTGAATTAAAAACGATTGTAATTTCATGTAATCGCACACCCACCGATATTGCAACCTTAGTTAGCAAGCGGTCTCCGCTCATGAATTAAAATCCTAAGTCGTTCATGGCACGAGGCTCCTGCCCCAAACCGGCAAGCCTTGTGTGCGTTCCCCTCCTCTGTTGCGCTTTTAGACTCGTGGAGGGTGCCACAGATTGAGGTCAGAGCGCATGCATTGGAGACAGAAGAACCTCTGGCACGCCCAGTGAAAAAGGATCAGAGGGCAGGGAGTGGGGAAACTCAAAAAAGGTCAGAGGAAAGCAATGTGGTTGAAATAATAATTCACAACCTCACCTTTGTTACAAGTCTTCAACATGGCATCCAGAAACTTGGCATTTGGTGGACGATAGCCATGGTTTAGACCAGCCATTATATTCAAATAATGTAGATGTTTGGTTTGTGCATTATAATGCAAGCTCTAGTTTCAGGGTATTTCAGTCCATTTGATTTCATCCCCGAAAACCTAAATCAAGCAGCAAGCCGCAATTCTTCTTTAGCTGCTTCCCACCCTTGATTTTATTTTATTTTTTTGTCTCCTTCCAGTACGCCACGACAGGCTGCTCCCTGACACTCCACCATACGAAAAGCCGGAGCATGAAGACATTTGCGAATACCGCCCTTACTCCTGCCCGTGCCCCGGCGCCTCGTGCAAGTGGCAGGGCTCGCTGGAAGCCGTCATGTCGCACCTCATGCACGCCCACAAGAGCATCACCACCCTACAGGGGGAGGACATCGTCTTCCTCGCCACGGACATTAACTTGCCGGGGGCCGTGGACTGGGTGATGATGCAGTCCTGCTTTGGCCACCACTTCATGCTGGTTCTGGAGAAGCAGGAGAAGTACGAGGGCCACCAGCAGTTCTTCGCCATCGTCCTGCTCATCGGCACCCGCAAACAGGCGGAGAACTTTGCGTACAGACTCGAACTGAACGGCAACCGGCGGAGGCTGACGTGGGAGGCGACCCCGCGGTCCATCCACGACGGGGTGGCGGCGGCCATTATGAACTGCGACTGCCTTGTTTTCGACACTGCCATAGCACACCTTTTTGCAGACAATGGGAACCTCGGGATCAATGTGACTATTTCTACGTGTTGTCCGTGATATTTCTATGTAATTATTGAGACCATGTTGTTGTCTTTCGTTTCACTGACTGTTTTTTATTTTATTTTTTTATGGTGTTCCACTGTAGCCCTCTTCAGGTGTTCCCTCGCAACCTATTAACAATCGCATGAGGGGAGAACAGGGCCCCAGCCCCCTGGCACACACGTACCCCGGCCATCGCGGCACCACCATCCACATGTTACGGAGAAGGACGTTCATGCCAGGGAGGCAGCTCCACATGTGTAGGCTCCCTGATGATGTGGGACCTGTGTAATTGTTAAACGTGTGAGCGGGGATGCCCGAAGGGGACTTTAGGGTTCTTTCTTAACCGGCCGTTTTTCCCCCTCATTCTCCTTCACTGCCACCGCCGCTGCCTGCCTGTACCACAGAGTTTTTAAAGCACAGTTAACAGGACAGTTCAGATGATTTTATCCTGTTGATCTGAAAGGAAGGGAGGAGATTTGTTTTTTTAAAAAATAGCATTATTTAAGGTTTTAAAAAGTGAAGGCGATTCCCTTTTCTTGACAAGCAAAACCCTTTTTAAACGTAATGGAATCAGAAGAGAAGCAGCGAAATGGACATAAAGAGGCATTTTGCACATGCAGAATGGCTGGACTCCTTAGGTGTTCGAGTGCATTGTGCTCCTTCAGACGGCACTTAAAAAAACACACACAACAACAACCCTTATTCTAGCACACTAGCTCCCTGTTGTAGTAGTGTTCTCATTTGCCAGGACTTTTTAATGTCTGAGTGTGGGACCTTTTAGAAACGTGGTTTATCACCTGCAACCTAAAATGTTACCCGCTTGTTCTGCTGCATTTGTGTGTGTAGCCACACGAATCTGCTTCTCTTGATGATCTTAGTGATTGGCCTTGTAACAGAACAAAAGAGAGAGAAATTGGAGTACTGTAGTATCGCTTCTTAGCGATGCAGGAAGGTGCTGAAGCCTTAGTGGTTACACAACATGTCTCAGGCGTGCTCTTTTGCACACAGCAGTTTCACACACTTAACAGGCAGTACCACTGTCATCTGGTTGGTCTTGCTGTTGCTGTTTTGTCCTTTTTCTTCCCAACAGAGTTTGTTCCACCCGCCCTCCAAAAAAGAAAAAGAATAAAAAGTTTCCATACACCTGCAAAATGTTTGACCCTCTTCATCCATCCATTTCAGCAAGAGCTGAAGAGGCTCAACATTTTGTGGAAGCTGCTAACTTAACGTGGTGGCAAAAAAAACAAGATGTGTTTTGAGCAGTTTTAAAAATAGGTCCCACCTATAAATATACCCAGGATGTTTGGCGTACTTGACATTAACATTGTAAAAGCTATTTTCAAATAACACAAGGAAAAGCGATGTGCCGATTCGTCTTGTTTATGTTCTTTGCTATCTAAGTTTCCTGTTGTTGCCATATTTACTCTAGTTTTTTAAATAAATATTTTGCAAAAATAATGTCCATGGGCTGTCTGGAAAAGCATTTGTGCATCCGTCATATCTTCTTCTTCTTTGGCGATCCTTCGTAGCCAAGTAAGATTGTCTTCCATAAACACGGTTTTAACAGTGAGTGCATAAGTGACTGTGGAGGCCGATTCTGGATCCACACATCCTTCCACAGTGGGGACATAGGTTTCCGGGCGGGAGTTGATCACAGTGAAGGTTTGCCAAGCGTGCCTTCCTCTTAGCACATTTCTCCTTTTCGTCCTGAGTTTGAGCGTCTTCAAAGCCCATTACACCTTTGGTAAAGGCTGTTCACCAATTAGAACGCTCGCAGGCCATTGTTTCCCAGTTGTCGGTGTTTATACTACATTTTTTTGGATTTGCCTTGAGAGAATCTTTAAACCTCTTTTGTTGACCACTAGCATTATGCTTTCCATTTTTAAGTTTGGAATAGAGTGGTTGCTTTGGTAGACGATAATCAGGCATGCGCACAACATGACCAGTCCAACAAAGTTGATGTTGAAGAATCATTGCTTCAACACTGGTGATCTTTGCTTCTTCCAGTACACTGGCGTTAGTTCGCCTGTCTTCCCAAGTGATTTGAAAAACTTTCCGGAAACAGAGAACACACTGCACATTCATATGAGCCTGGTTTCATCCCTGGTATCTCCAGTTTTCAAAGACGTTTGAGTAGCAGAGTTGGGGGAAATCCTCCTTTTGGCCTTGGAGAGCTGCTATCCGAAAGTACACAATACTGATTTAAATTAGCCACTATTCTGGCTCTAAGGCAGCACTGTATTTTCAGTATGTTTCTGACCTTTCATACTACAGGGAATGCATATTAACTAACTTGCACTAGACCCAGTACTGAACTTGTGCCTCTGTTGTACACTTAAGAGATGAATGGCTGCTCAGAACAGCACATAGGTGTTGGGCAGCGCACTGTTCCACCTCCCATGGGTGCCTGCAAGTTTTTATCCCCTCCCCCAACACTAATTGAGTTTCCTCTAATAACCTAGAATAGGGCCCTGTACAGGTACCTTTTCTGCTTTCCACAATAACTTTGTTGTCACTAGATGCACTGAGTGCAGTAGTATCTGCAAGTGTTTGTAAGCACTGCTTGCTCAGAGATGCAGGTTGACAAGCACAGGAAGCAAGGAATTTCAGGTGTTTTGGCCTGAGCCTCAAGCTCAGCAGTTGCTTGAGATTTCCAGCTTTATAGGAACAAATTCTGTTCTGACTTTCCTTGATGGGCAAGGTGTGGATAACAATTCCTCTGTAGCCCAGATCATCAATGTGTGTCTACTGAAAATACGGTGCTGCCTTAGAATCAGAATACTGGCTAATTTAAATCAGTATCGTGTACTTTTCCGGATAGCAGCTCTCCAAGGACGAATGGAGGATTTCCCCCAACTCTGCTCCTCCCAACTTTGAATACAGTACTGGCAATACCAGGGATGAACCCAGGCTCATATGAATGTGGAGTGTGTGCTCTGCCCCTGAGCTACAGTGTCTCTGAAAAATGTTTCAAATCACTAGTATGCAACCATTTTTGTACATCATTGGTGGAGCAGAAAGCTTTGGGAGAAGGTACTCTGTTATGAAAAGGGCTTTAAGGACATGGTGTAACAATGTTTTTCCTCTGCTTCTTGGGATCTACACGTTTGTCCATCTCTCCTCTGACCATCAGCCTCAATGCAATTTCTAAACCTGTCCTCATCGCATTAGCATTCACCAACCAAGTTCAGACCGTGACTTGAGACTATTGGCTCCATCAACCAAAGCCTAATTTTGCACTAAAATGTAAGTCTGGGTCGTCTGCAGAGCATTTGGTAAGTGGCCATATTGAGCATCTGCTCTGCTGGGCGGTGGAATGTCTATACTTAACAAACGTAGAGAGGTGGTTCGCACTTGTGAACTGTTCAGAATGTTCACGCCATTCAAAGAGCCAAGATTAAATGGCAGCGTTGATGCCCATGCTGGGTGTGAGGGGAGGGAGAGACCTTTTAGAGCCCGCATTTTAATATACCACTCTCTGTGCTGGAGGGGAAGAGATTTCCCAAGAGGAGAGTTACTGGATCGCTGGCATTGCAAGACCTTGATTCCTAGAACTCTGTTGGCACGGGGACCTTTTAAATTATGACACAAGTGTCCCTAGAATAGCTGCTGTACATTCCGAAAGTGATCTCACCAGGATATTGAAAGCAGACTCTTGCTAGCACATGGTTCCAGCTGTCACTTCCTAGGATGGTGTTTTTGTATTTCTCTCTGCTCAGGGGTCCAGAGGGATGAACATGGAGGTGTCTGTGGATTACCGGTATATCGCCTTCTGGACATACCCATGTAGAGTTCCTCACTTGCATATCTGAGCACATCCTACTGTTAGGATTCATTCCCTGTGTTTTCTGTGATTGGTGTACCAAAATATCCCACCTATGGAATGAGAAAAGGAACGCCGATAACTTCCCAGGCAGCGTCCACAGACCAGGACAGTCTGAGCAAGTAGGGAATTTGGCAGATCCTACTGAGAGCAGGAAATGGTATTAAAAACAAAGATGGCTGGCTGACTGAGGAAGGGGGTTGCCCCATCATTAACAAACATATTGCCAAAAAAAAAAAAAATTAACGTACAAACTGAATTTGAACATATGTTATTGCTGACTTCTTAACGCTGGATTCTGGAAATGACTAATGCTGTATCAGGCTAAAGATTTGCATGCAATATCTCAATCCTAGCAACAAAGAAAGAATCGTGTTAAGTGAATGTATTGATGTGATTACATAAATATTGAGAGTGCAGAATATTTCTTTTAAAAGGCAGGAAAAGCTCTCTTCCTTGAGAATCACTATATAAAATATATTTTTTAAGAAGTGTATAAATGCAATTGCAAAAAGTCCCCCAACTTAGCCCCCCTACGCCAGGCAGTCTATTAAGTTTTGCCAACTTTGTGGATATAAGTATTCATATTGATAATTTTTATGCTGACACATAATAAAATTTTGGGAGAGATGTTGCAGCAAATTGTTGGCCAAATGAAGGCTGGGGCTACAGATGATGTTGGACTCCAACTCCCATCAGCCCCAGCCAAAATGGCCAAGTCAGGAGGAACAAGAAGTTCCAGCCCCCCTTACCCCCAAAAAATGATAGGCATTCATTGCGATTCAAATAGTGTGCATGCACTGTGTCTTGTGATCAATTATGTGGTAAATATTTTAAAGTAAATATTTTATTCAAGTTGGTATCACTGTTCTGTTCATGGTCAGCATTTCCTAGGAGAATATAAAAACCTTTGGAATAGGCCTCTCGTTTTCTAGGTCACGCTAGCCTTTTCCACATCATCTCAAAAGAAACTCGAGCATGTGCATCTTAGCCATTCAACCAAACCGCCTCAATGGAAGTTGCTAACCTGAATTTATTTATTATTTTTAATTGCAACCAGTGGCACTGAAGGGAAAAAAATTATTCCGTTGTGTCTCCTCGGTGTGTGCTGAATGCAGTGGTTCTTTGGACGTAGGAGAAGTAGATAGACACCATTCATTTTGTAATAACAATAATAATAACAATAATAATAATAATAATATAATAATATATGATGATGATGATGATGATGATGTTTGGCCTTGAATCACCCTACCTTTATTCACATGCTTAATCTTGTTACTACGAGTACACTCTCTTCTTTGTATAGCAAAAACAAAAAAACTTTGCAGCTTAGTAAAGAATGGCTTGGAAACTTTAGAAATGTTTCCAAGTCGAACAGCCTCTAATTAGCAGGGAAATGTCGGCCCACTGAATAGAACAGAACTGATTTTTTCCATTCAGATGGTGAAGTTTCTGCAGCTTTGGTAGCTAACATGTATGCACATTTTGAAAACAGCTTGTTATAGTGTCTGGCAGGATCTGAAACATGGTCTCCCCCCCTCCTCCCCTGCTTTGATAAATTATATAGTTGTGGCTTTATCTGGGAGTTGGACAGGGACAGTGTGCCCCTGTTGGTTCTGCAGGACCTCTCAGTGGCTCAACACAATGAACCGTGGTATCCTTCTGAATCACCTTGCTGGGATGGGACTTGGAGGTCCTGTTTTACAGTGGCGCTGTTCCTTCCTGGAGGGGGGCAATGACTTGGCCGTTGGCCTGCGGGGACTCAAGTTCGTTCTGTCCCCCAAGGCCCATGCTATTTAACATTCACATGAAACAGGTGGGAGTGGTTGTTGAGAGTTTTTGGGTGTGCCAGTGTCATGCAGATGACACCCAGCTCTATTTCTCCTTTCCACACAAATCCAAGGAAAATGACTCGGTTCTAAACCGGTGTTTGTCATCAGTAATGGACTGGACAAGGGTGAACAAACTGAAGCTTAAATCAGGACAACAAAGTATTTTTTCCCTAAAATTGTGCCAGTTGAGGGAGGGGGGTTTCAAAAGCCTGGGCTTGTGAGGGGGTGATTTCCCTATGTCACTGTATTTGACAATGATGCTGGCAGTGGCACTGAAGGGAAATAAAGGTTTTTAAGAAACGAGTGATGGGCATGCTTTGATTTGCAGAACAAAACGTTAAGTAATCTATTGAGAGCTCCAGCTATTTTCAAGTACTCTGTGGGGAAAGAAAAGTTTGAGAACTAACTGCTAAAGATAGATCCTTCGCAGAATTCTTTCTGCTCTAACTTGGTGTGTGGGAAGAGACAAGGAAAAAATGGAGATATAATGTCCTTGCATGATCCCCTGAGGCTGCGTGGTGCAATGAAAGATGTAGTCTACTGGCAGTGATTACTCTATCCTTATGTTAAAAAAAAAAAGAGGAGCCAACAGAATTGAAGTGGATGGGAAAACACCCACTACCATTCCATGATGTGTCTACCACAATCATCTTCTTCTTCTCTCTTCTTTGGCAATCACCGTAGCCGAGTAAGATTGCCTTCCATAAACAGGGTTTTAACAATGAGTCCGTAAGTGACTGTGGAGGCCAATTCTGGATCTGCACGTCCTTCCACAGTGGGGACATTGGTTTCCGGGCAGGAGTTGATCACAATACAGTGGTACCTCGGGTCGGGTTACAGACTCTTCAGGTTACAGACTCCGCTAACCCAGAAATAGTACATGGGGTTAAGAACTTTGCTTCAGGATGAGAACAGAAATTGCGTGGCGGCCGCAACGGGAGGCCCCATTAGCTAAAGTGGTACCTCAGGTTAAGAACAGTTTCGGGTTAAGAATGGACCTCCAGAACGAATTAAGTTCTTAACCCAAGTACCACTGTACTATGACCCCTGCCCTCAGTGTATGTGGGGAGGTGGGGGGCTGGGGTGTTGTCCTAGGAGTTGGAATACCTGAGTTCAGATCCTCACTCTGCCTGGAAGTTCACAGGGTGACCTTGTCTAATCTAGGTAAGGTAAAGGACCCTTGGACAGTTAAGTCCAATCAAAGGCGACTCTGGGGTTGCGGCGCTCATCTTGCTTTCAGGCCAAGGGAGCCAGTGTTTGCCCACCGACAGTTTTCCGGGTCATGTGGCCAGCATGACTAAACCGCTACTGACGCATGGAGGACCGTGACGAGTGCCAGAGCGCATGGAAACGCCATTTACCTTCCCGCTGCAGCGGTACCTATTTATCTACTTGCACTGGCGTGCTTTTGAACTGCTAGGTTGGCAGGAGTTTGGACAGAGCAACGGGAGCTCACTCCCTTGCGCAGATTTGAACCGCCGACTTTCTGATCAGCAAGCCCAAGAGGCTCAGTGGTTTAGTCTAATCTACCTCTTAGGGTTGTTGTGATGATCAAATGGGGAAGGGGAGAACCATGAGTGCTCCTTGGAGGAAAGTGATATGCAAATAATAATAATAATAAATATAATAATAATAATAATAATAATATAATAATAATAATGCCAAATAGTGGCTTTTTTGTATCTTGTGACTTGGAAATGAAATAGATGGGGGTGTGGAGAACGGCGAACTAAACACAAACACAACTTGAATGAGGCTGCAAAGGGAGGGGGAATATTCTGCACAGACGTGAGAATGAGCCGCTGATCCCGCCCCTTTGATGTCCCGCCGGAGTCTCCCTGGCAACTGGAACGCAAAACAATGCGCGTCATAGAGGGCGAAGAACGCCGCTTCTCCCTGGAGCCTTAAAGGGGCCGCGGCCCCGCGCTGCTGCGGTTGCAAAGGAAGCGATTGGGTTGCACTTTGCATGATGGACGGGGCTTCTGGGAAGTCGGAGAAGGACGGCGAGGAAGCCCGAGAAGATCCAGGTGCTTGCTCGAGAGAGGCAGTGCTCTGGAGCGTAGATCACCGCGGAGGGGGCAAAAAAAAAAAAGATGGGGCAGGGGAGGGGGTGGATGATGAAAGACCGATGCTCCCACACCCCGCAGAGGCTTGTGCTAAAGGGAAGGGTGTGCGGGAGCCGAATGCCGTGTGAGCAGAGGAGACGTCCGTGGAGTCCGAGGTGCAGTAGCAGCAAACGGACCTCTTTTCAAAAGATGCAAATTTGGGCACCCTCTCTTTGGCTGATAGGCAGCGGTACTACTTGCCACTAGTTCTGCCACGTTTTAAAGCGACGATTGTGTCTCCCAGCAAGGCAGCGCCCCAACGTCAGGCTGCCTTCTTGTGCCTCGTCCTAACAGGTGGGAAAGGTTGGCACACAGTGCCCCTTCTTTCATCTGGATCAATGGCAGGAGTGCCAACTTTGGCACTGTATTGGGGGCGGGCAGGTAAGCCCCGTCCTGCATCACATGTTAGGGTGCACAGGCACAATTGGCGAAGCACATCAACTGAGGGGGGGCCTCAAATATTTTAGGGGGGCAAAGACCCCTTGGCCCCTAGGAGTTGGCTGCTATGATCAAAGGAGCTTCTGCAAAGAAGGAGCTGAGATAAATTTCATGAGTGAAGCACAGACACAAACAAACAAACATCACAAGTTTGTACATTGGTTATATTTATAGACCTCCCCCATCATATAGACTCAAGGCAGTATGGATCATTGTCCTTTAAGTCCTTTACTTTCCTTGTGCAGTATCCACAGAGGCATAGGGTTGTAGTCAGTTAACTTTTACTCAGAGCAGGACCATTGAAATTAATGGCCATAGCTGACTTTGGCCATTCATTTGAGTGGGTGTGCTCCGAGTAAAAGTTTTGAATGCAACCCATAATATGGCTTAGGGAACCGGGTGGTATCAAGTGTAAAAGTACATACGGAAGGAGAGAATGTGAAAGGAAACTCACTGAGTCAGTTCCTCACCATGTCAGAACCCTTCCTCAAGATGCCACGTCTTGGCATCCTATGCAAGTCTGCTACATGGAATGAGCTTTTCCAGCAGGAAGAAAAGGTCTCTGCCTTGTAGCTTTTAAAACAATACAGTTGTTTCTCGTACTTACTGTTTTTAAAACTGCTTTTAGCTGTTTTTATGGCGTGTTTGTAAATAAAATAAATAAAAATTATATTAGGATAGGAAGAAGAGTTAAGGTAAAGGTAAAGGGGCCCCTGACCATTAGGTCCAGTCATGTCATGACAAAGCTGCTTCTGGCGAACCAGAGCAGCACACGGAAATGCCGTTTACCTTCCCGCTGGAGCGGTCCCTATTTATCTACTTGCACTTTGATGTGCTTTCGAACTGCTAGGTGGGCAGGAAATGGGACCAAGCAATGGGAGCTCACCCCATACCAGCATATTATCCTTGTATTATTATTTTTTAAAAAAATCCAAATGGTGTTTAAGTCATTTTAAAATAGGGAGCAAGGAGGGCAGTAGGAACACTGGAAACTGCCTTATACTGAGTCTGACCATTGGTCCATTTTGCTCAGGGTTGCCTGCCTTGCTGCCAGTCATTATGTTGATTGACAGCAATCCTGCAGGATTTCAGACAGGTGTTTTTTCCCAGTTGCACCCAGAGATGCCAGGGATTGAACCTGGGACCTTCTGCGGGCAAAGCAGAAGCTGTATCACTATGCTACCGCCATTTCCATATGTGCTGATAGGTTTTTATTATTTTTAAAAAGAAACAACCACTACTACTAAACCTTTTTGAAATATTGGTAGAGTGGTTAAGATAGTGCCTCTACCTCACAACTGTTGTGGAGGCCTGCAGAAATGAGATAGATCTAATATTTAGCTTCTTTGCATTATTAAAATATTGTTCCCACTAATGTCGTTTTCATTTATTATGGAAATGTTCAATAAAAGGAAATACTTCCAGATTAAACCAGACTGTCATGATTAAAGCTGCAGTCCTTAAACCTAAACACCCTTGCATGGGAGTAAGTGGTGTTTATTTCTGAGTAGATACGGTATGTATTTGATTGCACTCTAAGTCCAATTGAAAATGATAACTGATCCTTTGCAGTTACAGGTAGGTAGCCATGTTCTGCCATAGTCAAAACAAAATAAATTTAAAAATTCCTTCCAGTAGCACCTTAGAGACCAACTAAGTTTATTCTTGGTATGAGCTTTCGTGTGCATGCATCTGAAGAAGTGTGCATGCACACGAAAGCTCCTACCAAACAAACTTAGTTGGTCTCTAAGGTGCTACTGGAAGGAATTTTTATTTTATTTTCTTTGATCCTTTGCAGATTTATTTGTAATTACCGGTAATTATTACTGAATTCAATTGGAGTGGTAAACCATGACCTGAAATGGGGTCCATTTTCTGCAGAACATCCACGTACTGGAAACTGTCATTAGGGATTATATTGCATACCAACAATTCACCCATATATGTTTATGTTAAACAGACAGCAAAGACATTGGAAGAGAACAGTTGCCCCCAGAAGCTGATCTATCAGGGAGGTAAGTAAGTTAAAAGATGGATCAACGCATGGGAAATGGGTCTTCAATAGAAAATTGCTGAAGCAGCTGAAAACAAAGCGTGGGAACACCTGGCGGTCTATCACCACTATAATTGGGTGACTGCGGCCTCAGCTCCTAATTTTAGCGCCCCTCTCTGCCAAGTCTATGAGTTTAGACTACCTCTCGTAGCGTGAACTGTCCCTTCCCAACACCCCATAGGGTCGGGGTGGGGAGAAGATGTGTGCTAGCCATTTGACAGATTGTCCCCCAAAGCAACACAGTCCTCAGCTGAAAAAAGGTGGCCGATCCCAGACCAGTGTCAAAAATTCCAGAGAGTAACCTTGTTAGTCTCTTGGAGCGAAAATACTGAAGAGCCTTGTGGAACCTTAAGACTTAGCAAACATATCAAGGTATCGAAGAAGTGTGATATGCACACGAAAGAAGCTCATACCAAGAACAAACTTAGTTGGTCTTTAAGGTGCTACTGAATTATTATTATTATTATTATTATTATTATTATTATTATTTTTGTTTCAAACTTATCATGGCCCCTCCCATACCCATGTGCAGAAGGGAACATAACATTTCGTGCATCTGATGAAGTAGACTGAAAGCTTATGCCATATCCTGCTTATGGTGTCTTCCCAGAGTTGTCTAGCTATATGACATAAAGATCACCAGCAAGGCAGTTATGTATTGGGGAGCTAAACATTTCAGGCGGCGATGCAAGAGTCTCGCTTATTTTGAGCCATTTTCTCTTCTCTCCTGAATTCTGGAACATGGAAAGTGGCACTTTGCTAAATTACAAATTGCATAGTGGTATTGCCTTTTGTCAGGCAAATTGTTTGGTAATAGCTAAGGGCTTGTCCTTTGTGGGAGATGTACGGAGTCAACTAGTCAACGGAGTCAAAGGGAGAGCCTTGCTGGAATGCTTAGAATGTGATGGCCATGCATTTGAAAAGGTGACACACAGACACACACAATTTGGGGTGGAGCTGATAGAAGGGGTGTGTGTGTGTGTGTTGTGTGGTGTGTGTGTGTGTGTTAACAATAAGTTGGCTTGATGTTGGTTAGACAGGGGTCAGCAAACTTTTTCAGCAGGGGGGCCGCTGCCAGTCCACTGTCCCTCAGACCTTGTGGGGGGCCGACCATATTTTTTTGGGGGGGGGCATGAATGAATTCCTATGCCCCTCAAATAACTCAGTGATGTATTTTAAATAAAAGGACACATTCTACTCATGTAAAAACACGCTGATTCCTGGACTGTCCGCGGCCGGATTTAGAAGGCAGTTGGGCCGGATCTGGAACCCAGGCCTTAGTTTGCCTACCCATGGTTTAGCAAGTGTGCTGGTCCTTCTAGGACTAGCTGCAGATTGCTTCAGCCTGCTTTCTGCTGCAGAGAAGCCATTTATTCAAAGGTTATAAGTCTTCAGTAATCTTTCCTCCATTAGGAAGGCAACCCTGTTAAGTGCTGACTGTGGAATTTCACACTGACAAAATGTAATGGCAGGATGGAGTCACATAGCTGTGTGGCATTGTGGGGTTAAATTAGGGGTCAGCAAACTTTTTCAGCAGGGGGCCGGTCCGCTGTCCCTCAGATCTTGTGGGGGGTGGACTATATTTTGAAGGGGGGGTGATTGAATTCCTATGCCCCACAAATAACCCAGAGATGCATTTTAAATAAAAGGACACCTTCTACTCATGTAAAAAACACACTGATTACCGGACCATCTGCAGGCTATTGGGCCGAATCCAGCCCCTGGGCCTTAGTTTGCCTACCCGTGGATTAAATTATCCTCAGACTGCCTGCCTGAAACTTTCATAACTTGTCTGTTGTCACAGAAAGAGGTTGAGGCTTTCCATCACATGCTTCCCTGTATTTCTTGACAGAGTTGTATAAATAAATAATAGTGTAACATTTCAAGTAACGCCCTGGAAGGGAAACCTGCAGACCAGAAGCAACAGGCACCATGCAAAATTGATTTGTTGTATGAATTCACAGGGCATTCAGCCTTAATAATACGCAGTGGGTATTTTTCCCTTGCAAAAATGCTTTTGATGGTATCAAAGGTTGAGCAAACGATATTCGGATCCTGAATGGAGGATAATTATGTATTGCTAATTTAAATATGGCTTTATTGTATTTGATACAAAGTATCGCATCCATAGTTGTGCTGTGTGCTTTTTGAAACATTTATAAACACAAAACTAAATACCTGTACAGTGGTACCTTGGTTCTCGAATGTAATCTGTTCCACAAGTCCATTCGACTTCCAAACACTTTGAAAACCAAGGCGCAGCTTCCTGGCTCAGGCGCCCCAGAAACAATAGCCAACAGCTGCATCGGACATTCGGCTTCTGAAAAACTTTGAAAACCGGAACACTTCTGGGTTTTGGCGTTCAGGAGCCTATTTGTTTATCAGCTAAGCCGTTGAGAACCAAGGTGCCACTCCACTGTAGCACACAAAGAGGTCAACCCTGATCGCCTAAAAGGTTTGCTGCCATTTAACTTTAAGTCCATTATTACTCAGAGGTCTGAACTACAGCTCCCATTATCCTTGGCCATTGGTCATGCTGGCTGGGGCTGAGGAGAGTTGGAGTGCAACATGGAGCCCGGAGGGCCACTGAAGAGCCCGTGAAGGTTGTTACTTTTCTTTTGGTATAAAAAATATATTAAATGGCTCCCAATTTCAAATAAATTACTTTACTGTATGCATCGGTCCTTAGCGTTGCAGAGGCAATCTTTTCTTCACGAGCTAAATGTGTAATTTATTTTTAACATAGGGCACCTGAATTTGTTGTGACAGTTTCAGAGTTTCACAACAGTGAGATGGAGCCAGAGGAGATCATAGAGAGGAGAGATATAGGCACAGGTATTGTATTGTTGCTGCTGTGGAGTGGTTTAAGAAAGCATAACATCTGGAGTAGGCAGAGGGAAAGAAGCCAGTACTTTGAGGCTCACAAACTTGCAACAGGGTTCCCATCAATCGCCAAAACAAACACACCAGCCAGTTAACGTTTGCTTCCTTTCCTTGCTATGCTCATCCAACTAGAGCTGTCTTCGGTGTTTTCCAAAACATGCAGGGGTTAAAAGAGGGCGAGGGGTGCACACGCAAGACCCACCTCTGTTGTTCCCACATGCACGGGCTCCTGTCATTCCCTGCATGTTGAGCAAGAAGGTCTAACCGCATTCACCTGAAAGGGACTACTAGACACCACCTGAAGATTGGGAATCCAAGGCTGGGAATCTTCCCATGTGAACCCACCTGGACCCTTAAATCTTCTGAGGCCCCTCTCCAGATCCCTCCTCTGAGGAAGACTCAGGGTGGTGGCAAGGGCAAGTGCCTTTTCAGTTATGGCTTTCCATCGGTGGAATGCTCTCCTCAGTGAGGCCCACCTAACACAGTTTTTGACATCTTTCCAGTGCCAGATAAAGACTTATCTTCCCTCCCTTCCCAGCTTTTGATGGACCAGGATGATATTGTTTTGTTACTAGTGTGCTGCCAAAGCTTCCTGTGGTTGTTATGGGACTTGTTTTGTTTTTAATTTGTTTTCATGTTGTAGTTATCATGAGTCTCTTTGGGACATAAATGTGACCAGTGGCTTAATCATCGTCAACATCATCCCTAGTTATGCAGTTCCAAATCACATGGTGGCTTCTAACTATATTCAGCTGAATGCAGTTAGACGTCTCCTTAACGCCTATGTGCCAAACAAGTAACGGTTGAGTGGATAAGGGATATATGCCTAGCGTACAATGGCCACTGAGGCCATTGAGTTTTAGGGTATCACTACCAGTGCAGGCACCTGTGGGCAGGAAGCGCCACACCAATGCTGTAGAATGGAGCTCGAGGAACAGGGTGGGGGTGCCAAATTTTACCGTGCACCGGGAACCGCTGAAATTTGATAGCCCAAAGTCTGCCACTGCTCCCATCAGCCCCAACCAGCATGGCTGGTGATCAGGACGATAGAATTTGTAGTCCAACAACACCTATAGTCCAGCGTCATCTGAAGGCCACAGCAGCTGTTGAGCAGGTATGAGACAGATGCAGAAGGAAGCGCTCAGACAGTTCCAGGCTGGCAGCAATTCCGGATCACCCTTCTACAGATCAACCCTTGCATACCATAAGTTTACACCAGGGTTGGTTTTTTTTTGTTGTTGTGTTGTTTTTGCAAACTCTGAGCAGCCTCTCAGATCAGGCAAAACTGGTTTTAGCCTTGGAGGTGGATATGAACCCAGATGCTTAGAACAAGGGATTTCTTGCTGCAGCTGGTTCCCCAGTAGGGACTGTTCTGCGCATATCATCGCCTTGACTGCACAAAGGCCTACAGAGCTTACACCTCCCCTTTCTGTCATAGAACAACACACACACAGGGAATGCTGGAAAAGTCTCGTTCATTTGGTATTGCAGCAAAAGCCCTGCCCTCTATAAATTCTACTTTACGCCCTGTGCTGTGCTGTGCTATTTAGTGCATAGCAACTGGCTGGGCAAAAATTTTAGATCAGTGTGTAATTTTTCACACGCTAGAAAACAGTTGACTTAAATTCTCATTACAGAAGCAATGTGCCCCCCCTCCCCAGTAAATCCCGTGCTATTACGGTACTATTTTCAGCATAAGGCAAACTGATGTATTTTTAGTGTGGATTCATTTAAAATATGCCTATATTAAAAATACGATTTGGTTTCCCAGAAAAGCTCAGGATAGGTTTTGTGTTTCTCTAAGTATGTAAGTGCCATCATAATGCTGTTTATATGAACAGGTCCTGAAGATCATCCAGGAAGAGATAAAAGTAGATCATCCACTTCTCCAGCTAGGTAACAACAATAACAACAAGAAGTCCTTGCATTAGTCAAAATGGTTATTAGCGGGGTGTACCCTAATACAAGTGGGACGCGGGTGGCGCTGTGGGTTAAACCACTGAGCCTAGGGCTTGCCGATCAGAAGGTCGGCGGTTTGAATCCCTGCGACGGGTGAGCTCCCGTTGCTCAGTCCCTGCTCCTGCCAACCTAGCAGTTCGAAAGCACATCAGAGTGCAAGTAGATAAATAGGTACCGCTCTCGGCGGGAAGGTAAATGGCGTTTCCGTGCGCCGCTCTGGTTCGCCAGAAGCGGCTTAGTTATGCCAGCCACTTGACCCGGAAGCTGTACGCCGGCTCCCTCAGCCAATAAAGCGAGATGAGCGCCACAACCCCAGAGTCATCCGCGACTGGACATAATGGTCAGGGTTCCCTTTACCTTTACCTTTACCATATTACAGAGGGTGGTGGAATGAAATTTCTGCTCACTCTTCTGACGTTATTTATGAGCTTTCCCTCTAACTTATTGCATCCAGTTCAACTGGCCCACGGTGTGTCATGGAAGGTGGACTGCAGATTTCCAGACTGTGGAAGATACCACAGCTAAATCTCATGGGAGAGCCTGCTTCACCTTTCAGAAATAAAAATGTAGCATCTTAGAAATTTATTTATGTTTGTTTGTTTGTTGTTTGTTGTTTATTACTGCTCCTTAGGTGTTTGTTTGAAAGGTGTAGATGTTTTGCACTTCCACCACCTTTGGGGCTCCCCCATGTATGCTGATCTCTCCTCCTCCCCCCACCCCCAGCTCCATAGCCCAAGTTTTGCTCCAGTCCTGTCGACACTTGTTGTCACCGCTCGAGTTTGCTCTTAGAAGGTGCGGCATGCATCTCAACTGCATGGAAAACATGTTTATTTCTGGCAGGCTATGCTGTGGTCAGAATCAGAATTCCTCAGGAACTGGCAGTACAGTAGTAATTACCGATGTTCTATTTGTGCCGTGGATAGAAAGCTCCGGGGCTTGCCTGTGTTGTTATGGGGCTCAACGATGTAAGTGTCGTGTTTGCACTGTGACATAAAAAAGGTGGGGCTTCCTCTAATTCAATTGCTTGCCCTTTCCCTCAAGCACTATACATCGTTTTTCATCTGCCTAGGTCAGAGAGCCCAGAGGGAATGGCTGACAGCAGTCAAAAGCCAGGATTACATATTGCCCCCTTTGAAAGATCAGCAGAGCTATCCTCCCCAGAAACCGCTGACTCCTTATCCTCAAGCAGAGGTACTGTGTTCTAACTTCCACATGTACGAAGAGAGAAGGACTGTAACTCGGGGGGGGGGCGTGTTTCCCAGCTCCACCTGGAGATGCTGAAATTGAACCCTGTTTATGGTTGAATGCTCTCCTCAGGGAGGCTCGCCTGGTGCCTTCATTACATACCGGTATTTAATGCCCCAGGTGAAAATTCCTCTTCAACCAGGCCTTTGGCTGATTAAGCAATCTATGGCCTTTTAAATGTGTCTGTAGAGGTGGCATTTTTGTCTTTTTTCTGCTGTTATGCTACGTGTTTTGCGTTCTTATGTTGTAAACCGGCCTGTGATCTTTGGATGAAGGGTGCTATATAATTTAATAAATAATAATAGTAACCTAGGACCTTCAGCATGCACCTAGGACCTTCTCTAATACTCAGCTATGGCCCTTTCCAAATTGCAAACATAGGAAGCTGCCTTATACCAAGTCAGGCCATTGGCCCACCTAGTTCAGAATTGTCTGCACTGACTGACTCTCCAGTATTTCAAGCAGGAGACCTTCCGAACTCCTACCTGGCTTGAACCTGGGAACTTCTGCTTGCAACGCTGCGGCAATGTTTTCGGGACTTTTTATGAGGGGACAGCTTAAGCAAAAGAGAGGCAGTGTGGAGCCAAACGAACTTACAGTTTAAGTGCCTGGACAAGAAGAGGGAAATTTAAAAACAAATTATAACAATAGTAACATTTGCATAGCACTTGATATGCATATCTTCTAGTTGTAATCATTGCAACAGCCCTGCAAGGTAAGACGATTCTTATCTCCTGTTATTGCTGAGGCTGAGAGACAGTGGGTTGCCTAAGGTCCCCTCATGAAGTCATGCACTCTTGCCAATGTGGTTGCACCTGTCAGGATATTAATACACGCCGAGCTGCAAAAGCTGCAGCAGCGAGGCTCACGTGACTATGTGTCTGTTTTTCTCCTGTGAGAAAACCACTAGTCCTAACTGCTTTCTCACATGTGATGTTATTGTACTTTTTACTTTCACTTCTGGCTTGAGAGATGCCGGACACGCTAATGCACAGCTCTGACTTAATGAGCTGGCAAGCAGAGACACTAAAGTAGTTTTAGCTTTAATGGCTTGTGTGTGTTGTTCTTCACGCTGGGGAACGATCGCATATTATCAATGTGCCCCTGGACTCGAGTAGCCAGGAGAGCACAAAGGCTTCGTCCCTACCTGGGGGTCAGTCTCACAACTTGCCCCCGCGGGACGTTTGCTAACAGCACCACCTCGCGTCTTCCAGTAAGCAACAGTGACCTACCTGCCAGGAAGCTACCTTGGTGGCTCTGCCTCACCTGACAAGCGACTTCTGCTTGTCTCTGCATTCCTTGCCAAATCAATGTCACCCTCAAGTGCCTGCCCCACTCCCTGTCCTGCAAAGGAACTAGAGATCTGGCTCTGAGGGAGGTATCTGGGGGTGTAGGTGTTTTGGGGTCGTCAGAGTGGCCCCAAGACTGAGATGTCCCATTCGTGAAGACAGATTACTAATCTAGATGGTCTGTAGCTCGTATGCAATGGAGATTTGGTCAACCGTACGCATAACTAGTTCGGCTTGTGCTCGGCAGGATCCAAGGGCCACCCTGCAATACTGGGAGGAATCAGAAGAGAGAGCTCTGCTGGGTACCACTTAAGGAGGTGAGCAATTGAAGTGTGTTGCTTTTCCAAGTTTCTGTTGAGTTTGATCATGTCGCTGTTGAGTAACGGAACAGCCAAAATCCCGAGCAGTGTGCTTTTCTTCCAGATGATCCTCAAGACGACAAGAAGAAATCACGCTTCCTCCTTTTATTCTTCAGCTTTAAATTAAAGTTTGGTTTAAAGTTTATGTATAAGAGGGTATGGATTGCAGAGGTGCCGGGAAAACAAGGCCTGAAGGGCAAGGCAGTCTTCTGTATTTTAAGGCAAATTGTCTTCACAATATTATGCTCAAGGCTGAAATTCCTTTTGTTGTTGTTTAGCTTTGGATTAGAGCTATTTCACTTTTTTTCGTGACTGTTTCTTTAAGGTTGCTTATATGCATTTGCTCTCTTTTCCCAGACTAGCATAACAACAAATGGATGGATTTTTGTAGTCAGTTCAAAGATTAGGGTAATCATATGTTTGCATGGGCGACATCATGAGTGGGATTCTTATAATGGGCCTAAACCACAGTTCCATATATTGGCTGCTGGTCAATTCCTTCTGCCATTTTGGTTTTCTGCTGCTTAGAAGCGAGTGACAAAGATAACTCTTGAGCCTCAAAGACAACAAAGGAGCTTGGAGTTTGCTTTGAGACATAAATTAATTATTCATCTTGGTTACACGTCTTATGTTGTGTCTACTGAAAAGGGAGTCGTTGGATGCCGTTGCTGCTGATCAATCCGAAAAACTTTGGGGAAGATCAGTCTCAATGCAGACAGATAAGAGCTGGCTTTATGACCGCTACAAGAAAAAGCGTAAGTAACTGGCTTCTTGTGCTATCTATATCTATCTATCTCTCACACACACACAAAATACAGCAAAAAAACCCTCCACTGTAATCACCATACATAGTAAAGGTACAGGTACCCCTGACCGTTAGGTCCAGTCGCGGACGACCCTGGGTTGCGGTGCTCATCTCACTTTACTGGCCAAGGGAGCCGGCGTACAGCTTCCGGGTCATGTGGCCAGCATGACTAAGCCGCTTCTGGCGAACCAGAGAAGCGCACGGAAATGCCATTTACCTTCCGCTGGAGCGGTACCTATTTATCTACTTGCACTTTAACATGCTTTCAACTGCTAGGTAGGCAGGAGCTGGGATCGAACAACGGGAGCTCACCCCGTTGCAGGGATTCGAACCGCCAACCTTCTGATCAGCAAGCCCTAGGCTCAGTGGTTTAGAGCACAGCGCCACCCGCGACCCCAATCACCATGCATAGTAACCATTTAGCTACATAAGAAACTGCCCCAAGCCTGATCTGATTATTTGCCCATGTAAACCTAGGTTATCCGCTCTGACCGTCAGTGCCTCTCCAGGGTCTCAGGACTTCATCTCCTTTACATCAGAGATGTTGGTGATTGAAACCAGAGCCTTTTGCTTGCAAAGCATGTGTATTATGCTGCAATGTGTTATAGGTTGGGTTGCGTTTAGCAAAGGCTGTTCTATAGTTAGGCCAGATGTTATGCTTTTTTTTGTTTTCTTTGCAGATCCAAAGGAAGAAAAGCTTCGTCCTGAGAATGGTAAATTGGTCCTCAGCACATCAGTTTCTCCTTCATTTTGAGCCCTGCCTTTTTCTTTTTTTCCTTTTTTTTTTTGTCTGTGCGACTCCACGGAGGGGCTGGGGTGTGAAACCTAGGAGGTATAACCCTGGCTCAGCCATAAACTCGAGAGAATGTGGGCACCTTGCTATTCCTCAGTCTTAAATCATGGTCTGTAAAATGGGAATGTTAACAACCTGCTTTACATTGCAATGTGATGATCAAAAACGTGTATTGTGACACACTGAAGGTGGAGGCGAACTATCATTACCTTGTGTGCAATCCTACCGTTGCCTCTGGTGAACAGGTTTTGCAGGTTTTTTATTGCTTCCAAAGCTTGCAAAACTGATCTGAAGAGTGGTGGCGGGTCAAAAAAAGGAACGAAAGAAAAATTTACATCACAGGAAATGATGCTACTCTCACTGTCTGTCTCCAGCAGCCTCAGGCTGGATTTATGTCAGCACTTCTTGTCCTGTTTCTTCAGCATCTCGTTGTTCCAAGATATTCTTCGGTTGCTTTTTTTGTGAATTTGTGGTTTTCCCTTGTGAATAGCAGCACAAAAATATGGCAGCAGCAGTACTGGCCCGTTGCGCCGCTTGAGGCGTCTGTTTCCAAGGTTCCCATTTTAAATGGCAAGCTGTAGCCTTGACAGGTAGACAACCCCAACTGATGGTTTAAACAGGCAAGCTCTGCTTCTTTAACTTCTTAGCAATGCTCCGTTGCTGCTCATTTCCTGGGTAGAATCCAGATGCTGCTCCCCAAGGAGCACATTCCCCACCCTGCCCTATATTCACAGTTTACTATTCCACTCTTCCTTCAGCAGTGGAACCACATGGGCAGGCGCTGGCCGTTCCTTTGAGCCTCCCTCCCTCCCCCCTCGCCATGTTGCGGCTTTTATTCTATTCTGACCACTATATTTTTAATGCTGTGAGGGTGAGTGCTCCCCGCTGCACTCCGAAGGCACAGGGGCATTCTGCTAAAAACAAAATCAGGCTTGTCTTTGGGCAGCCCACCATAAGCAGACAACAAGCGATAACTGCATGCCAGCAGGCCACTCTAGATAACACATGCAATCTATGGTCTGGAAGTAACTAAGGCAAGGCCTTTTGGGGGGGGGAGCTCAAAAACCACCTGAATGGCCATGCGAAGAGGCCTACAGCAGACTCGATAGCACAGGTGTCTCCTTGAAAGTAAGAGCCACTGGGATCATGGGAATCTGTTGATAACCATCTTAAGACAGTTCTTTGCCAGCTTGAGGCAAAACAGGACATGCTATTTTGGCCTGGCTCTGTTGCCATTCCCACGACCACCACTACCTGTTCCTGGTCCCACCATGAGCCTTGCCGTATCCACCACTGGGGGAGAAGTGACACCACCATTGGCACCAATTTGGGGCAAAATCATGCCAATTTTAAGTGACACCTTGCATGCTCTGCAGGATCTGGCATGACTTCGGCAAGAATCACCCAAAATGGAGACGCTCTTGCCCAAAATGGTGCTGCTGGCAGAGGCAGTGGTGCAAGTGGAACACCCATGGGCCCGAAGCAGCATCCTCACCTTGCCTAATGACTGGACTAGCTTTGCTTGCCAGTGTGCATTCACCGACATGTGGAACTGGAGCACCAGTCTTCTAAGGGCACTTCCAAGAGAGATGGTTTGGGTGTTGATGGTCTAGTGCAGGCATGTCCAACAGGTAGATCATGATCTACCGGTAGATCACCTGGACGTCTGTGATAGATCACTGGTAGATCATTGGCTCCCCCCAAAGAAGCTGAACAACTGTTGCTCCCCTAAAAAGGCTCAACAATTTACCTCCACCCTGAAAAAACTCAACAACTTTGACCCAAACCCCCGGAAAATGGGTGTTCCTCCTTCCTAAAAAAGCTAGCTCACAACTTTGACCTGAACCCCAAAAAAGGGGTAGATCACTGCCAGTTTTTAACTCTGTGAGTAGATCGCAGTCTCTTGGAAGTTGGCCACCTCTGGTCTAGTGACATCATGCGCAAACACAGTGGAACATGTGCATTGTTCTCTGGAAAGGGGTATTCCCCCCCCAGAACTATTGAGGTGCACAGCTGGTCCTGCCATCAGCCCATGTCCACTGAGCATATGGATGGGCACAAGCTGTGGCACCCTGCTCTTGTGTACTGGGAAGAATTTGCACATGCTAGGGGTAGCCGCATGGTGTCCTCCAGATGCTTTGAACTGCAGCTCCCATCATCCCTCACCATTGGCCACACTGGGTATGATGGGAGCTGTAGTAGTCTGAAACCTGTTCAGGGTATCACAATTGGGTGCTACAACTGGCTGTCGCCTGCCTGTTGCTACTTCAGCATCCCCAGTCCTAAATAAGCGGTGTGGGTGTGTCCTTTGATTCAGACCTTAAAAGCAAGATCGGACCCATTTCCTAACCCAGTGTTTTTCAACCACTGTTCCGCGGCACACTAGTGTGCCGCGAGATGTTGCCGGTGTGCCGTGGGAAAATTACTTTATATATAGTCAATATAGGCACAGAGTTAATTTTTTAACATTTTCTAATGGTGGTGTGCCTCGTGATTTTTTTCATGAAACAGTGTGCCTTTGCCCAAAAAAGGTTGAAAACACTGTCCTAACCCATTCTCCTTGTTGATGTTTAGATATCTACGCCGTCTGGTACGAGGACCTCAGCTGCTTAGACATTTTGTGCGACACGGAGGTATTCGTCACTCGTGGTCTCTGCACATTTTGGTCAAAGCATCCTCCCAACTCAACGTCCCCACCTCCATCCCTTTCCCTTTCAGCCAAATCAAGGCTGATGCCATTCATCTTTGGGAACATTCTGGGCAGCAGGGTTCGAGATTTGAAATGGAATTATCTCTTGTATTGTATTGTACATTGTATTTCTTTATCTTTTCTTTTTCAAGTTTCAAGAAGACTTCCTAAAGCTGTTTCAGGAATCTCTACGCACCCTGTCCAGCGTTGGTCCACCAACTATACTAGCCTATAGGCCAGAATCATCGAGAGAAAACATTCATTTTGAGGTGGCGTCTCTTTCCATTCTGTGGTTTGTGCATGTAGGATAACCAGGGAGATGCATGCATAAATAACACACAGGGATATGGTGACGCATTGCACACTTTTGTGCAGCTACAGTGTAGTGCTTTTGAAGTGTCACCACTAAGAATGCATGTGTTTGTGTGACTGAATGTCCCATTTCCCTTAAAAAACACACACACACACACCACACACACACACCTGATGTACTAATTTTCTGTATGCATATTTCAATACGTCACCCCAAACCCCTGCCACCAGCATCTGAGCCAGTATGGTGCAGTGGTTAAGAGCGGTAGACTCGTTATCTGGGGAACCGGGTTCGCGTCTCCGCTCCTCCACATGCAGCTGCTGGGTGACCTTGGGCTAGTCACACTTCTTTGAAGTCTCTCAGCCCACTCACCTCACAGAGTGTTTGTTGTGGAGGAGGAAGGGAAAGGAGAATGTTAGCCGCTTTGAGACTCCTCGGGTAGTGAAAAGCGGGATATCAATCCAAACTCTTCTTCTTCTGCATCTCAGAAGGGGCTATACCACATACTTTTAAAAACATATGATTTGCTTAGGTAAGTAGCCTAAGACGAACACTGCATAGAGACAAATAAAATGGTAAGGAGCATTCAGAAGCGGAAGAGTTTGAAGCTATTTGGTGTCTAGAGGCAGGTTTACTCCAGAAACATATGCGGGGAAGCCTCGTCCTGTGTCTATATTGCCATTTGTCATGCTTTCCAGGAAACAGATGGCTCTAAGATCCTTAAAGAAATTGGATCAATTACAGTTGCCTGTAATCCCTTGAGAAAGTGAAAGGGAAACAAGACTCTCCAAGCCACTCTTGATGTAATCAAGATTAACAAGTCTGGATTTGGAGAGGAGACCAGGAAAGGAACAACCATGTGATATAGTGCAGTGGTCTTGGTTGTTACTGTTTAACACCACCTGTTCCAGTAAAAAATGAGAGCTGCAGGCCAGTTGGAGATGTGTATGGGTCTTTTTAGAAATGTGCAAGGATTTCAGTAAGCAAGCTCTGCTGAACTGATAGGGGAATTAGATTATTGGATTGGGAAAAGGCACCTGTTTTTAAACCTTACGTTACTTTCCCTCTCTCCATTCAGCATTTGCTAGCCAAATTTCACATTAGTCATTTTTTTTTAAATATATTTTTTAAAGAGCATCCACATGAATTGCTGAACACTGTGTAGTAAATTCTGGTGAAAATCCATTGCAGAAACATCACCGTTTCCAATTTACAGGGTGTAGGATGGGTAGGGAGAATAATAGTCAGTATTATTGCAAAAGCCAAAATCTACCTGGGTTGAATCTCCTTGCATCACCTCTTCTAAGGTAGTTGATTGAGAATTCATTTAAAAAGCATATTCTGAAATCCAAGGGTTTGAGATTTTCCCCAGGAGTGGGGGAAATTATAATCATTTATTGTTTTCATTGCTTACTTTGTTGGAGAGATGAATTAGTCATAATTATCATCTATAAGAAGAAGCAGCTACGTATTCCTGTATGCGAATTGACTGGTCTGGCACTTGCGTAAAGTTTGTTCCATGGGTTTCTTATTAAAAGGGCACAGTGCCTTATTGTCTAATGATGTATACAAGTTGCTGGTATGTACTGAATTTTGAAGTAATACTGATGGAACCTGCCAAAGTTCCAGCTCTGCTTAATTTAGGCACACAAAGTTCTGCCTGACTTCAGTCAGGAGCTGAATCTCATATTGTATACAGGAATCTCAGCTCTCTTTTTGCATTTTGCAGAGTGAGATGTTGCACGTTATGGACATTTAGGAGCAGTCCTGTGAAAGTTAAATACTTATAAATCTCATTGATTTCCGTGAGAGTGAGCTAAGCACAGATTTCAACTCTCCCTTCAAAGTAATGGGACTTTTAGGAGTATTAATGGTCATGCCGAGCTGCTCGCTAAAATAATATCTGACAGCTAAATGCAAAAAATGTAGCCTCTGGGTTGTAGCCAAAATGTGTATTTGCAATATTTTATTTAAATGCCTTAAAAGGAAGCGTCATGGAATAACAGGAAGGGGCATTCTTTTAAAGCCACCAGAGTTGTCAGCTGTTGCCTGAGAATTTGCAGGTTCAGCATTCATCTGTTTCTGCATTTGAACTTGAGGGTGGCTGTGGTCAAAATGACTTGCTCCACATCATGGGTAGGCAAACCAGGCTCGGGGGCCGGATCGGCCCAATCGCCTTCTAAATCCGGCCCGCGGATTGTCTGGGAATCAACGTGTTTTTTCATGAGTAGAATTTAAATTATTTAAAATGCATCTCTGGGTTATTTGTGGGGCATAGGAATTCATTCATTTTTTTCTCCAAAATCTAGTCCGCCCTGCCCCCACAAGGTCTGAGGGACAGTGGACTGGCCCCCTGCTGAAAAAGTTTGCTGACCCCTGCTCTACGTTGCCAGAAAAAATGAATATATTGCAGGGCCAAGGGAAGATATTCCCACCTGCTCTGCAGTCTTTCATAGCACCTGAATCAGACTTGCAGACAGCAGTTGAGAACCTCTGCATTATGGGGATAGAAATTTGAGGGGGAAACTGGGAATAGGGATTATTTGCTTAGCATGATAACTAGGTCATATCCTTCTTCGACAAACTAGCGCCCTCCAGATTTTCTGGACTACAACGCCCATCAACCCTATCATTTTAAATACTTTTTCCTAATGGTTTTTCCGCTTCAGAAACTTTTCACAATTCTGTGGACAAGCAACCAAAACAGGTGAGGACTGCACCCCCGTTTCCACCCTTGCCTAGCCCTGCAGCCTTTCCTTCGAATGAGCAGCCCTGCTCCTTTGTTCAGTAGATGCAGCCCTCATTGCTGGTCGCTGCATGTAATGAGCAAATTTATGCAGTATTTTAATTTTCGACTTGGATGCATGGCCTCTACATTATTTTATTAGGGGTGGCAATACCAACAACATTAACATTGCCCCTGCTGCTCATTCACTGTAGCGCTGCATTGAATTATTTCTTGCTGCTGCTTATTCTTTCCTTTGAGCTTTGGAAAGCCAAGGAGCTGCTTGTTTTCTTACGCTGTTTACAGAAGGAGGCTTAGAATAAGCCTGTTCAGATTGCGTGCTGTGGCCTTTTAGCATGCCTTTGGGAACAATTCATGCCCAGGTAATATAAAAAACCCTGCAGTCCTTAACACAGGACCGTCCCCTCCCCTCCATTTTTCTCATCTACTTAGTTTTGGATGAAAGTGAAAGCTGTCAGGTGACTTGTTGGAGGGCTTCAGTTTCACTTATTTACACTTTGAGAGGCTTAAAAATACTTATTCTGACCGAGAGCAGAGTCCCGTGTTATAGTACCTGCACATTGTTGCTGTTATTCCATTTAGTTGCATATTCAGTACATGATGCAACTTTAAAACACATTGAAGTACATCCTTTCCCCTCAAAAATTTCTAGGCACTGTTGTTGTTGTTCAGTCGTTCAGTCATGTCTGACTCTTCGTGACCCCCATGGACCAGAGCACGCCAGGCACGCCTATCCTTCACTGCCTCCCGCACTTTGGCCAAACTCATGTTAGTAGCTTCGAGAACACTGTCCAACCATCTCATCCTCTGTCGTCCCCTTCTCCTTGTGCCCTCCATCTTTCCCAACATCAGGGTCTTTTCCAGGGAGTCTCTCTTCTCATGAGGTGGCCAAAGTATTGGAGCCTCAACTTCAGGATCTGTCCTTCTAGTGAGCACTCAGGGCTGATTTCCTTGAGAATGGATAGGTTTGATCTTCTTGCAGTCCATGGGACTCTCAAGAGTCTCCTCCAGCACCATAATTCAAAAGCATCAATTCTTCGGCGATCAGCCTTCTTTATGGTCCAGCTCTCACTTCCGTACATTACTACTGGGAAAAACCATAGCTTTAACTATACGGACCTTTGTCGGCAAGGTGATGTCTTTGCTTTTTAAGATGCTGTCTAGGTTTGTCATTGCTTTTCTCCCAAGAAGCAGGCGTCTTCTAATTTCATGACTGCTGTCACCATCTGCAGTGATCATGGAACCCAAGAAAGTGAAATCTCTCACTTTCCCTCAAAAATTTCTAGGCACTGTAGTTACCGGGAATTGGAACTCTGGTAGGGAATAAGCTACACGTATTTATTTTGCTTTAACTTTTGTGTTAAGAAGATACAGGGGCAGGAGTTGTGTTTTACAAGATGCGCTGGGATTTGTGCATCTAGTGTCATGTCCATGATGGGTACATACAGGCACCAATGAGAAGGCTTGACTGACAAAATCATAGGTTTGTAATGAGCAGCACCAGCATATGTCACTCGTCTCAAAGCTGGCAAAATGGCTAAAAACAATTGCAAAAGAATCTGTTGCAAATGTAAACGTAACGTGCCGTGAGCTGGATCCAGATGGGTGCGCCAGCTCCTAGGGGTGGAGGTGAATTCAGCCCCCTCAAAATCTGCTGGCACAGGGTTGGGCTCTGCACTTGGCCTCCTCCCGATGATGCGATGTTGCACGCGCATTGCGTGCATATCACATGTGTGCAACGCATGCTGGGCGCATGGCATCACATGTGAGCGCTGTGCACCAGGAAACCCTCCTCCCCCCCAATATTGGGTGCAAGATGGCGCCTCTGATGCAGAGTTCTGCTTGCTCTGGAGGAATGAGATGGGATTGTTGATTGTTCCTCCCCCTCCTCGCCTCTCATGCTGCTTGTGGGAGGACGTGACCCTCAACCCTTTGGAGCAGCTTGCCAGGTAGCACAGGAGGCTGCACAGGGAAAGAGAAATTGGCCTAAAACAGACTCCCCCATCCCTTCTCCAGTGGGGAAGTTGTTAATGTTTGATGTTTATCGTGTTTTTAATATTCTGTTGGGAGCCGCCCAGAGTGTCTGGGAAACCCAGTCAGATGGGCGGGGTATAAATATTATTATTATTATTATTATTGTTGTTGTTGTTGTTGTTGTTGTTGTTATTATTATTATCCACAGGATCTTTTTTTAAAATAAAAATACTTTATTTTATTGTTTCCAATTATAACACATACACATATTTCCGACAAAACATACACAACCTACAGACATTTTTCTACATCTTAAAAACCAAACACTCCATCATACTTTCCTTATCTTCATCACACTCTACCCACCACCTTCCAACACCCCACACCCCACCCTGTGCTTTCTTTCTTCTAACACACTATTATTCCAATTTCTTGTTTATTTACAGTTCCCCTTTGTTGTCTAACTTATTTAATATCCAATAGTTGTAACGGAACTTGTTCATTATAATAGGAGATTTAACTTTTCAACATAATTTTTCAAGTATCCTCTGAACGCTTTCCAATCTTTGTCTGCCCTTTCTTTTGTGGTCCTTCCAATTTCTTCCATTATTTTAGACATATTGTGATATTCTAGAAGTTTGGCGAGCCATTCTGTTTTTGTTGGGATTGCTCCACTTTTCCATTTTTTTGCTATCAGTAACCTTGCAGCTACTGTTGCATATAAGTATAATGTTTTATCTTCCTTCTTTAAACTGTCTGGTACTATTCCCAGTAGGAAACCTTCTGGTGTTTTTTTAAAAGAGTATTTAAAAATTCTTTTCATCTCGTTATATACAGTTTCCCAAAATCGGACTATATTGGGGCAATTCCACCATATGTGTATCATGGTGCCTTTTCCTGCATTGCATCGCCAGCAGACATCTCCGCAGTTTTTATTTATTTTGGCTATTTTTTCTGGTGTTAAGTACCACCTGTGTTGTATTTTCAGATAATTTTCTTTCAATATATTACATCTAGTAAAATTCATATCTTCTTTCCATAATTTTTCCCATTGCTCTAACATAATATTCTTTCCAATATCTATTGCCCATTTAATCATTGATTCTTTAACTAATTCATCCTTTGTCTCCCATTCTAACAACAAATTATATAATTTGGATATATTTTTTGAAGTTTCTTGTAATAAATATTTGCTAAATTTAGAAATTCCTTTTTCAAATCCTATTTTTTTATCTTTTTGTAATCTGTATTTAATTTGGGTGTACTGAAACCAATCTGTAATATATGCCTCCTGTGGATAATAGATTGGTTACAGATTATTATCCACAGGATCTTAGTGCCTTACATGAATGGAAAGAGCCCTTTTGTCCATGGAATGACCATGGATTGGATGCAATAAAACAGACAACAGGAATGAAATAGCTGCAAAATAAGATTACAAGAATGGGAGCATTTCTCCATTAAGCAAATCTAAAATGGTGACATTTGGGGTGACATCATCCCCCCCCCCAAAAAAAATTCGGAAAGGGCTTGGATACATTTCAGCCTTCTTCACCATGGGCTAGAGCTCTTTTCAGCTTTCTTTATTAACATAGGCTAGATCACTTTTCAGCCTAGCTAAATTTCAGTCCTTAAAAAAAAATATAAAAAAAATTCACGCCTAATATTGAACTTTCCTGCAAGGTGATTGTCACCACTAATGTCATCAAAATGTTCCGTTTCCTCTCTGCAGTTGGAAAAACACTATGGAGAATCTGTGAGTTCTGTGGCAGCCCACTGAGAAATTATCCGTCATTTGAAAGTCTAGAACAAATAGCAGAATATGGAAATGTAAGTAATGGGGAATCATCCTAATGGCATCGCTAGAAAGCCAAGGGTGACGTGGCCGCGAGGTAACTGTAGGATCTTGCCTTCCAGCTTTTCTGTTGCCAGCAATGCAGAGATCTTCACGAGTTCGTTGTCAATGAGAAAAAGCGCTATGCCAAGGAAGGAGTTGAGCTGATTGATATCACCACTAAGCAGGTTGAAGGAACTGCGGAAGAGAGAAAAAAAGCCAGAGAAAGAGCTCGGCAAAGGTATTGCAAGCCAGTTGGTGTATGTGATGGCCTGGGAGTCAGACTCTGATGCTGAACCTGAGGGATCCCAGCCTGCACAGGATTCCCTGCCTCCAGAACCAGCTGAGCCGGGGCCAGGGCTTGAGCCTGAAGGATCCCCACCTGTGCTGGATCCCCAGGTGCAGGCATCAGCAGAGTCTGCTCTGGCTCCTGATGGGAGGGAGGACCCATTGCCTGCAGGTGCTCCACTCCCAGCCTCTTCAGAGGAAGCTGAGGCAGCCCCTGGGTCCAGTAACACACCAGCCACTCCTGAGCTGCAGAGGCTCAGGACAGAGAGGCGAAGAGAGCTAAGTGCCTACAGGAGGAGTGCTCGCCTCCAGGCCCGGAGGAGAGGTGAGTCTCCGGAGGATCAGGGCCACCCTAAGCATAGGGCCAGATAAAAGCCAGCCAGACCCAGCCCAAGTTGCGTGAGCAACTTAGTTGCAAGCGTGTGCTCAACCTGCAACCTTGTGCCTGAACCTGCCTTGGACCTGGACCTGCTCCCTCGCTCCCCGCCGGAGTGACCTCCATTTGACCCCTAGATCCAGGACTGGACTTGGACCTCGCTTCACGGACAAACCCCTGGGGCCAGCACAGTGTACATGCTATTCTCAGGAACCATTTTGGTATCATTTGGGGCAAACCAGCATTTCTGAAGTGTTTTGCAAGAAAGAGAAGGGTAATGATTAGAGTGGTATCTTGGTTCTCGAATGGCTTGGCTCCCAAACAAATCAGCTCCCAAACACCGCAAACACGGAAGTGTTCTGGTTTGTGAACATTTTTCGGAAGCCGAACATCTGACGTGGTTTCCGCGGCTTCTGATTGAGTGCAGGAAGCTCCTGCAGCCAATCGGAAGCTGCGCCTTGGTTTTCAAATGGTTTGGGGAGTCGAACGGACTCCTGGAATGGATTAAGTTTGAGAACCAAGGTACCACTGTATATTGAGTTTTGAGCTTTCCTGCTCATTCAGGAGGCCTGGCCCTGATTCATAGGCTTTAGCCAATTGTTACACACAAACATGTGCGGTCAAACTCTCTGTTATAGAACAAGACATTGCTGAGCAAGACCAGGGTGATCTGCAGCAGAGGAGCATCTCTTCTGTTTCGGTGGCTAAAAGATCAGCTAGTCACCTTGGCAATCCTCCAAGAGCACCTGAAATTCATTGTTTAAGAAATTGGGAATTCATGCCACGTATGTTTTGATTTTGCAGGATGAAGGAGAAACAAATTGCCCAACAGGCTATCCACCTCCCGAAAGAGAAAGAGAAAGAGAGAGAAAAGGATGTAGTTCCAACTCATGTCTTTGACTGTGAGTTCTAATTTTTTCTGCAAGTTACAGTGGTACCTCGCAAGACGAATGCCTTGCACAACGAAAAACTCGCTAGACGAAAGGCATTCGCTAACGAAAGGGTGACTCGCAAGACGAATTTTTCTATGGCCGTGCTTCGCAAGACGAAAATTTCAATGCATTCCTATGGGAATTAAATTCCTATGCATTCCTATGCATTCCTATGGTCGTGCTTCGCAAGACGAATTTTTCGCAATACGAAACGACTCGCAGAACGAATTAATTTCGTCTTGCGAGGCACCACTGTATTATGGACAGTACTCATTAGTGGGTGAAACTGTGAGAATGGCTCTTACAGAACAGATATTGAAAACTGGCACATATTCACTCTTATACTAGAATCTTGCCGTGTCCCCAGCCAATATCTTGATTCCCTGTTAATAGGGTTGCATATATGTGTGCAACAAAGAATTGAAGAACAGGAGCTCCCTGTGCAGAGCGTGGTCTTGTACTGTTTCCTGTACAGAATGTCTTCCTGACTGCTTTTGCTCTTATGTGACAGGGAAAATGTGGTCATGTCTCCAGTTATAGGGGACAATTATGGTATGAAGAGCATAAATCATTTATAACAGGGGTAGGGAACCTGCAGCCCTTCAGAAGTTGTTGGACTCCATCTTCCAACAGCCTCAGCCAGCAGGGTCAGTGTGGAGGATGATGGCTCTTGTAGTTCAACAACACCTGGAGGGAAGTCAACAAAGGGTGCGCCGACGCGGCGGGGAAGGGTGTGGTGTGTGGAGATGCTGAGGCAGTTGCCATGGTGACGTGGCCAGCCAACCGGGCGCCATAGCCCAGCGCAGCATCAGCATCCTCTGCAGTTGGTAGTCCCGAGCTCTCGCCGCTGGCGGAACTGAAAATGACTTCTGAGCCAGAAACAAAACCAATGGGTGGTGCAAAGACGACAGCCTCTTTCCAGTGGCATCCATGTGCAAACCCTGGCAATCCTGTGTTTTCCTGCATGTTGGAGGCAAAGACTCTCACCTCTAGCAATTTCTTAACTAAGCCCCAGCTTTTGCTCTATAAAACAACATCAAGTGAATACGTTGCTATACCGCCTACCACACAAATGGTACCTTGTAAATTCTGTCCAAAGGACAATACTTTCACAAATCATTTGTTCACTTGTGGGATGACACGATTTAATGGTATTAACACTGGCACTGACAAAACAGAGTTTGTGATCTCTCAGATCTTATGCACACTTTATAAAAATATAATAGTGTGTTTTTGTTATCTATTAAATAATAAAGCAAAAAAACAACAACACCTGGAGGGTCAGAGTTACCCATCCTTGGATTAAATGGTCTCTTAGGTCAGATCTAGCATGTGCACTGTGTTGTTTTTTTTTAACTGTTTTATTGTTTCAGGTTAGTAAACAGGTTCATTTAAGACTCTTAATATAAACATACGTTGTAATTTTTACCTTGGCTGCTAATCCAATTTGTGTTGCTGCTGTGTTTTGCTATAATTTCTTTATGCGTTTTTAACTTTGTTATGGTGGTTTTTAATTTCATATTGGGAGCCACGCTAATAATTTGTATCGAAGAGCAAGCTATTAAAAACCCGAATGAAACAAAATAAATCTGAACTAAATTGAAATTGCTTTTTTGTTCTACTTAGTTCAAGTTTATTGAATAACCTTTATTGAACAACATTCTGTGCTGCTTCATGTTCCCTAGATACTCGGCAACTCAGCACCATCTCCTACTGCCTGTCCCAAATTGGACCTTCTATGTCGGGCTGGACAAAGATGCCTCTCCAGGGAATTAAATTCCAAAGTCCCACGAGCCAAGACGTTAGCTACAGCATCTCTAGCTGTGATTTCACTATTGCAGGTGGAAAGGTAAGCACCTGGATTTTCCTGCGCTGGAACCCCATTATTGGACCTCCTTCTGCTTCCAGGATAAAATCATTCATAGGACAGAGCATTCTGCATTTGACTATGGCAACAGCTGCACCACACATTTAAAGTACCATAATACCACTTTAACAGTCATGGCTCCCCCCCTCCCCCGACATCCTGGACACTGTCGTTTGTTAAGGTTAATGAGAGTTCTTAGGAGACCCGTTTCCCTCCCAGAGCAACAATTCCCAGAGTGATTTAACCACCAGTCTCTCTTCCTATGGAACTCTGGGATTTGTAGTTCTATCAGGGATGCTGGAGCAGCAGACTTCCTGCATTGGCAGGGGGCTGGGTTTGAAGCCACCTCTAGGGTTCCAGCTTTTGTATGGACAGTGACTGGTTTTGGAGTGGACTTTAGCTGCAGGCAGAATGCTGCCTGGAATGTTTGCCTATGTAACAGCCAACCTGGTTGCCCAGGAGGACAGGCTTGTGACCGCTTGACTGAGATCTTGCACTCTGGAGGTCCCTCCATTCCCAGAACTGTCAACTATTAACGTCACTTGGCTACAGGATCACAGAGCTGGGAAGCAGCAGGTCCGAGTAGAAACTGGGAAGGGGCAATTCAGTCGGGCAGCACAGCTTTTTGTTACCTAATCCCAGCACCCCTTTTTTTTGCCTTTTGTATACCAATTCTCCTGAAAACAAAATATCGTTTTAAAGTACTTGTCTTGTTTTCCTTTCATGTGCAGTTGCTGAAAAACCAGTTCTTCCAGCAATACTACAAAAACGGTGTGAAGTTTCTTACCATGTTTCCAGATGGCAGTGCACAAATATTGTATCCTTTTTGTGGTTTTTCTTTTTTTCTTTTTGACTCGTGGCGATATCTGAGGCACATCATTACAGTATTAAGGATATAATTCAGGCAAAGCAAAACACATTTTAAGTCCCATCAATTTCCTTGGGAAAAGGTTAAGAACTCAACTCAAATTCATAGAATCATAGAATAGAATCATAGAATCATAGAGTTGGAAGAGACTACAAGGACCATCCAGTCCAACCCCCTGCCAAGCAGGAAACACCATCAAAGCATTCCTGACAGATGGCTGTCAAGCCTCTGCTTAAAGACCTCCAAAGAAGGAGACTCCACCACACTCCTTGGTAGCAAATTCCACTGTCGAACAGCTCTCACTGTCAGGAAGTTCTTCCTAATGTTTAGGTGGAATCTTCTTTCTTGTAGTTTGAATCCATTGCTCCGTGTCCGCTTCTCTGGAGCAGCAGAAAAACAACCTTTGACCCTCCTCTATATGACATCCTTTTATATATTTGAACATGGCTATCATATCACCCCTTAACCTTCTCTTCTCCAGGCTAAACATACCCAGCTCCCTAAGCCGTTCCTCATAAGGCATCGTTTCCAGGCCTTTGACCATTTTGGTTGCCCTCTTCTGGACGCGTTCCAGCTATGCATGTAACTTTACCTCACCTTTTAACCACCCTGTCATGGTCACAGTCAATATTGTGGTAAAGAGGATGGTTTTTTACTATTTCTATCTATGTTTGTATGTGAGGAGCAGATTCCTGTCCTCCTTAGTAATATTGTAAATGTTGGATGATGGGATTAGTGCTTTACAAAGCTATAAGGAAGTGATCTTTGTGCCTGTAAATTTCAGGGCTGCTATACTGCTTTGTTTCCAGTCAGTGCATGTCCCATAACTTCCCCCTGAAATCCTGTAACTTTTTATACCACAAATGTTACGGGGTGTTTTTGTCCTGCTTTACTTGGGCTGTAGTGCAAGAGTAACACCCCTTCTGATGGCAGTAATGCAATAACGTTGGAGAAATGTTACAAAACTAATAAAACAGAATATGTGGATGTTCCAGTATAAATGCACCACTATTACTGCACCAGTGATGCGTTGCAGAATGCCACTGCGGAAAATCACCGGTCTGGAGGGGCCCCAAGTGTCCACTGATGCTGGGACTTGGAAAAGTTCACAAACACACCACAAAGACGTAACCGGCTGTAACAAAATAATATTCATGTAGTATATTTCTCTCTGTATCAAAAGTTCTTCACAGACATAGTCTACATGTAGAGATCAACAAAATTCAGCAAAGTGACGTAATAGCAAAATGAATAAAAGTCCCAATGAACGCTATTGATCACAAAGTCCCAGATATGAACTTATCCACATTTGTCTCTGTGTTTGTATAGTCCAAACAAAAGCTTGCACAATTCACAAGAAGTGCTTGCACAGTTCACGGACAAGGTTTTCCAGAATAGTAACCCTGTTTCACCCTCCTGGGCTTCATCAGAGGTGCATGCTTCTAAATAATACAAATACAGTATGGTAATACAACATCTTAGTACACAAAATCTAAATAATACAAACAATATAGACAATTGTAGCAGTAGTATACATACCATATAAAGGTAAAGGGACTCCTGACCATTAGGTCCAGTCGTGTCCGACTCTGGGGTTGCAGTGCTTATCTCACTTTACTGGCCGAGGGAGCCGGCGTACAGCTTCCAGATCATGTGGCCAGCATGACTAAGCCGCTTCTGGCGAACTAGAGCAGTGCATGGAAATGCCATTTACCTTCCCGACAGAGCAGTACCTATTTATCTACTTGCATTTTGATGTGCTTTCGAACTGCTAGGTTGGCAGGAGCAGGGACCAAGCAATGGGAGCTCTCCCCGTCGCAGGGATTCAAACCGCCGACCTTCTGATCGGCAAGCCCTAGACTCTGTGGTTTAACCCACAGCGCCACCTGGGTCCTATACATACCATATAATGTGTATCAAAATATATACGACTCTCATGACATAGTGGTTTCTTGCATAAAGTAACAATTAACAATTTCAACTTTGGGGTTTTCATCAGCTGTATGCCATAATCATCACAATTTAACAAACAAAGGCTTGACATATCTCGCTTTGGATGTCATGAGTCTATCTCATATATTAAACTCCAGTAGCTAATGAAAACAATTGCTAACACAAATGGACTTTTCCACGATATTCTAACTTTTCGAGTTTCACCTGTAATGGCTCATAACTGAATCTGGGGGGAAATAGGTGAAGATGGAACTAGATAAAAAGTAGCATGTTCCAAACTCCAAGCCTGGCAGCCACATTTTGGACCAGTTGAAGGATTTTCCTAGGAGCTACTATTTAACTTTATCTGTTGACGGTGGTGGGTTTTTGCCGCAATCTTAGCCACTCTGTTTTGCTATCACACAACCCTAGAAGGGGTAGTAATAGTGTTTGTTTGGGTTTGTTTTTATTGAAGATTTTATTGGGTTTCAGGTGTACGCTTGATGTTTCTGGTGTTTGTTGTGATATGGGTGCAAAGGCATAGCAGAAAGTAGGACTGAATCGTTCAGAAGTGGTATCAAAGAACACACACGCATGCACACACACAAAGAACTAATCAGTTGAAGCCATGCACACACCTTGATAACGCGACAACGTTCCTAAGCGTGTTAATGGGCCCATTGGAACCTTATCTACATACAGCTATCCCTCTGGAAATCTGGCGATTATCATTGTACAAAGGAATGACACAGGCTACGTTGCCATAGTACAAGACGACAAGCCTGAGAATGCAGAAATCCAAGCAGTGTTCGATTCCTGTGGCAATGGGACTTGCTATCATTCAAATGGAAATGTCTGGTACGTTCAGTTCAATCAGGTTTGGTCTTGTTGTTTTACATTTAGGTTGTAAAATGTATACCTGTGTTTTGTACTTCAAATTAAGGGTGGTCAGGACCTCGTTTTCTAATTCAAAAACATATGCAGTGTCCTTTGTTAACCAAATGGCAAATAAAGAATACTCGAGGTTACTGAAACAAAATAGAAAATTCTTTTCAGTAGCACCTTAGAGACCAACTGTGTTTGTTCTTGGTATGAGCTTTCGTGTGCATGCACACTTCTTCAGATGCACACGAAAGCTCATACCAAGAACAAACTCAGTTGGTCTCTAAGGTGCTACTGGAAAGAATTTTCTATTTTGTTTCGACTATGGCAGACCAACACGGCTACCCACCTGTAACTCGAAGTTACTGGTGAACGTAAAAGTTCCAACTGAACTTTAAAAATGGATATCCTGCTGAGAAAACCACAAGAATTGGAAATTTGAGAGCCATTTCGAAAGCTTCACGTTTGTTCCCAGAATAGTCACGTGTGTTTCAGCTGGTGTGAGAAAGGGAAGTTATAAGACAGAATGGCATTTTAGCTGGCAGGCCCATGGCTTCCTTTCAGCAGAGGCAGGCTAGCAGAATTAGCAGCAAGAGTCAGCGTGTGATCAAGGGACCATGGCTGAATGCCAGTCAGGGACGGAGAAGTACCAGTAAGCTGGGTGCAAGAGCAGCCTGAGAAGAAGATGTTCAGCACATGAGGTTTGTCCCATCGCAACCACACTGTGCTAGGAGATACGGCATCCTCTGAACTTGCTGAGCTCAGGGGTATTAAAAACCCCAGATGCCAAATTTGTAGTTCTGCCTCCTGGTGAAAGAAATGCTAGGGGAGAAATTGTATGGGTTTTAATCGATCAGCTCATTAAATACGTTTACATTTTCCTGTAAGTAAAATCAACCTTTTTTAAAAAAAGAAGACATGTTCCTTGTTTTCGCATTGATGAATGCCTATGCCACAGCAGCCGTATTAGAAAGGTACCCCCTCCTGTGTCAAAAGAGAAGGAACAACTCTTCTGGGGTGGTGTCTCTGTCAAATTAATTGGGGGCAGCTTGTTAGCCAATGAAAAGGTTTTTAATGGAACAATTAAACGTGGGTGACTCTGTGGGTTAAAAAAACCAAAGAGCCTAGGGCTTGCTGATCAGAAGGTCAGCGGTTCAAATCCCCGCAACGGGGTGAGCTCCCGTTGCTCGGTCCTTGCTCCTGCCAACCTAGCAGTTCGAAAGCACGTCAGAGTGCAAATAGATAAATAGGTACCGCTCCGGCGGGAAGGTAAACGGCGTTTCTGTGTGCTGCTCTGGTTTCGCCTGAAGCGACTTAGTCATGCTAACCACATGACCCGAAAGCTGTACACCGGCTCCCTCGCCCAATAAAGCGAGATGAGCGCCGCAACCCTAGAGTTGTCCACGACTGGACCTAACGGTCAGGAGTTCCTTTACCTTTATCCAATTTATCTAGCAATGGAGACAATGATCCTAAGAGTTGGGTGGGGTAACTGTTAGCAAGCAGGCTGATCTTTGATGAGGCAAGTGACCTTGGTGTGGAGGCAAGCCAGTATTCGGTTATTGTTGATCTAAACTTGGAGCTTGCCCTTGTACCTTCGCTATTTTTCCCCTATTTGATTTGGCAGTATCTGGATGTGAATATGTTTTCATATAAGGGCTTGGGCTGTACAGCCAGGTTTCTCCCCCCACCCCCTTCCCGATAGGAGGTCGTCTCAAGTTGTTATTTTCCACATTTAGGATAAATGTTACGATTCGAGGAGGGCATTATTCGGACGAAGCTGGCAACAAAGTGAAAACGTGGATCTGGCCCAACAATTTGCAGAAGTGCGTCTCGAGAGCACCATTTAAGCCAGTCTTTCTATCCTTGAACCAGAACGTTGGTGTCAGGATAGTTGAGCAAGACAGAGTAGCCATTTCTTTCCTTGCAAGGGGCAAACAGGCAAAAATCAACATAGGAGCAAAAGTAAAGGTACTTTATTTCAGAGTTACTATGGGGGAGGGTGGGTGAGTTTACATGTTCTTAAGTCACAGCTGAACAAGACAGGGTGGGATTGTTTTGGGGGTAAATATAGAAAACGTTTTCGAAAAAAGGAATGGAGCAGTTTGCTTCGAACTTGCAGAGCTACTTGAAAAACGAAGTTAAATCAGCCAAAGACTGGCACATAGTTTATCTGGTTTGTACAAGACAATGCCCATAGTTCAGCATCACTTGACCAAATAAACCAAAACATCAGTCAGATGGAAGTTGGGTGAACAAAAAGAGGGAAACGATTTATAATTTCAAAAAGATTTATGAAAGCATTCACAGAGATGAATTTGTATAACCAAGAATTCAGGCTGAGACTCAAATTATGTGGCTTATAGGATAAATTTAGGAAAAAAGCAGACTGAGGACAGGCCAAGAAACAATATGATTTATATAAAACTTTTAAGTTAAAAATCTAGTAAGTATAACACTCTTCAGCCATGAAGTTTAAAAGTTGCTTATGTAATCTGATCCATACAGATTATAAGCGTCCCCATAACTGTTCTTGAACTTGTCTCAAGCGCACATTGCTTAGCAATATAGTTCCATATATTAGATTTCAGCAAATCTGAAAATGAGAGCGGGACCTGCATGCTTTTTTTTTTTAACAGGGAGTGCAGGAAATAGCAGGTTTAAGAGAAGAAAAGGCCATTGGGATGGATCCATCTAAGTTCTATTCAGAGGAGATCCATTGAAATTAATGGACCTAAGTTAGCCATCCCCATTAATTTCAATGGGTCTACTATGAACAGGAATAATATTGGACATATTAGCAAATGTTAGAGAATCCTGCCCTTCTCTGAAGTCTCTCAGCCCCACTCACCTCACAGAGTGTTTGTTGTGGGGGAGGAAGGGAAAGGAGAATGTTAGCCGCTTTGAGACTCCTTTGGGTAGTGATAAAGCAGGATATCAAATCCAAACTCTTCTTCTTCTTCTTCTTCTTCTTCTTCTTCTTCTTCCTCTTGAGGTTTTAGCAAATATGGTGCCCATGTGCATGCGAAGGGGGAAGTTTCTGAAATACTCATGTGACCTGAGTTGGTTTTATGCCTTTTGCTATTTCTGCAGTTTTAATGAGGTTGAATAAAAATAGGGTTGTTGTTTTGTTTTTTTAAAGCAACTTTTTTAAAAAAGGCTTTGGGAAGGGAAAACTGAAGGTCGCTCATCCACTTAATCCTATGCTCTCAAGAGGGTAGAAATTAGCGCTCTTTGAACTCCTCTGTCCTTTTCCAATTTGTTTTTGGCTTGTTTTTTGTTTTGTTTTTTTACATTTCCCCTCCCACTGGGAAGAGGGAAATTAAAGTGAACCAAGAATGCCAACTTCAGGGATGGCATAGTTAACCCCTGGTCTGGGGGCATGCCAGGGAATGGGGAAGTTCTCCAAACCACCCTCTTTTTAGCCTTGCCAGCATCAACAACAGGCATCCCCAAACTCAGCCCTCCAGATGTTTTGGGACTACAACTCCCATCATCCCTAGCTAACAGGACCAGTGGTCAGGGATGATGGGAGTTGTAGTCCCAAAAGATCTGGAGGGCCGAGTTTGGGGGTGCCTGATCAACAAGGTCTGACCATCAGTAAATTCCAGGTAAGAGGAGGGAATCTGGTCCTTGCCTCTCTTCGCGCTCAGAGAGAAGTAAGACTGCAACGTTGGTCAGTTTTCTCTCACGGTAATACTGATTTAATTTCCCTTTATTTCTCTTGATTTAAAACAATACTCACTGTTAGGTTTCCTTCCCTGTGCGACCTTTCTGACTTTCTGCAAGCGAGAACTGCCATGTGACTTGGGAACTACATTAACTCCTTGCTTTTTTGCTTCCTTAAAAGCCGCTCGCTGAGCATCACCCGTGGCCGAAGTTTGTGTCTGACGATGACCTCTTCCTGTTTGCCTGCCGAATAAAGATTCTCCGCATCTTTGCTAAACTGCAAGGGTGTTTAGATTTTCCTAACAATGACTGGTGGGCTAAGCTCCAGCTGCCTTCGTTTCTTTTCACTAAGGCTTTGAAGCTAATGAACCTTTGTAAGGAATGTGAAGTAAGTTCTGCTCTGGACACCTTAATCATGGAAACATTAAATTCACCAACCTGATCACGATTATGCTATATGAAGTTACTTGTTTCATTGTTCAAAGGAATATTTACCATTACCGTATGTTGAATTCTAGAGGTATCGGAAAACAGATCTCAGGATTCATTTAATAACAGTGCCATTTATGCTGGTCACATAACACGCAGTACCTTCTTGCGTTATACAGCAGAAAGGGGGGGGCATGGAGCCTACTTTAGGCAGGAAGTTAAATTAGACTGGCATTTTAGTACCACCCAACTCTATGATTTAGGTGCTGTTACGGTTCTGGGTCCAGACTCTAATTGAGGAATTGAGCTTAGACAGGCGAACTCATCCATTGTCTCCTGAGACAGATAGATGCAACTGTAATGGTCCTGGCAGCATGGGTTAGATTTTTGTGAGGTTTACAACTTCTGAAGAGCCAAAAGGTCCTTACATCTGATCTGCAGCATGAGTTGATTCCCATCATATATGACTTTGTACTGTGGCCTTTCACAAGCAATCGAAGAGTGTCACAATACTAGAAACAAATTGCTTATGTGCCATGCATGTCAGGTTTCCCTGAACAGCCTGCATGGCCGCTAATTTCTGTTCTCCGTCTTATTAGAAAACAGGCAGCAAGTCAATGGAAGCAACAACTGTATGGGACCTCCTCCCAAGAGCAGGGCAGGGGGGTTAAGTTTAAGGTAAACAGCGTTTCCGTGCACTGCTCTGGTTCGCCAGAAGCGGCTTTGACATGCTGGCCACATGATCTGGAAGCTGTACGCTGGCTCCCTCAGCCAATAAAGCGAGTTGAGCGCCGCAACCCCAGAGTCTGCGACTGGACCTAATGGTCAGGGGTCCCTTTACCTTTTAAATAACAATGTAGTACAGCAATAAGGATGGGAGAAGAATGTATAGGCTGGAGATGGATTTGGGGATTTTATTTAAGTTTATTGATGCTTGCATTAAATTAACTGCATAGAAATTGGTACTTAAACTAGACCCAACACATTTTCCCTTCTAGCTCGTTTATCTAGACCAGGGGTGGCCAACTCCCAAGAGACTGCGATCTACTCAGAGTTAAAAATTGGCAGCGATCTACCCCCTTTTGTTTAGGAAGGAAAGCCCTGTTTTGGGGTTGGGGTTCAGGTCAAAGTTGTTGAGCTTTTTTAGGGAGGAGGGAAACCCCGTTTTTGGGGGGTGCAGGGGAGCCAAAGTTGAGCTTCTTTGGGAGGAGCCAGTGATCTGCCAGTGATCTACCACAGACGTACAGTGATCTACCGGTAGGCCACATGTGGAAACAGATAACCAGGAAAAAAGGTACATATACCAGTATTTTACAAAGAGAAGGTAACACCACATACAAAATTCTGTGTTAAGAGTAAAATTATTTGCACACTTACTTCCAAAAGGCAGTTATTAAAAAGAACAGTAAGAGGCAAAATATATGCAGCACTGTTTTCTTAGCTCACTGTTGATCTCTACGTGACCAAATTATGGTTAACTGTAGTGGAATAGATAGAATAGGAAGCCCAAACCTTAGTTCAGAAAACTTGACTGCACATTTGGACTTTTTTTGCATTACCTTTTTTTACTGATGATCAGCACACAATAAGCTTTCCACCTGCTTTATGGTGGGTTTTCTCTCTTCCGCCTTGGATCAAGAAATGGTGAATACTCCTCTGAAATTGTTGAAGGGAGGAGATTTGGGCGGTTGATCCCCAGATGAATTTTGTCTTGTGGCTCCTCCGCAGGGTAAGTCACTTTGGTTTACGATGTTGAAATGGGTCACTGCCAACCTGTTAGACCTGTGGGGTTTTATTTGTCCCTTTCCCTTACACTTCATCATTTTGACCAACTGGTTTCTTATATCCTTGCTGTATAGCGAATAGATAAAAGGATTTATCAGAGAATTGGCTTCTCCTAAAATGAATAACAAATCCTTCAGCTGTGAGCTCAGGATGCAGGAGGTACAAGTAGCTTTCACAATGGCAGTTACATAATAAGGGGTCCAGAAGAGGACAAAACAGATAATCACAATGAGGACTGTCCTCAGAGCTTTGAAATGGCGGAGAGGAGCAGTAGGGGTATCTGGGTGCAAGCAGACACGCTGGATCTGCTTCTGATGAAGATAAGCAATCCTCCCCACCGAGATATGTAAACAGACCAAGGTCAGCAAGGCAGGGATGTAGATGCCAAAGCAGATTATGTACAGGTAGTCACTCTTGGCTGCTGCCAGGACCCCACAGCTACCTGAGAGTTCACTCTGTTGAAGTTGTGAGAAAATAAGTGGCATGTGTCCCACCAAGGAGGAAACCATCCACAGGACAACAAGAGAGAAGACTATAGGTTTCTTGCTCATAAGTGTAGGGTAATGAAGTGGCAACTTCACTGCCAAGTACCTGTCCAGAGAAACCAAAAGCAAGGTGAGAATGGACCCAATGCAAGGAGTGATGCTCATGCAGATCCGCAAGAGACAAAGAAACAGATTTCGGTCAAATAGCGCATCTGTTGCATCATCCAAAGCTTCCCCAATGCACATCACACCAACCAGCAGATCAGCAGCTGCCAAGTTAAGGATGAAGACATAGTTTCTGCTTGGTTTCTTCTTTCTCAGCTGACAGATGACTATGATCACCAAGAGGTTGGATGATGGGATGAAGACGCTTAAGAAGGTATGTAGCACTGTACACAACGTATCCGGCATCTTCTTTGAGAAGCAGCAGTGGAAACTACCGGGTTTAAAACATATGCCTTGCCTACGCAACTTACAATCAATCCACAAGAGGCGACATCAGGCTGGGAGGAAAAATACTACCGTTGAGAAACTGGTACAAGTGACAGCAGCAAGAAGTGATGATCCAGTGTCTAGAATCCATTGGCTCGGCTCTGCTGATCAGGTGGTTCTTTTCAAACCGCTGGGAAATGCTTGCCATTGAGAGAGATTGCCAGCATCACTGTAGCTTCCGAGTTCTTTTCCCCTTTGTGAATATAGGCTTTTCTTTATCACCTGGCAGAGATGTGTCTGAAGATGCATGAAGGCTTCAGGCACAGTGAACTCGTTGGCTTGAGGAGGAGGGGGAAAACACCTGGGGCAGGCAGTGCAGCCTTGTTCAATCAAACTGTCTTTGACGCAGAAAGATAAGGAAGGCATTTGACAAACAGAGTGGAGAAACACTGTGAGCTCCTCCCCACCATTAGGCAGCTAAAAGGAGCTCGTGCAGTTTAAAAAGCATGCTCTGTATGCATGTAGGAAAATATTCCTGTGTGTTTATGCTATTAATGCCAATGGAGTCAAATTATTTGATTACTACGGCCAGAAAACGGTCATTGTTTCCAGTTTAGTGGATACTGGATGTAAATACAAGGCTAGGGTGTGAATTGGTAAAAGCTCACCAGAATCCAAGCTTTCCAATACTGGTTGGCTTTGTTAAGCCAAAAGTAAAATGGGGGGGGGGGGGGCTTTGTACTTCCTACATTTTATTTAGGAATGCAATCCTGGTGTATTTCCTTACTTGGATTACGGTAAGTCCCATTGAACTCAGTCTCTAATAAGACAAGAATAGGATCACACTGTTAACTGGACAAAACACTTTTAAAAAATCAATTGTTCCACATCCTCTAGCTTTCTTTCAGGGTTTGGGGGTAAATCACCTGCACTGCCTGCAAAAAGTTCCAGGTTCAATCCCTGGCAACTCCAGGTATGGCTAGGAGAGCCCTCTCCTTGAAAACTGTTGCCAGTCGGTGTAGGAAAAAATGCTGAACTAGCTGGATTAATATTATGACTCGGTGTAAGGGAGCTTCCTAACACTTGATGTTTTAGGTTGCCAGGAAATCTTGCATTTTTCTTCTAAGTTCAAGGGTATGTGTTCGAGAGTTGTGATTTAGGACAGGGGTAAAACAATGTGGTGTCTTCAAGGCATTTTGGCCTGTAACTCCTGTCAGCCCCAGACAGCATGGTCAAGGTTGACTGACAGTTCAACAGCATCTGTTCTACACAGAACACTCGCAGGTCTCCATCCTCCAGAAATCGATGTTTTGCAATGACTTTGCAATATAAAAGTGATAATAGAGCACGAAGAGTAAGAGGAGAGGTGGTACAAGAAGGGGAAGAACAAATTAGTAAATCTCCTCCACCATCCCCTAAAGCCAAACCCAGCTTCCTGGCAGTTACAGAAGTCTTCTGCTTATATTTCTGAGAGTAACCAGAGCAGGGCCCCAAATACAGAGGGACAAGAACAGATAAATTATGGAAAATTGGGTGCTGGAAAGAATAAGCAGTCCATAAATAGTTGCAACAAATAGAACTGTGCTCTGTTAAGGTTTGAGGAAAGAGAATTTTATAGTGTACAGACAAAGGTATACCCAACTGTGCTATATTTAGACAACTGCAAGGAACTGGTTCAACTCAGGACTCACTCTAATATGTTGTCAATTTATCCTCTGTCCAAACAGTATTTTCATTAAGTTCACATTTACTGCAGTTTCCAGTTTTATTGTCAACCATTCCAAGATAGGTATCACTAGCGACTACTTGTTAATGGCCACCAGAAGAGTTTCAGTAATAGCTCCGCAAACACTGCTTTGGAGAGATTGTACCTTGTGGCTGTTCCTAAGCAATTCACACAGAACATCTGCCAAGCTTTTAGGGCCTGCAAGCTTCTAATCCTAGGTCTTTAAAACAGAGGCTAGTTACAGCTATGAGAAATAGGGACCCAACAGGGTAAAGCTCATAGGACCATCCTGCAGAACTGATGTTGTACTGCCTATTGATAGTGTCCTCCAAGAAGTTTCAACTGGAAAAATTAAAAATTAAAAGGGGGTAGGGAGAGAGACAGAAACAATCTCTTTTCAAAGGCATTACCCGAAGTATTTTTCTATGGTTTCAAAACTGCAGCACCTTGAAAACAGGAAAGGCAAGGCAACAGACTTTAAGGTCATATGAAGTGGGAAACAATCCCATTTTATAATTTGAGCACCAAAGTATTATTTAATCATTTTGATTGGAAGCCCACAAGAATATTGAGGAAAAACAAGTATATGGCTTTGGGTGCTCAATAAAAGTGTGAGTGAATTCACAATTGTGTGTGAATTCAGTGGGACTTTACTTTTTCCAGTGTTCGTTGGGCCAAACCCTATGATGTTCTCAGTTAAAAGATTTGTGAGAGTCGCGTACTTTTGGCTTACCAAAGACCAGTTATGAAGGATTAAACAAGTGATGTTTCCCATATTGCAAGGGTAGGAAGTCTTCAGCCTTCCAGATTTATTTTAGTTCAGCTTTATCAGCACCAGCTAGCACAGCTAATGGTCAGGGATGTGTAGTCCAGCAATAACTGGAGAGCCACAGGGTGTCACACACCCACACATACACATAGACCAACAGTATACAGAACATTATTTCTTGTTTTAGAGTATTCTTTCTTCTTTAAACTCTCATATTGTTTTTAAAAAATACTGTGAATCGGGGTGGCTAACCTGTGGCCTTTCAAGTATTGAACTACAATTCCAATTAGTCCCAGCCAGCTTGGCCAGTGGTCAGACGATGGACAATAACAGTGGTACCTCGGGTTAAGAACTTAATTCGTTCCAGAGGTCCGTTCTTAACCTGAAACCGTTCTTAACCTGAGGTACCACTTTAGCTAAAGGGGCCTCCTGCTGCCACTGTGCCACCGCAGCACAATTTCTGTTCTCATCCTGAAGCAAAGTTCTTAACCCAAGGTACTATTTCTGGGTTAGCAGAGTCTGTAACCTGAGGTAGCACCGTATTTGGAAGGTCACTGGTTAGCCACCCATGTTGCAGATCAGAAGCAGAGAACCTGATCTGGCCAGCAGGTTATTCTTTTAACTCCCACCCCTTGTGGGCTGAATTTGGTGGGCAAGGTTACCCACCAGAAAACTGCCTGGTGCCACAGTGATGTCACCATGCTTGCAAAGAACTCTGTGTGGTGTTTTGAACCAATGTTGATCAGCAGGCTTGAAGTCATGCCCTCTGAGTTGATGGGCAGTGACTTCAACCATACCTTTTGCAGGGATTGGCCGCACAATTGCATTCTCCAAGGGCAACCAGATCTTTATGGAGTCATGACTCTCTTTGCCCCATGCCTGACAACACATGACATCAGGTGTGGGACGGGGGGGCATTGTTTCAGGTAAACAGTCTCACAGGCCCAACTTGGTCCTCCAGCACAGGTCCCCCACTCACCGCTGTAAATAACTGAAATTAAAAGTACCGTAACTCTTGTTATTAAAATAAACAAATGCCACGAGTAAAAGGGCTTTGGAATGATCTAGTATAAATTACGGGAACAAGCATAAATTATGCTAGAATGTGAAGAATGGAGGCAATCACAAGATTTGTATCCATAACAAACGAAGGTTTCCCTTTTGTTTACTTGATGAATACAAACACTCCTTCCAAGACATCATACCAAACCTGTTAAGAACGGCTTTTGTTGTTGTTGTTGTTCAGTCGTGTCTGACTCTTCATGACCCAATGGACCAGAGCACGCCAGGCACGCCTATCTTTCACTGCCTCCCGCAGTTTGGCCAAACTCATGCTAGTCGCTTCGAGAACCCTGTCCAACCATCTCGTCCTCTGTCGTCCCCTTCTCCTTGTGCCCTCCATCTTTCCCAACATCAGGGAAGGGTAGGAACAAGCAACTATTAACCTTGTAGCAGGTTAATGCCTGGGAGGGGAAGGCTTGACGTGAATGTGGACAGGAAACAGTCTGGGAGGACCTGAGCTGCATGTAGCAAAATAAAATTATGAAGGAAAGGCTAAAGGACCATAACCACCAGTCAGTCTCTGCCTCAAATGCAACTCCTCCCTGGTATTAGGATTCTTCTCTTGAACAACCCCTACTCAGGACTGGATTTACGTATAAGCTAAACAAGCTATAGCTTAGTACATGGGTAGGCAAACTAAGGCCCAGGGGCCGGATCCAGCCCAATCACCTTCTCATTCCGTCCTGCAGACGGTTCGGGAATCAGCGTGTTTTTACATGAGTAGAATGTGTCCTTTTATTTAAAATGCACCTCTGGGTTATTTGTGGGGCAAAGGAATTCATTCATCCACCCCCCACAAAAAAATAGTCTGGCCCCCCACAAGGTATGAGGGACAGTGGACTGGCCCCCTGCTGAAAGTTTGCTGACCCCTGGGCTTAGGACTCTCTTTGGGCCCCAAAAAAAATTTAAAAGGGAAAAAAACCTGGATGTACATTTCCAAAATATAAGGTCAACAATTACTTTGATAAAATACATATTTTGTTATGTGCAAATTGCTTTAGATACCCATTAGGTCCATAAATTACCATATAGCATATATTCAACACAAAAAACAGCAACAATTTGCTGTTGACAAAGGACAGCTGGACATATAAAGGACCCCATTACCATCAGTAGCTTAGGGCCTCATCAAACCTAAATCCGGCCCTGCCCCTACTAGAGTGTTAAATTCAAAGTTGCTTAAAATTCTGGTTCATTCTCGGATTAACTACCGGTACTTCGGTGACTTGTACAGCAGTAAGTCCTCATCTCTGTTCTACCCCAGATTTCCAAGTGGGGCAACAGTGGGCTCACTGCATGGCCAGAAGCTACAAGACACCAACTTCCTAAGTGACAAGAGATGCTGCAACATTGTGCTTTTTACATGGCTACTACACAGTCACAGCCCTGTTGCAATGCCATGAAGCTAGTTTTAAAACCATGCACTCTCAAAGCAGGAAGGTTCAAAAATAGTGTTGATGTTCTGTACGGCTAGTTTATGAAAATTAACAACCTAGCAACACACCTGAGCAACCACAAACACAGGTGCACTCTGCTTGCTTGATATTAAAACTGTTCGTTCACATGGAGGTACATTATTCATGGGAAAAGAAAATCCTTCCTTCACAAGATACGTTCAGGGTGAGGGGAGGAATATACTGAATGCTGAGAGTTGGGGTGCATTTCACTGGTCATTCAAAAGGCTCAGGAGCTGATCAACAGATTTGTCAGTAATATGTGATGGTCTGTAATTTACAACTCCAGCTGTGTTAAAGCCAACATGCACATGTAACTCATACCCATCAAGTATCTGTTGCACTCAGATACAAACTGAAAATTTCAAAGACAAATCACGTCACAATATACTCAAATTATAAACAAAACAGGTGAATGGGCATTAAAAGCTCATATTAATGTTAGCTACATATGGATGAAAACTGCAGGCCTTTTAGTTACTGCCTGACTAAATAGCTTTTCCTTCCCTAACTCACTAGACCAACAGTGATAGATAGATAGACAGATAGATATTTGTACCCTGCCCATGTTGCTGGGTTTCCCCAACCACTCTGGGCAGCTTCCAACAAAGATTAAAAATACATTAAAATCTCAGACATTAAAAACTTCCCTAAACTTAACCCTAAACTTCCCTAAAAATATACAGCTTTCCCAACAACATAGTGGCATAAAACCACTTACCGGTACTTACGGTAAATGAAAATGCAATACACTACAGAATAAATTTATTGCGGTTCCTGTTGAAAAGTACTATGTCTGCTACAGGTGACAAATCACTTATTTGACTACTCCTGCACAGGTTTTCTGCATACTCTGGAGACTTCTTACTCATTCTGACTATTGTTGCCCAAGTTCCATCTTTCAGCTAGTGCGTCACAATGATTGTTTATTTGCATATGCTTACCAAACGCTGAGGAAAAGATGCTGTACATCAAATGTTTCTCGTGAGCACCAACATTTTATGAACTTCAGACTTGCCAATCTACTTTTTGAGTTTGGATTTAATATCCTGCTTTATCACTACCCTAAGGAGTCTCAAAGCAGCTAACAATCTCCTTTCCCTTCCTTCCCCACAACAAACACTGTGAGGTGAGTGAGGCTGAGAGACTTCAGAGAAGTGTGACTAGCCCAAGGTCACCCAGCAGCTGCATGTGGAGTGGGGACGCGAACCAAGTTCACCAGATTACGAGTTTACTGCTCTTAACTACTACACCATACTCGCAGAAAGCATTTTAGGTATTTGTTACTTTTTAAAAATGAAACCTATGACTTTTCTACAACTGGGCTACAACAGACACAAGAAACCAATTTTTAAAAAATACATTAGAAAAACTGAGCTCTCCTCTGCACTTACCTGGGGTTCCTAGTCTGGCTATGGAAGAGGACATGCTACTGTTCATTTGTGTATACATATGTATGCCTGTATGTAATTCAAGGATTCACAATGTTACCTTGTTTCAGTTTAATTCTTCACAGATATGTCATCATTAAACACGTGATATAGAAACACAGTGTGTGTCCCAAATTGCATTCTATTTTTGTTTTGCTCATTCTAATTTTTTTACCCAGAATTCAAGTCTAAACAAAAGGATGAGTTATGTTTCCGCCACCTCCAGCTGCTTCCAAGTAAGTTACTGTGTGAGAACTGAGAGTGCAGTTCTGGTCACAGAACACTCTCACAAATGGAGACAAAAGGTAGGTGGGTCCGTCCCCCCTAATTCTCCTTGCAGTCACAGAAAAGCGCCATGGGTTGCTGTATAAGGAATTTGCAAAATACGCTTGAGCTTGTGGGATCCTCTGGTGGTTTACAATCCCTTCTGCAATAGAACAGCTGCACTGGATCCAACCAAACAGTCTTTTATGCATAAATATAAATATAAATAGTTGTGGTTTCTCATAAACTTCCAATTCATTCTTCCAGCTCAGTAATTAGAATGTTTAATTTCCCTTCTATCCAAGAAGCCAGAGGAGAGGGAACGGCTGTTACTAGGCTAAAAGTATTCTATCACAGGCAATGTATTTGGTACTTTCCAAACATAAGTCTGTAACTGTAACTTGATGTGTTGTGAATTGCAGAAGTTGAAGTTTCAAACAAGAAAACCACCATAAACATTAAACACTGTCTTGTGTTGTTGTTTTTTCAAGCTCAGTCACCAGACAGACAAATTCATAAAATGATTCAGTCTTTCACACAGTAGATGAAATTTCTTTATTTAAATTAGTTTGCTTAGCTCATATTTAGGACAGAATAAAGGCCAAGTTATTTGATCATTTAGAGTGGCCCAGAAACAGACTTCAAAATTGCTGAGGGAAATCGAACAGCACTTGGTCTTCTTTGAAGTCATGACACTTAGGTAATTACTCTGCATATAGTTTTGTTTCTATAATTTATTATACAATGCACCATTCACTCAGCAATATACTCTGAAAATATACAAAACTTACATAACCAAATCCGCAATGTTTGACAGCCATCAATTTTTATCCAGACCAGTTTAAAAGATAACCAGTTCTGCTAAGAGATCAATTTTAACTAGAAATGGAACATAAATTTCACACACAGTAGATCAGACAACTTTTCCAATGAAAAAAATAAGGTTATTAAATCATTTTGTCATCTTCTTAGAAATGAAAATAAAAGTGTTTGGATCTAGGCTATGGGTTGTATCCAACATTGGTCATACTCAGAGCAGACCCAGTAAATAATGAACTGTTCTGTTAATTTCAGTGGGTCTAGTTCAAGCATAACTTAGCTGGACTAGCCCTAAGTTAGATGCACTTAAACTACATTGATTTCAATTGGAATTAAGTGCAATTAACTATGGATCCAACCCAAAACATTGTTATCGGTTAATGTCTGCATTGTCTAGCTCTAGAGTGGTTGAATTAACTTTTTTAAAAAACCACTATGTAGTATTATTGCACTCCTTGAATGTGCAGTACTTTGAAACATACCAGCACTGAAATGGGTCTTGCATTAAGATATTCAGGAGCAACATGAAAACGAGGAGAGCATCCAGTCTGTACCAACAAGTATTCTGTCTTCAGTACAGGCCGTCATTTATTTCGTTCATGTTGTCTTTTGAAAGTGTCACTTAATGTCTGAAAAACATAGCAAAAACATAGCAGGTTGTGCTACAAAAATAGATGAAATAAAATACCCAAAGCCATTCTATATCCAATGTTGCCATGGAAAACCTACTATATTCAGTTAAAACAACACACTAGAAGCTCGGCAAACAGAAATACCGGTAATGAATTGATATTTAATATACATGCCACCAGGCTACCACTATATGAGACAACATGTGTAGAAGATATCTAGCAAAGGAAAAAGCTAACACTGAGAGTCACCAAGTTCCAGAAGTTCCCTCTGGAACTGAACATGTTAAGCATATGTTGAACATGTGTATGAAACATTAATTGCATCAGTTAGTTGCAGTATTTTTTTACTAGCCTGCAAAGAGGCCAATAGTTTCTTTTTCCAAAGGAAGAGAAGCTCCTTCCTTCACAGCCAGCACAGAAAAACAAGTCTGGAAAGTAGGGATGGAATTATCTGTCCCTGATTCACCATCCCACTTACTTGCCTGCATAAAATCCCTTGTCAGCCAAAAGCTATCAGGCGAGTTATTCAATACAAGGATTATTTATTACCATTTTATCTTGCAAATCAAATATCTAGCTGAGTAATCTTCAAAACAAACTTACAAGAAGTTTTCAGTACTGATGGATGGGGCTATGATCTATGGTGTGGCATTTGCTCCATGTGCACGTTGAGTTTCATTTCATTATCAAGGATTTGAACAAGCTGCTGCATGGAAGGAAGGTGCCCAGACTGTAGCTTAGACCACACTGGAACATCTAAATAAGAAGTGTAGGAGGTAAAGAACATGATTAGCATATTAAACTACTTTTTGTACAGTGTACAGTTACTGCTCTTATTTTATGCTTGCCAGGATATCCAGAGAAAAACAACTGATACAAGCTTTTGAATATAGGTTCACCCACTCCCATCTCCACCCCACAAATACCAGTTTCTCGCCAATGTACATGCAATGAAATATTACCAAGCTCCTGAAGAAACTAGATTTTAAAAAAAATACTTCTGCTTACAAGGTTTGCATGAAGAATTTGTGTGCAAAGTTCTTTCTTGACAGATTACTCTGTCAATGTTCAATCAACTTACCCTGGAGAGGTCTTTTAAATGGCACATTACTTAAGAATTGTTAATACTATAGCTTTAGTTATTTGTGAAAGTTTAGGGATCACTCACACTAGTCACAATTTTGACACAGGGTCATGTGAAATAGACCCTTTATTTTGGTCTTCTGAACCAAATGCAGCTGGTAGCTTCACAAATACTTAACAATGGGTACAATTCACACAAAATCCCCCTTAAGATAACGAGAATACACAAAAGCTGTTCAGAACTCACCATTTAAAGTTATTTCAAATGCACCAGTTGACATACAAATGTTCTCAGTCATGCTGCTCAGGAAGAAAACCATCATACAAGCATAGACCTAAAAATTAAACACATTAATCTAAATGCTAGGCTTTAAATGATGCAACATATTTATCAGTTCAGCTCTATATTCAGCTGATACTAATATTTGGTGAAAGTAATCTCCTTACTTTGTGACTCTAAATTAAAATTTGTTCATTTTCCTTCCCTGCCTTAAATTCAGAGGGTTCATTTACAACACTTAAGTAAGATAAATAACCAAGTGATAACCAGTATGACACACTGATTGCTAGAATAAAATCAGGAAGGTTATTATTTCTAAAATAAAACCTCTTTTTTATAAAGCAAGTAAGCAAATACATATATGCTCTACATGAGTTGTCTTACTACTATTCTGTTTCAAACCCTAGAGGCATCGTTCCCTTTACTCCAGAATGTTAAATGTGCTTTTGGCGCTATACCCAAAGGATAAAATGATGCAATCTTCCGCAACAGGGCATAAAAAGACCTCACAGTGAAAGATTATGTTTCAGCTCATAATAAGATTGCAGCTTCTTGTACATGGATTATCCAAGATCATGTGGTTATATATTTAACCCATCACTTCCTAAGTTTAGTTATTTTTCAGAATTTCTAATACTAAAGATACTACTTAGACCAGAATCCTTGCCTCATCTGAAAAGTAGTGCTGTTTTCTGCTCTTCTATGTCTTCTGCACCAGCCACCAAAGAAGAAACCATATCTAATGGTGACATAGTCTTATCTGCAGCTCAAAAAGCTGATTATAACCAGTAGAAAGTTATTTTTTCCAGCCATTTTAAAGACATACAATCGTACCTTGTAAGTCAAATGGAATCCGTTCCAGAAGTCGGTTCAATTTCCAAAATGTTTGAAAACCGAATCAAGGCTTCTGATTGGCTGCAGGAAGCTCCTGCAGCCAATCAGAAGCTGTGGAAACCCCGTCAGACGTTCGGGTTCCAAAAGAATGCTTGCAAACCAGAACAATCACTTCCAGGTTTGTGGCATTCGGGAGCCAAAACATTTGAGTTCCAGGGCGTTCAACAACCAAGGTACGACTGTACAGTCGTACCTGCGGTTACGTACGCTCCGGGTTGCATACTTTTCAGGTTACGAACTCCACTAACCCGGAAGTGTAACCCAACGTGTGTGCAATTTGTGCATGCGCAGAGCGTTTTTCGCAGCTTCTTCGGTCTGCGCATGCGCAGAACAAGTTGTTCAGGGTACGTCCTTTTCAGGTTACGTACTGTAATCCGGAACGGATTAAGTACTTAACCCAGGGTACCACTGTATTGGTTTTATTATTATGCACACGTGAACCGGGGGGGGGGGGTTCTGTAGCAATTTCCCCTTCAAGCTATTATCAAAGTGCATGTTTGTGGGAGCATTTAGTTGTGTGAACACAATGAAACCAATCTCCACTCCATGAAAAAAGTGAGAGGAAAAAGTAGTCTCTTTACCTTATTTTCTTGGCCCCACTGCCAGACGCTTGGAGCTTGCATGCCAAAGAAAGCAAAAGGGTCCTTGCCAACAATAATGAAGCCTATTAACACTAGTTTGAAGACTGACAGGAAAGATGCTATATGTCTGGGAGAAGAAAGAGGTATGTTAGTCACTAAAGGCCTTTCCCAAACTTATCTTATCAAAAATGACAAAGATTATGCCATACCTAGCTGTATATCACTATTCTAGTAACTAGTGATATTTAATCTTATCAATATTATATGTCTGAAAATGTTACATTTAAAATGCAAGACTACATGTAACTCCCCACTTATGTGCATTCAACTTGTGCATGGCGCTGGGAAAGAAATAATTCAATTTAAACTGCAAAAAGGTGTGGTAAGAGCAGTGAAACAGCAGTCCCATGAGCCTTTGCACTGCCCTTTGAGGCCTGTGGACACTTGGAATTTGGAGAGCAGCATCACCAGCAGCAAGAGAATCTGACCTACAGCCAAGCACCTTGGGGTACCATTCTACCCAATTTGTCATTGTTTCCACATCATCCTCCAGCAATGAGGAAAACTGAGAGCCACTGTTGCCACCAATCATGCCGGTCTGGTAAGTGGTGTTGGTTTTTCAAGGGGTTCCAGAGGTTTAAAAGGGTGTTTACAGGCTTTTTAGATGGTGCTCCCCACTATATGTGATTTCAAATACACATGCAGTACCCAGGAACATAAGCTCCATGTAACTGGGGAGTTGCCTGTATTCCAATTAATGAATACAATTCTGGGCTGAGATATTAGTTATTCAGGTTGTCATAATGCAAAAAAAAACTCACCGCTTCTTTATGCTCTCTCTTCTGCATCATCATTAGTGTAAACATTCTAACCACAGCAAAAGCAATCTATCATTACTAGTTTGCAAGTGTGGGTTGATTAGTTTAGCTAGCCTCATGAAACTGAACTCGTGCCATAGGTACCAAATTAGATAAACAAGAAGAATAATAGGTCTAAACTTTTAAAAGATGTTTCTGTCATATTTTAATTCATAATAAACTTACCTATAAATAGGCTGAGGAAGGTAATTTTCCCCTTCAATGCGGATGTCTGGGTACCGCTGGCTAATAACCTGCATGTACTCCTCAAACACCCGTCTGTATCCTCAGGAAACACTGAACAGAAATATTTTATTATGATTAGTTTGTGTGTAGTTAAGCATAAACTTTTTGCTAAGATTATTTATTTGTAGGTAATCAATTGGAATTAGCATGCTTCCGGATTTCCCTAAAAACCATTTAACTCTGCTCCCCCAATTTTACCTGCCCAAATGTTTCTTGGTCTCCATCACAACTCCCATCGACTGTCCCCCCTCCTGCTTGCCTATGCTTCCCCCTCTGAACAGTGGTGACAGCTTTCTCTCTCCCCCCTAAAGTATTTCCTCAAAATCTACATTTTAATGCACTGCAATTACTTTGAACACAATTTTGTAAATGTAAAAGCATCATGTAAGTTAATATTTAATCTAGTCTTTTATGTGGCATTTTGGATTACCCCTCAAATAACCAACTTTGAAATGAAGGCAACTGCATTTCTACACATTAAGCTCGAAACATGGTCTATTTTAAACAGTAAGCTCCCTAAGGAATAGGGCCTGTTTATTTTTACCTATAGTTTGGTAAGGTGCTATGTACACTGATGTATAAACACTTTCACAGATAGCTTTTGCGACATTTTATCCCAAGCATAAAGGCCTGCTTTCAGTCCATCTCAGTCAGTGCTAGAAATGTGCCAGGTGCATTTTGCGACTAGCTTGGGTCCAATTGCAACCACATGGAGATCTCTGGGTGCCAGGTTGTAGACTAGGGAAGGCAAGATGTCACTTAAAAGAGGGATCTGAAATATCCACAAGCTTCCTTGAAGCTTGGATTTGTTTTATTCTGGATTGTTTTATTTGATATTTTAATGTGTTATAAACTGCTTTGAGATTTGTTCTTTAAAATATAAAGTGGTACAGAAATGAAATGAAAAATAATAATAATAAATACAATAAAAGGTGCCTAGTTATTCCATTGTTAGCCATATTGATTTGTAGGCTGTCAGTGGACTCTTATTGTTGTCTTGTTGGGCTATGTATGTGATAAAAGAGAACCATACTGAGGCGAAGGCATCTTCTTCTATTTGTCCCTGTGTTAGTTTCAGTTGATTGGTTAGTTTTTCTAGTAAGGCTGTTTCCCATATTATTTGATAGCATTGGTCCACTGACTGGTCTCTGCAGTATCTGGCTGAGACTTCTGGCTGCTGAGAATAGGTGGGTTATGAGCTCTTTATTATATAAGTGGGCATTATTATCTTGGAAGATGTCCGGCAGGGCCAGTTCTGGGGTGACTTCTAATAGTTGCTTAGTTATTTTGCACATTTCTTGTATGCCTGATGTCCAGAAGAGTTGAATTTTGGGGCATTCCCACCACATGTGAAGGTATGTGCCCGTGGAGGTGCAGCTTCTCCAGCATTTTGGTGAGGCTCCTGGGCGTATCAGCACTAGTTTCCGTGGTGTTAGGTACAATCTGTGAGTTTCAGGCTGAGTTCTTTTCTTTTAACCAACATGGATTGATTTAAAGGGAAGTTTAGACCACATTCTAGTCCATTGTGTGGGGTTAACCTCATAGCCTATGTCATCTTCTCATTGTTTTTTGCCTACATTGAGGGGGTTTGTGGGATTTTAGAGCAGTGTTTTGTATATTGTGGATTCCATCCCCTTGCCGTGTCCATTTGTTGTTAGGAGGAGGTTTTTAAGAAAACTGTTTTGAAGCAAACTAGTCTCTAAAATAATTTGAACACTAGCACAAATAATCCACAATTTCCTTCCAGGAAATTTATACATAATGGTGATCAGGTCATAGGGATACTGTACACCAGAAGAACAAAATTTCCATATAATGTTTATGATTCTAGCCTTGAGTTTCCTTTACTTGCCTCCTAGTTTTGATTCTCTTCTGAGTTTTATTTTGAGAGCCACAGTTCTGCCTCATGGTTGTCCTCTTCAAAGACAAGGGAGATTTATTTTAGGTTTGTTTGTTTGTTTGTTTTTTAAAGAAAACGAAAACTGGGATTTTCACATTTATAACAGCGCTTCTTGATTTAAAAAAAATGCTAAATAGCTACTGAGGAATATACACAATTCACAAACATTACTCAAAACATTCAGTAATAGAACCGGGAACCTAGAAGACTAATGTGAAATGCTTTTTAAATGATTCTGCTTTTCTTTCCCTTTGGTCCCAACTGCGATGCGTTGCTATGCTGATGTAACACTGGTAACACAAGGAGTAACAATGTCTGAAAAAAAATTGCAATAAATAGATGGTGGAACTTGAAAAATGAAGAATGTTTCCAACACTAGAATGAAGAGTGCTGAAGCTGATAAAGAAAGCCTGAGGAAAGAGCATGTTACAGAAAGAAAACTAGATTGCTAGATATGGGCAAATGCTGAAAAACTGCTTGAAATTCAGAACTCTAACCATGACTCCATTAAATAGTTATTTTTAGAGGAAAGTACTAACATTTTAGGCCCACACTTTAATTGACTTTCCTATTTTTACTAATTCCAAATCCATTATTCATACTCAGACTGAAGTCTCATATCCAAATAGCAGCTTGCACATAAATATATTATTAGCAACTTTGTTAATACTGTACTGTAAAACATTGTTTGTGACCTGTCTAAGTTTTCCAACTTTAGCTACAAAATGCCTTACTGAAACCCATCACTAACTACAACTTGCTGTTTAGAACAGGGGTAGGCAACCTAAGGCCCATGGGCTGGATGCGGCCCAATCACCTTCTCTTTTTTTAAAATAAAAATTTTATTAAGAAAATTTAAATCCATACAATTTGTCAACAATACAACCAATTACATTTTTTCCCTTTCCAACCCTCCCACTCCCTCTCCCCCACGGACTTCCACGGCCCAACTGCCTTCTCAATCCAGCCCACGGATGGTCCAGGAATCAGTGTGTTTTTACATGAGTAGAATGTGTGCTTTTATTTAAAATGCATCTCTGGGTTATTTATGGGGCATAGGAATTCCCCCCAAAATATAATCTGGGCCACCACATGCTCTGAGGGACGGTGGACTGGCCCACGGCTGAAAAAGGTTGCTGACCCCTGGTTTAGAAGTTCCTTTATATAAAGCGTTGTGCAATTCTAAGCATGTTTGCTCAGATACGAGCCTCAGCAACTTCATTAGGACAGTCTTTTATACAGTATAAGCTTACTCTGGATTGGAACCCATAGCATCAATCCAATGTACACATATCTAGGACTTCAGTTCAATGAACATGGTGGGACTGACTTTTGGGTAAACATGCACAGCATTGTGTTACATGTATTTGGCTTTCATCAATACAAAGTACAGATTATTCCCCTTAATGGATCACAAACCTTATGACAGACATGAGTATCCAAAGGAAAAGAGCACTATTTAGAGAAGCACCATTTGGCAGCTCCACTTTTGACAGCTCAACACATTATGTATACCTTTATGTTACAAACTGCTTCCCTCAGTATAGAATCCTCACACATACTGGAGTGTGGACGAACCATGTCCTCCCAGTGTTAAGAACTCAAATATATACGGTAAACAAGGCACTAAATGGCTCCTTAAACCAGGGTTATAGTCGCCAAAACAATGTCTAGTTGCCATTGTGGGGCAAGGTGGCTCTAAAGTCTTATTTTTCAATGATGGACTGACTGTGATTGATTCTCAAACATCTGGCTAGTTCAGATGAGAACCTTGAGCTAGCTAGGTTAAGAGCTTTGAGAACTTCAAGAAGAAAACCCACTTGATCCAGGGACAGTCCACACATATACTGTCCTATTCCAACCTCTTTTTCTTAATGGTGACTGCTCCTGCTCAGGCTGCACAGAAAACACATTTTGTTTCCAGAAATTCATTCCTATTGCACAGATAAAATATAACTGATAGAATTCTACAGGATGAGGTATTAATATATGAAAACAGAGCAGATCCAATGATCCCAAGGCATGCACTTCTAGATGGTAGAGATGTCAGGTGCCATCCTGGTGCCCAGGCCTCTTCCCTTGGTTGCAAGTTATAGAAAAACCGGGTACAAAATCTGCCTGGCACCTGGCTAATTTCAAATTCTGCCTCGCCCACAGTGTCTAAGTGCCTATACCGCCCCCTCGACTTCTTGCGGTGGTTCTTCCACCACCGCACCGTTTCTGAAAGCCCTTACATAAAGAAGAAGAAGAAGAAGAAGAGTTTGGATTTGATATCCCGCTTTATCACTACCCAAAAGTGTCTCAAAGCGGTTAACATTCTCCTTTCCCTTCCTCCCCCACAACAAACACTCTGTGAGGTGAGTGGGGCTGAGAAACTTCAAAGAAGTGTGACTAGCCCAAGGTCACCCAGCAGCTGCATGTAGAGGAGTGGGGACGTGAACCCGGTTCACCAGATTACAAGTCTACCACTCTTAACCACTACACCACACTGGCTCTTTTTTTAATCACCAGGCACCCCCAGCTCCCCCCACCAGTCAACATAGTCCCACCAATCCGCCCTGCTACTCACAACACTTCTCATCCTCAAATCCCAACCTCTTTTGCCAACACCAACTTGGTGTCAATCTATTAATCGCTCAGGGCCTCCTTGTCTTTCCCCATCCTACTGAACACCTATCCACATCAAACCCTATATTACACACACACACACACACACACACACTTTCAAGGTGCTCTAAACAGCACCGAAAGGACAGCATTGCCCAAACCTCCCTCCCTCTCATTTCAGCTACACGCCTCCTGCCTATCAGAAAGCCAACATTACCGTAGCAACCCTAATGTCTTCCATCAAGGGCCACAGCATCCTAAGCCAGTCGTCTTGAACTGGTGGGCCATGGCTTGATCCGAGGAGGGCCACAACAGCTGCACTACCACCATATAGATATTTGGGGTGGATGTGTCTCTGTGTGTGTAATAATAAGAAATGGGATCCCCAGACGCATGTTTGAGGTTAAAGGTGGGTCTAAAGGCTAAAGCTATTGAAATCGGAAGTGGGGGGGGGGGAGGGAGAGAGATAAGAACCGCCCTGAGACCTCCAGGTATAGGGCGGTATATAATTTCAATAAATAGTAGTAAGAGGCAGAGACGTTTCCTGCCCTGGGAAAACAACACTTATCTGAATTCCTACGTAGCCTGTCCTCTACTTTCCCGAGGGCAGAAGGGGCTTCTCCGCACCTTCACGTGCGGACCTGCCTCCCTTCGCCCCCCCAACACCTCCCCAGGGGCTCCCCTAATTCTCTCTCTTCCCCCACCCCGGGCGCCTCCCGTAGTTAAGTCTTTCCCTTCGCCCCCTCCTCGCTCGCCCTTCGCCTCCCTTCCCTTTCCGGCCTCCGCAGGGCGAGGCTTCGGCGGGGGAAGGGAGGCCAGAGCGACGGAGCGCGCCGTCGGCTGTGGCCTTCGCCCTCCCAACCCGGACGGAGGAAGGCCTGAGGAGGAGAAGGAAGGGGGCGCCTGGCAGCGAAAGCAGCAGGAGGCCTACTCGCCGGGGCTCACCAGATCTGGAACTTGAGCAGCGGCCCCGTAGCGTAGGCCATGCGCAGCTTCTTCCCGGGAGGCAACCCGTCCGGCTGAGAGCGAGAGCCGCCCAGCCCCGCCGCCAGCAGGAACAGCAACGCCAGCGCCGGCCTCATCTCGTCGTCTACTTCTTCTTCTCCTCCGCCGCCTCAGGGCGACCACGGCCGGCTTTATAAACGCTCCTCGCACCGTTTCCCTCTACCCCCCTCCCACCTCCACACGCGAACAGCCTCGCGCTCTGCCGCTAGCGGGCGAGCGTCACGTGAGCGAGGGCATCGCAGCGCGCCTGCGCCAGGTTCCACCTATCCCCGGCCGCGTAAAGAACGGCGCCCCCCCCCCCAGTCGACCAGTTTGCCTCACGGGTGTAGTACCTACGGGCTACTCGCGCCCAGCTGAACGGAGCGGGGGACTTCTCAGGCACCATTTTCATTGCTTTTCCTTTTGGGCCATCCACACTAGTGGGCGGTGGGGGTGGGGAGCTTCACAGGAAGTATTCAGGTAGTGTTTTTTCATATCTCAACCCATCCACTAAATATTTCACCACCAACCTCCCCTCAAAAAATGATAACCTTTCTGAAAGCAGTTTTTCCTCAACCGTGAGGACATAACATTTTCAGCTGTCGGTTGGGTGACTTCCATTGGCTTTAATTGAGTTTTGTGTTACTAAAGTGAATAATAGCTCGTTGTTGCTCTGAGGTACATACCATATATACTTGAGTATAAGCCTAGTTTTTCAGCACATTTTTTGTGCTGAAAAAGCTGCCCTCGGCTTATACTCAAGTGAGGCAGGTGGTCCCAGCCTCCTCTGTATAACACAAGGGAACATTGTGCTGTGGGTTAAACCACAGAGTCCTAGGGCTTGCTGATCAGAAGAATGGCGGTTCGAAACCCTGCGACGGGGTGAGCTCCACAGCAGCAAAGGAGGAAGAGGAAGGAGCAGCCTAAAGGGCTGCTTTCGGGCTGCTCGTTCCTCCTCCTGTACCACAGCGGCAAAGGTGAACCGGCTTATACTTGAGTCAATAAGCTTTCCCAGGTTTTTGTAGGGAAATTAGGTGCCTCGGCTTATATTTGGGTCGACTTATACTCGGGTATATACGGTAATCATTACTGCATAGTTTTGCTGATCTATAGCCAAGGGCAAACCTTTCCTACAAGCTGTTCTATCACAGCGCATCAATATTGTTTGTGAGCTGTCCTTTTGGACTTTAGCAGCAATTCTGTTTGTGATTAGGCTGATTAAATGTCATTGACTTCTGTGGGAGGGAGGTTTTCAAACACAGGTTGGATGGCCATCTGTCAGGGATTCTTTAGCTGAGACTCTTGCAATGCAACAGGTTGGACGATGAGACCCTTTGGATCCCTTCCAACTCTACAGTCCTATGATTCTAAGTAGATTAACTTTCCACACATTTGCAGACATTGTCTTTGATCTTCATAGTGCTCAGGACCTTATAAACAACCACCACCACCACCACCACCAGGCATGAATGCCATTTATGGAGAAAACATGCATATGTAGAATGTGGCTGCATCTGCAAATTACTAGAAAATTTAACCTTTCGTTATTACAAAAGAGCATGGTGAAGAAGCTAAACCAGGTAAGAGTTGCCGATGGGTCTCAAACTGCTGTACCACAAAAAAACACTACCTGAATACTTCCTGTGAAGCTCCCCACCCCCACCGCCCACTAGTGTGGATGGCCCAAAAGGAAAAGCAATGAAAATGGTGCCTGAGAAGTTAGGAGTGTGTGGCGTCTGTGGCTGTTTTGTGTGAAATTCTACACACTGTAAAAGAAGGCCATAGACACAGAAGATGTCCCACGTCAGAGCAGGGCAGGCCATATTAGAAGAGGGGAGACCCCCCCCTAAGCTTTTCTATCTAACCAGGATAGAAACTGAATGGAAAAAACTCTTCTGCTGGGAAGGACATTGACCCATCAGAAGGGGCATGATTATTCACCTTTTCATGCTGATGATAGCACAACCAATTCAGGACTGAAGCTATTGAGGATGTTTTGTGGGATGAATGTCACCTTCTGCAATCAGCTGATGTGGACAAGGTGCTGGCAGCAATGCATCTGATGTCCCCCATGTCCCCTGTCTCTCCTGGCTTATTAAATCTATTAGATGGGGGCTGACTGGTTGGGTCCAGATTGTGGTTAATGCTTCACTGTGTGAGGGGGTGGTCCTTGCTGCATTGAAAGAAACAGTGGTGCAACCTCTCTTAAAGAAATCGGCTCTGTATCACTTGGATTTGAACAGCAACTGGTCAGTTACAAGAAAAAACACCAACCCTTTTTAGGGAAGGTGGTGGAAAGGACTTTGATGGGGCCCCTGCAGGCACTCTTGGAGGACACAATTTATTTAGATCCATTCTGATCTGGATTTAGGCCTGGCCATGGGATGGAGTCAGCCTCAGTTGATCCTTGTAGAGAGCAGGAAAGGGGGAGTATGACCTTGTGCCTGCTTCTTGATCTCTCATTGGCATTTGAAACCATTGACCATGGTGTCCTCCTGGACCAGCTCTTACGAATGGAGATTGGGGGCACTTTATTACAGTGGTTCCAATCTGGCCTTCAGTACCGTGTCTAGAGAGTGGCATTAGGAGAGTGCCTTCTGGCCACCTGGCAGCTATGCTGTGGCAGCTACCTTATCTCCAGCACGATTTAATATCTACATGAAACTGCTGGGAGCGGTTATTAGGCGTTTCAGGGCGAGGTGCCATCAGTAGGTTGATGATACTCAACTCTATTTCTCCATAACCTCTGAATCAGGAGAGGCTGCCCAGTCCCCTGGGCCATTGCCTGGGTGCAGTGGTGAAATGGATGAGAAAAAACAAACTGAGCTTGAATCCTGGCAAGAGAGAGGCAGCATGGGTGAGTAGCTCCTTGTTTCTGAGAAACTGCTCAGTTGCCTAACCTGGATGGGGCTGTGCTGCCCCATCAGGTTCAGAGCTTTGGGCTGCTTCTAGATCCAGCTCTGTCCCTGGAGGCTCAGGTGACCTCAGCGGCTAGAAGCGGCTTTTGCCAACTGCAGCTGGTTCGACAGCTACAACCGTTCCTAGACCCAGAAAGCCTTTCCACAGAAGTTAATACGCTGGTTACTTCATGACTGGATTACTGCAATGCGCTCTATGTGGGGCTTCCCTGATCCAGAAAAAGCAGTTAGTGCAGAATGCTGCAGCACAATTGCTGACAGGTAATATCTGTTCTGGATTTGTAAGAGCATGATTGTTTAGTGTGGCAGCACCTACACTTTAGAACTCCTTGCCTGTGTTATAAGAATTTTAAGGTCATATATAAAAAAATTAAATGTTCATAATTGTATATATAAACCACATGTCTGAAACCCCACAGATTAGGTCCTGAACAAATTGACCTCAAATATTTCTCTGCAAGGTCAAAGTGGGAAACCTCCCCATTGTCTTTTCCCTCACAAATCCTGTCTTAAGGGCACATTCAAGATATGAACAGAGTGTGACCCTGTGACCTAGATTCAGGAATTAAGTAGTTATAATAACAAAAGAGTGGCCAAAACCCAGATGATGCAAAACAAAATAAAAAATAAAAAAATCCTTCCAGTAGCACCTTAGAGACCAACTAAGTTTGTTCTTGGTATGAGCTTTCGTGTGCATGCACACTTCTTCAGAAGATAATGCAATCAGGTAACTTGCCAGACAGGAGATAACGCACTCAGATTTCTGTTGTAGACCGCCTTTTCTGTGATGCAGGTATGATGTATCTGGGGGGTGGTCTTGGGCTACACCCCTCCTGTGATGTACGTATGATGTTTCTGGGGATGGTCTTGGACTCCAAGGCGGGCAATTTAAAATGTCTATATAATGGCGGGCACACCTTTGTTCTGGGTCCTCCTCCTGTCTCCTGCGTGTGGGGGAGCACCCTGTTGCAACAGTTAATAAAGATCAGGCTTACTAGCTGCTTTGCTTCTCAATATTCTCTGGTTGGTCTCTGTTATTTTCTCCTACTGATAGAGAACCTACAAAAGGACTCTATATGGGCACTTGGGTACCCCATAAGGGAAAAGGAGCAGGTTTTTTTTTTTTTTTTAAAAAAAACTTATATCACCTGTGAGATCAAGCAAGCCCCTTCGCTGCACGAAGCGCCTGCTAAAAATATTCCTGTTTAGACAAGCCACCTCGGGTGCTTAGAAAGTTGAGGTATTTTTAGTGTTGATATTCCAAGGGAGTAGGAAAGACTTCTTATGTACACGACGACAGCCAAACGGATGCTACTAGCCCAGAGATGGAAAGAAGATAAAGTTCCTACCAGAGAAGAATAGCAAATTAAACTGTTGGACTATGCCATAATGGCAAAACTGACCGGAAAGCTCAGGAACCAAGAATATGTATAATCTGTTATTGGAGTGGCATACGAAAGATGAACAAGTGAAATCGGTTATGATTGATTGGGCTAAGGATGTGGGGCACAACATCATGTTTAAGGATTGGGAGAGATTGTGGGAAAAAGGACATAAGTTCACGGCTTGTACTGCATTGAGAGAAAATATGATGAAAATGATGTATAGATGGTACTTAAAACCTGTTAAACTTGCAAAAATGTATCGTACTTCTGATAATATGTGCTGGAAATGTAAAGAAAAAGAAGGAACCTTTTATCACATGTGGTGGACGTGCCCCAAAGTAAAAGACTTCTGGGGAAAAAAATATAACGAGATGAAAAAAGTGTTGAAAGACACCTTTATAAAAAAAAAAACCCAGAATTAAGATTAGAATTAAGATTGTATGATAATTTTTTCTTTTTTGCTGAAACTGCCAAAGATGATTTATAAATGAAATTCAGATGGGGGGAGTCAACCCAAGATGTTAAGAAAAGGTTATGATTGGATAAGAAAAAATTATATTTCTGTTTGTTTGTTTTTCCATAAAATGAATAAAAAGATTTATAAAAAATTATATGAAATAACTAAATACATAATGGTGGGTGTAGGGGTTTATTTTGGCCACCCTAGAAACTAATATACTGTTATAATTTTTTGTGGAATGCCTCGACTCCTTTTCCAATTCTGGGTTGCTAGACATTGAAATTAGCATGTTAAAGTATTTGTTGTTGTTCAGTCGTGTCCGACTCTTCGTGACCCCATGGACCAGAGCACGCCAGGCACGCCTATCTTTCACTGCCTCCCGCAGTTTGGTCAGACTCATGTTGGTAGCTTCAAGAACACTGTCCAACCATCTCATCCTCTGTCGTCCCCTTCTCCTTGTGCCCTCCATCTTTCCCAAGATCAGGGTCTTTTCTAAGGAGTCTTTTCTTCTCATGAGGTGGCCAAAGTTAAAATATAAGCCATGTTTTAAAAAAACACAACAACCTGAGATGGGCTGGCTTCCTGATGAAGTAATTGCCTTGAGAGATTAAAAGACCACAAAGCAATAGAAAGGCCATTAACAGAGACACTGTGGGCTGACAGCAAATGGGGAAAGTACCTCCCTGAGGTGAGGGTTAGCAAATACAAAAAAATAAGAAAACAGAATTTCAGGAGTGAGCCGCAGAATTGCAGTGGGTAGTGGTACAGAGTAAGAAACATTTTTCCTCACCTTGAAAAAAGGAAACTGCCCACCTGACCAGAGGCAGGGCAGAGCTGGAGGGCGGGATGGCTCTTTTCCCTGGAAAAAGAGACAAAAGACTTGGAAGGTCCTGCTTGCCCAGTCCAGCGCAAGGAGTAATCCTATTCACTGAATGTCTTCCATTCCACTCTGGCAAATGGAAAGTGCAATTCAAGTTTGGACACTTTAAAACACAAACGGCTAACCTGTGGCCCCTCCAGATGTTGATGACTACAACTCATATAATCCTTGCCCATATGAAATGCTGGCTAAGGCTGATGGGGGATCTCAACAATATTTGGAGGGTCACGGGCCAACCATTTCTGCTTTGTATGTTTTTGACACCAAATTCTTTCGAACGATGCAGACATTGTGCGGCTATTCCACTAGAGGGCATCTCAGGCATTCATTTGGACACTCTTGTGTCCTGACCTAGGAAGAAAATACCATGTGACATAAGTACACAAGGGTTTCTAGCTCTAGGTCAACTTGGGTACTTCAATAGTTTCTTTCAGCTGCATTTAAAATGATTGCATCATGGACCACACAGAAAGGGAGTTGAGGCAGAAGGAACCAGCCACTTTTTAACAGTTCGCTATGATTTTATTGGTGTTTCTGGTGTTGCCTGCTATCTTCAGTTTACATTGTGGAAGAATGGGAGAATATGTTGATTTAATAACAACACAGAATCATAGAATTGTACTGTTGGAAGGCACTCCCAAGGGTCATCTAGTCCAACCCCCTGGAATGCATAGTCATATGGGCAAGGAGCTATTCTGATAAGGCTATATTCCATATTCCCACCCACACCCCATTTAATCTACACTATGGCACTTCCTAATTTGTTGTTGTTGTTCAGTCGTTCAGTCGTGTCCGACTCTTCGTGACCCCATGGACCAGAGCACGCCAGGCACGCCTATCCTTCACTGCCTCTCGCAGTTTGGCCAAACTCATGTTAGTAGCTTCGAGAACACTGTCCAACCATCTCATCCTCTGTCGTCCCCTTCTCCTTGTGCCCTCCATCTTTCCCAACATCAGGGTCTTTTCTAGGGAGTCTTCTCTTCTCATGAGGTGGCCAAAGTACTGGAGCCTCAACTTCAGGATCTGTCCTTCTAGTGAGCACTCAGGGCTGATTTCTTTGAGAATGGATAGGTTTGATCTTCTTGCAGTCCATGGGACTCTCAAGAGTCTCCTCCAGTACCATAATTCAAAAGCATCAATTCTTCGGCGATCAGCCTTCTTTATGGTCCAGCTCTCACTTCCGTACATTACTACTGGGAAAACCATAGCTTTAACTATACGGACCTTTGTTGGCAAGGTGATATCTTTGCTTTTTAAGATGCTGTCTAGGTTTGTCATTGCTTTTCTCCCAAGAAGCAGGCGTCTTCTAATTTCGTGACTGCTGTCCTAATTTAGACACCAGGTAAGTGTGTAACGGATGGATCCCCTTGTGAATATTGACCAGTTACCTAATATTCCTCCTTTCACTTATAGCACACCAGGAAAACACAAATAAGTTCAGGCATTTACTTCTAATTGATTTGGAACTGGAGTTTCCAGCAAGGCAAAACTTATTCCCTTTTCATCTGTGAGTTCATGAATCCCACCAGTCTCCATTTCAGAGGAGGGACATGTCCTTTCCCCTTTATACTCAATCCCTTTTCTTAGTTGTGACATACTTGTACTGAGAGAGAGAAATCAAAATCCCAGTATCTAGGAAAATGTGTCTCAATCCACAAAAAGTCACACTGAAACAGAAACACACCAGGTTAGAAACATGCAAGACCTATAAAGAGAACACCAAAATCTTTATTAAATGGAAAATGCTTTTTATTATATTCTACAATCTTCTTATTGCATAAGGATCACTTCTATTGTATCTGGCCAAAGAGTAAATAGAGGACCCACTGTACTTTATTTATTTCAATAATACCATTTTGGAATCACAGCAAGTCATTTGCCTCATTTTGATTCACAATACTTCTGCTCAAAATTTTTACATGTATCCATATATTAGGGACAAGGAAATAAAAATGTAGCTGTGTATAGTGTTTGTAAATGAGCATTTTCAGTCATTTATTATTAAATGATTCTATGGAACGAACCCGAGAGTTTCATCTGTCTTCTTTCTAAACACCCAGCTCCAACTCTTCCAGCTCCTTGAGGAGGGCAGCCTCTTTCTGAATTTTCTCCAACTAGGACACATACACAGAAGACACCATCAGATACTACTTAGCACAGGCAAAGGAAAAACTAAACTTGAGTACACAGAACAGTCATATCCGATAAAAGCTATCTACTTCTGAAAACCATTTCTTAACTTAAACCAGATGGGAGATTCTTGGTGGGTATCAATGGCTCTCAGTCGCAGCAGCTAAATGGAACGTCCATGTTTAGATGCTTTAGGACTCCACAGGAACTGGGTAAAAAAACTTACTTTCATGGCCTGCCAATGGGCTTCCTGGAAGAATCTCTCTGGCCACTAATAAAAACAGGCTATTGGGCTTGAACAGGTGTGGGAACTCTTGGTCCCTCTAGATGTTGCTGAACCACAACTGATATCATCCCTGGCCCCTGACCATGCTTGCTGGGGCTGATGGGAGTTGCTGATGGGACCTATACCTGTAGGTCTCAGGGCGGATCACAACATAAAGTTACAACACGAAAAGCACAAAATACGTAATGAAAATAATTTAAACAATTGACTATACTAATGTATACAAGCTAAGAAAAAAAAATGCACTCCCCAACAAAGGCCCCTAAACAATATCCCAGACCACAAATGCAAAATACAAATTAACATAACACTGAAAAACCATTTTAAACCACCCCACCCAACCAAATAAAACAGCACCCACTCAAGTTGAAAAACCCATCCCTGTTAGAACAGTAATCGTAGCACAAGGGGGCTGGCCCACCCCCAAAGGGATGGCCCCCTTTAGTTTCTCCCCTTCGGTGGCGGCCCCAAGTTGTAGTTCAGCAACATCTGGAGAGCCCAAGGGTTCCCAGACATGGGCTAGATGGACCAATCCAGCACAGTTCATCTCATGTGCTTACAAACAATATTCATTTCAAGACGTCTGCCTGCCATGTGTGGGAAGGAGAGTCCCATGCATTCAAGAGGTTCTAGGTCATGACTTCTGTCTTTAGTCCCACACTACAAGTTGCAACTTTAATAGGAGCACATTCAAATAAGTTCAGAGCCTTTGTTTCGATTGCAAGAAAAAACAGAACTTATTGAATCTCGGTTCTGGCAATTTTTTTATTTCCAGAAGAAAACAGAGTAGTGCTTTTTTACATTTACAATGTACTAATAGTATATTTTAGTACTTTTAACATGCTGTACAAGTCATCCCTAATAATAGAATAATCAATGAATAGGCATACCTGGTTTTTCTCTAGCTGTTTGCCTGTAGCAGCCTGATCCTTCAGCTGTTCAATTGCTTTTAGTTTCTGCAGTGGTGAGGGGGGAAAAACCACATTTTAAGACGACATTTGAATATTTATGTTGTAAGAATTTTCTTTTGGGGGGGAGGAGAGAGAGGAAGTGCCCTTTACTGTTCCCTAAGCATTATCCTCAAGGTCATGGATGCCTCCACGTTCCTTTGAAACATATTTTTCCCTGCAGAAAAGTGTAAACAGCGCAGAGAGAGCCTGAGCTGTGCAGCCCAAGCCACAGATCGGCAAGTGGGCAGCTGAGTGATTAAAATGCACACTGATTTCTTGCTTTCCTAAAGGCGATATGGTAGGTTCAAGCCCTCTATTGAAAGCAACAGCCGTCATATAGATTGCTGCTCTGCACCCTGGAGTGGTGGCTGCTGAATGTAAAGGATTTTGTGCCACATTAGTTTATTGCAGGCATAGGCAAACTCGGCCCTCCAGATGTTTTGGGACTACAACTCCCATCATCCCTAGCTAACAGGACCAGTGGTCAGGGATGATGGGAGCTGTAGTCCCCAAAACATCTGGAGAGCTGAGTTTGCCTATGCCTCGTTTATTGCAAGATCAGAGAGCATATCTGGATAAGAACATCTCCACTTAAAATTGCTCTTCCAGATGCTTCCCATCCTATAACTTCTCTGCTCCAGAAACAAGAGGGGCCATTTTGATTTTTTTGGGGGGGGGACAGCAAGGAAGAGCTGATCACCCCTTTGCACCACTGCTCTCCTCAACTTTACAGGTTCCCATCATTTTAAAATAATAATAATAATAATACTTGCATATGTGTCTGCTGCATTTTCCCTACTTTTGGCACTCACAGGACTTCTCATCTAGCCTGTCTAGCAGCTGCCACGCTACTTCTGATACAAAAGGGAAGAGGCTGGAAGACTTTGGCTGCCTTAGGGAACATTGGCTCTGTACCTAATAGCCCTTATTATGCACCTATGCATTAAACTAACATAGTTAAAAAAAAAAAAGTTAGAAGGTGAGAGAAGTGACAGCTGTCAGGTACTGGGGTTGGGGTTGGAGAGAAGACCTTTTGCCAGAACAGACAAGCTTCTTCATTAGAAAAGATCCCCACCTTCCTCAGGTTCTTTATCTTCTTATCAACCTCAGGATCTCCTGATGTTATAGAGGGAGCTGCATTCTGTACTGGTGCGGCTGGAGTAACTTCCTGGCTCCCTTCAGCTCTGGCCTCCTGTAAAAAAAAAAAACCTAATTAAATCATCATCTGGAACAATGTCTTTCGTATACAATCCTGTGGGACATTTACACGAATGGTATACATGTTAAGCTCCCCAGAATGTTGGAATTCAGCACGTTTTGGCTCTGCTCAGGGTATAGGTAAACAGGTTTAGAAAATGTGAATGCAACAGTTTGCTCAAGAGAACTGAAGCAGCAGCCATACCTGTTTGGCAACTTTCTTTGCCTCGTGCTTCCTTTGATTTTTGAGAGCTGTTTTAGATAAAGGTTTGTCGCCATTTTTTGATCTCATGTTCTGCGGTGGTTCATCCTCATGCTAAGAGAAAGCAAAGGGGGGGGGGGTTGCGACAAAATTACCATAAGAAACCCTACACATAATTATTATCTTCTGCCTGATAAGAGGGGCTTGTGCTGTTTTTGTTTTTATGTTCACTTATGCCACATGTTTTATAGCAATCCCACAACTACACAACCCCTACATTAGGGATGGGAAACGTGTGGCCTTACCAGATGTGGTCAAACTCCAACTCCCATCAGCCATAGCAACGTCACCAATTATGATGGGAGTTGTAGTCCAACAACATCTGGAGGGTCTCACATTCTCCATCTCAGCCCTACACAAGAGGACTCACTTCCATATTAAGAAATTGTGTGAAACCCATGTAGATTGTCACCTATGACAGTGCGCGCATGTGTGCATTAGTCAGTTGTGATTATCTGTTTCAGGGTTCACAAAGTTTGGTACTCTCAGGATCATTCTATCCACTCTAAAGTTGTTAAGGGGCTGGTGGTGAGCTTATATCACAGAAAGCAACTTTTGTGGATGGTCAGGCTCAGTTAGAAAATCAGCACCCCCTTGCTAGAAGGGCTTCTCCGTTACACAGAGCACATGCTCAGCCATGCCCGAGAATGACATGTTATAGGGAGAGACAACAATGAAGTGTGAAGTGTCTGTCATTCTATCTGTTTCCTCTCTCTCTCTCTCTCTCACACACACACATTTTGAAAACAATTATTCCTTACATGTCCAGTTTTTTTAATTCCACCTTGATTAAAAATTTGGTCGACTTTCCAAGGGACAGATCAATCCTTTTATGGACCACCCGTGGCCTATAGACAACCAGCTGGTCATTCTCAATCTATATTATGCACAAGGATTCCACAGAATTTATAGCGAAAGTGTTGCTTCTGTGCATGGGAAGTGAAAACATTTGAAGCATCCATTTCAATAAAGACAGCTGGCGGGGGGAAGGTGGGAACAGTTCTCTTCTTCTTTTTTTGCTTTTGTGTTTCAGGGGATGCTTGTTTCATTTCCACTACTGCAGCTTTATTACTAACCATCTAAACATTTTCACCAGTCATCTTTGGCTTGCAAGAGATGACCATTTTATAAGTAAAAAAAACCAGGCTGGTATAAAAATCTGCAGCCAGCAAGTGCAGTAATCTCAGGAAGGAGGAAGAGGGTGCTAAATCTCTTCTTCACCAGCCGCCTGCTTCCATGCTGCCCTTCGAGGAAAGGGCTTCATTACCTCCACAACCAGTACAGAAACCAAGCAGCTGGCAAAAGCGAAAGAGGGGGCTCGGATTCTCCTTCACACGCCTGCTTGCTCACCTAGAGGGAGTCCAGAATTGCCTGTAGCAACCAAGTGAGGGATTAAAGACTGCACTACTGGTATTTCAGTCTTTTAATGTATCATGTAGGTTAAATCCCCTAATGTTACTTGATTCCTAGCCTGCAGTCCCCTTACTAACAACCACTTAACTATGGGAAGGACCCCAATGAACTTAATGGAACTTAATTCTGAGTGGACTGTGCAACTTAATTTTAACACACTACACACCTTAAAAAATTCAAAGAAGCTTAATATGTTTCTCACTGACTAGTTTTGCTTCTCTATCACATGCGGTTTGGATTGCATCAGCCTTCTTTCTTAACAAACCTCTTATTAACTGTGCTTATAAAGTTAGTAAGAAATAAGTCACTTGCAATGACCAGCAGTGTGGGAGAAACCAACACTCCTTTCAGTGCAGGTAGTCTCAGATTACACTCTTTCAAAAAGAAAATAAGAAAGAGGAAATGAAGAGCTATGTTCTCAAACCTGTTTTTGAATACTGAAAAAGGAAAATAGGAGATTAATGACTCTCTACATAAAAGGCAAATGCAGATGTAATATAGGTTTCCCATTCCTTATAGCTAGGAGATGAAGAACTATGGGACTACCTCCCTGGAACAAATTCTCCTCTCCTATCTCAACTGCGGTTAAGGAATGCATTGGCATCTCACATGAAAAACAAGGAAAGGAAAAATACCCAAGGGTCATTTTGTGCAAATAAATGTAGGAGGGAAAAACCTGTAATGCCTGGGTGGGAAAAGCGACGAGACCTTACATGATGAAGGCATAGTAGTGACTCTATATGTGAACTGACACAGGAAGACTTAAATTTGTAAATCACAGAATCATAGAATTGTAGAGCTGGAAGAGGCCACAAGGGTAATCTAGTCCAACCCTCTGAAATGCAGGAATCTTTTGCCCGACATTGGGCTTGAACCCATGACCCTGAGATTAAAAGAGCTTCATCCCTATAACTGAGGATGCAGCTGGGCTAGAGAGATAAGAGCTATCGGCAGTACCTGAACAGATGAAAAAAGAAAAGCACACCATATTATTATTTAGACGGCTACTGCGATTCAGTTACTGCAACTCAGAATCTGCTTGAAATGTATCGTGCCTTCGAGTCTGTGTTATTGCATGACATCCGCAAGCATAGTTTCCCATTTATACTAGGAAATACCAGCTCCGTGGTATCTTTGACGTCATAACCTAGGGTTCTCATATTTTGGTAGGGTATCAGTGCCTTAAACATCTTCCAGATAGGCAAGAATCCAACAGGTGAATGAAGGACTCTGGAGTCAAAGCCAGAACTCTGCATGGTGGCGGCTGTGGAAAAGCACTGCAGCCTCTATACATGGTACCCATTTGCACCTGTGTCCCAAACAAGTTTTGAGAGGTTATTATGTTAGGAAGAAAATGATATTTCACCATAGTGAATAGTACTGCTCTTGTATACCATTTTTAGTGACTGCTAACAAGCAGGCTCGCGGCTGTTCAGAAGTAAGCCCTGAGGAATTAATTCTTCGTACTACTATAAAAGGATAAAACCTAGTTTGCCATCAAGCTTAGTTAACGCCACTTTTCTTTAACTTTCCTTTCGCTCTGTCATCTCAAGTCTTTAAAATGTTGTTGGAGGTGCTTTCCCCTTCTCCACTATTGAGATGTGAGCAATCCATGGGATGCTTGCTTAATAAACCCCCTTTAGTGTCAGAACCCATCAGAGAAATGGTCATAACTGTTTAATCCTCATGGGAAAGAGAGGCCAATTACCAGAATCTCCTTGTGCAAATGGCATCTCCTGTGAGCCCCTCTTTCCCTGCGACACAACAGGGATACTGCTTGATCATGGAACAGGCTCCCATGATGCAGCAATAGGGAGGACAAATGATGGAGCAAGCTTGTTTTCTTCTGCTCTGGAGGGTAGGACACAAACCAATGGATTCAAGTTACAAGAAAAGAAATTGTGACTAAACATCAGGAAGAACTTTCTGATGGTAAGAGCTGATCGACAATGGAAGGGACTCCCTTGGGAGATTGTGGACTGCTTCATTGCAGGTTTTTAAGCAGAGCTTGGATGGACACCTGTCAGGGATGCTTTAGCTGAGATTCCTATATTGCAGGGGATTCAACTAGATGACCCTTGAGGTCCCTTCCAACTCTTACAATTCTATGATTACAGGCATGAGGAACTAGTAAAGAAGAATTCAGAGGAAGTGCTGCAGATAATGTACCAACAAATTCAAAGCATCTGGTAATGAATTTGTGGGATTAAATCCCAACCATAAAAAGGCTACATGGTTTGATACATATCTGCCATTGTTGAGCTGTGCCAGCAAGGCCTCCTACAATAGTAGTTGGTTTACTTTATTAAGGTTTACAGCCTGATTTGCCTGAAAGAGCAAAAATCTATTTAAAAACAGGAGCATTTTCACAGAAATACATTTATTTGTTTTGGAAATATGAACTATATGTTCAAATTATAACGGCTTAATGTGCCACTTTTTTAGGTGACTGGAGGCCTTTATATTAAAAATAAAGTTGGGGGAAGAAGTTACTGTACTTCTATTGCACAGCCTGTTTGAAAAGAAATGAATATTTAAGATTAGTCTGCCTTTACTCCCATAGACTTAAAAACAAACAAACCCATGTACTGATCTGACAGCAGAAAAACACTTGTGTAAACCAGTGCTTACATATACCTTTCCTATATTATGTGTACCTCAGCTTTTATAAACAATACATGTTTTTAGTTGGGTGGGGCAAGCGGGTAGGGGAATCCAATCTTGGCATTTGCAAAGTCCTAGTTAAATGGTCTTCAATAGTGCTAATTATCTGGAAGAACAAAGGACTGGAGTTAATATTGTGCCCCCTACCCTTTCCCAGAGCTGGGGAGACATTTTTCAGCAAGACATTTTACAACAGAGGCAACAATTACTTACAAGTTTAGAGCTAGTCACAGGTTTGTTTCTCAGAGCTGGGGGCCTGTAAGCTTGGGCAGCCTTGGGCTCGTCGTTCAACACTTTGCTCGGAGCAGCGTACGTTACCGCCTTCGCTGGAAAGACGCCATCCAGAAATGGTTGCCAGGCAACTTGCCAAAGTTCTGCGTTCTGCTGGACTTCATACTTGTATAGGACAGGGCCTGTGTAATGCCAGATCTTGTACCCATTCCCAACCCGTAGCCTTGGAGAACATGTAGCTGTTACAATATGTTCCCCATCAGGGCACCAGGCAAAGTACGTGGAATCCGAGGCCTGTGGTTTGGAAATGAGTTTGTAGTTTTTAACGTCCCACACGTCCAGTTGCCCACTGAGATTCCCAAATCCAGCTAAGACTAAGATGTGTCCTTGAGGGCTGTAGTAGGCAGCATTGTGTGGGCCGGTTCCAAAGTCAAACACGGGGTCGCATTTCAGGTTGAAGATTGTAGCCTTGGCAGGCATAAAACCATAGACGACACAAAACTCTGCGGAATTGGGGCTCCAGGTTGCATCATAAATAGGACCATTTTTTGCTAGAGGAAAAGAAAACAGTCAAAGTTTTTTTTTTTAAACTGTTATCTACATGTGCCTGAGGAAGGAGGAATTGATTTTGCAGAACAGTTACAAGTCAGGTTAGCTTCTCTTAACAAGCATAGGTATAAGGTTAGCCTCCTTAAAACTGCAAGATATTAGAACAGGCCACCACAACTTGTAACCTATGAAGCTGTAAACAGCCTTATTGTTCCTTAGCAGAGTGACTCAATAATCCCTCTTTTGCTGCCTGTTGGACTGCACACACACACACACACACTCTCTCTCTCTGAAGGTGTGTATTTGTGTGTAGATTGTCAAGCATCTAAACAACACACCGTATGCCTGCTGGGCTACATTAAGCTTGGAAGTACTTAAGTTACGCAGGCCTACATTAGGCTGCAATTATTCCACTGCAGCAGGTAAACCGCATCTCTCCTGCCACTACTGAGGAGCAGCAGCCAGCAAGTAGCCTGGCCACATGATGAGAGAAACACCTCCTTATTCAGTGGCCAGAACACTGCCCAAGTTCCTTTCAGCAGGATTAGTCCTGAAAGGCTATTCCACAAGGGCTGCACATTTTTCTTTGTTTAGTTAATTCATTGCAATTAAAAACCTTAATTGGTCGGTCTACATGTTTTACAGATTTAAAGAGTAGTCTCATTAGTAGTAAACACTCTGGATATTGGGGCATTTGAAAGTATTGCAATTGGCCCAGACACTGTTAAGAGGGCTTTACTTTCTTAAAACGAACAGGTACCCTTTTCTTACTTAAGTTGTTACATCCCAACTATCACGTGCTGAAGATGGATGATCTGTTTAAGCTTTGTAATATTTACATTTGTTGAATTATAATAAGTGCGACAGATTAAAAGCAATTCAACAATTGGGGGTTGAGGCTTTAAAACTGATTTGGAGCCCTAGTTTTAACCACTTTCTTTTCCCAATTCAAGAATCAGGGGCTCCTGAATGGAATTAGGTGCTCCATCCTGTCCCCATCTCCTCTGTATAATCTGCACTTTCGATCTCAACTCTTATACTATTTCACTTCTTCTGAATTAATAAAATTCAGATAGCAAAAGTCAAAACAAAAACATTCCGAAGGAATTTAATCTGTACAAGGTTGGCCATCGGAGCAAACACAGGAGATTGAAGTTTATTCCCAAAGAACATTACAGGGTTTTTAGCATACATGGAGGAAGATTTTTCAGTTCATTATACAATTACTAGGAGAGTCACTTACGTAGTTGTACGACAGCACTTTCCCCATTCGTCGCGATGTAATGCAGATTTTGTTCTCCGTAATATGATGCTCCTGTTTTATCAACTTCTGTGCTAGCGATTACAAGCACAGCAGTAGCTATTTAGATATAAAACAACAATAATTAGATGTTTTCAGACAGCAAACTACCCAGTGATATTAATTTTAGGTTCAATAAAATGAAACTGGAATGCATGGCAGGGCAGCAGCTCTTAAAGTACCAGCTGCTGCTGGTGGAACAACAACAACAGAGAGAGCAACAGTTTCTTGCAGGCACTGTGGAAGACAGGATGCTGGGCTAGACGGATCCAGCAGGGCTCTTAGGTTCTTACATGTTGAACCCTCTTCTTTTCATTGACCAATTTGTACAGACTGTGGAAAAACCAGCAGCCTGGTAATATTTTCTGCTTTACTTGCTGCAGCAAAGGACTGTTCCACCATAGCTGAAGAATAATCATTTAGCAAGATAAATCCAACTTACAAATCTGCCTAATTTGTTTTTGAAATAGAGCTCATGTGCCATGGTGCACAGATCAGCCATCAGAGTTGTATTTGCACCGAGTTTATATAAATGTCCCAAAGACCGTTTATGGTCACTGTGCTTGCTAATAGTAATGCCACAGCCCACCTCCACCCAACGTGTTTGTTTCCTGACCAGTATACTATATACCTGTACCACTCACTGGAATACCAGCAACCCTAGCGTGTAAGGACTGGAGTTAACTCACAGAAACAAAGCAAAAGATTCCTTTGCATGTGCAAAAGGCACCAAATTCTGCACATTAATGTGATACTGTTGGAGAACTATAAAACGTGCCATGAAGTTGTATTTTCTTGGCAAAGCTTCGAAGACTGCATCACCGGTCAAAGAATTACAAACATACATTTATTACAGTATCGCTTGTGACATTTTTAAAGATAGGCAATACATTTGGAACCTGTGTAGCAGAAGCTCCATTTAGAATGAATGGAAGATTTGCACAATTCATGTTGTTTGTCAATATAGTCTGTCTCAATGACTTCTGAGTAATGCCTGTTACTCAAAAGCAAGTCTGATTGTACTCCCAAGGAAGGGTGCCTATGACTGCTGCATGCTGGGAGTTACAGGGGATTGGACTGGTCTGGAAGAATAGCTGCAAGTATAGTTTAAATGCCATAGAAGAAAATTGCAATTAGCACTTAGAATTACAAAACACTTGCACTGGTTACCTACACAGAAGAACACAGAGAATCAATACATTCACTTCTTGGCAGATAAAGACAGGAGAAATTTGAAATTTCTTATACCTTTACTATTCCACAGCATCGTCACCTTATCAGCTTTAAAGAAACTCTTGTTGGCCAATGCCGATTGCGGGCCTCCAAAGTTTGGGTACTGATACAGCCTTACAAAAGATGGAGCTCCTTTGCTTCCAGGAACATAGACAGCAACCTGTGTCAATAACATTTAATCAACTTGGTAATACAATTCTTAAGAGCAGCACAAAAGACAGAAGCGGAATAATTCATAAACCTTTTCAGGATTCCTACAAAATTAAAATGGTCGAAGAAATAAAAATCAAAAGGAGGCACCTTGGTTGGCTGGTCCCCTGGCGATATCACAAAATCGGTGACTTTTTGCAAATGAAGTTTATTTGCAATTGTACCTGCAAAATCATAATTTTACTCAGGTTAATAAAAGTTACCTAAATAATTGTTAGATTGTGCTGCTTATGAGCCTATGCTAGTGGTAAGTAAAAAGCAAACACACACATAACGGTAAAGGCCTTCTTGACGTAGTACAATAACCCCTTCAAAATTGGTTTTATATTCTCACAGCACGATGCAACTGTATCAAATCTGTATTATATATATATATTGGAGCAACAAAACACATTTTCTACAATTCTTAAAGCTTTTTCAGCTAAATTGTCTATATTTTAGGGGGTGCATTAAAAAATTAAGTTTGCACATGCATTCAGGCACAGCTCAAAGCAGTTCCTCAGCTTAAGTGTGGTCCACCCTCTTCTCTTAGCTATGTTCTTGAGTAGAGGTGAGGAACCTTAGGCCTAAGAGTTGCATATGGCCCTCCAGGCCTCTGCCAGGCTCTCAGAAATCCCCCAACACCATACCCCTCACCAGACCTACTCTGTACCATCCTCAAATGTTTTTGCATTGATGTAAAATACCATGAAATGTGCTAATACCTCCTGCTTGCCTGTATGGAGGATGCAGTAATGTGTGGGTGCGAATAGAAACTTCTGACTTTTGCGTGGCTGGAATGTAGCCTGTACAAAAGTATCACACACTTTTTGCCTCTGGCCTTGCCCATCTCTGGTATGCATCCCTCCAAAAGATTCCCCCATGAGAGAGCTTGGTTCTTGGGCTTTTCTTGATTAAGTTAGCTACTTTGCTTCAGGCTGTCTTCACACTGTTGAATCAAGTGCTCCTATCTCTTTTATGTATCTGAGAGTCTGCCTCCAAACACCATTACATTTCCCAAAGGGCAAGCAGCTTCCTCCCTTAATGCTTAAACTAGACATTAAAAGCAGCACATAGCCCCATCTTTGGGCACGAGTCCCTACTGCTGATGCCTTGGCAAATTCCAAGCGTAAGGCACTGCTTGTGATTGGTTAGAGCATCTGCAACAGGTTCAGCAAAGCTACTTGTGCAAGACTGTCTACCCGGAGCCCAGGTTTGGCTGCGGCTTACCAGGACTCATTTGCCTGCATTGTGAATGGGTGTGTCTGCACTGCCAGTGTGATGTTGTTGCATCACATATGGCAGATGGTTACTTATCTGCCTCCATCACCACATTAAAGTTGCAACCATTTACACTTGCCTTGGAGAAAGTTCCATTGACCACAGTGGGACTTACTTCCGAGTAAACTTACACAAGGTTGCTCTCGAATTTGTCTCTCATTATCTTCCATGCATCTCTGGCTGAACCACAGGAGCAATTACTGGTAATTCACAGACCTACCTGGCATTGCTGCCCCCTCTGTAAGGACCACTCTCTAAAAAACGTTTTTCAGAACTATTTCTGATTTTCATCCATTCAAGTATTCCTTAGGTATTAAGCCAATGTGGAAGGGAGTTTCAAAACTGTATCAAGGCATTCAATAAATGCTATGGTTCCCCAGAATCGGTCAAGTGTGATAAACGCAGGCGCTCAAAACACAAGCGAAATAAAGGCAAACTAAAAGGGAAAGCTCATCTAGAGAACAAGAAAGGGCTTGCATACTGAAGTTGTTGTTTTCAAAGAAGTGCAGTTCATTGTTAACACTCCTGGCGCATATGCTTTCATCATCTGACCAGCAAGGACACCTAATGGTTAGAGAGGGGGGCAAGTGATTTAGAAACGTGGTTTGAAAATGTTTAAAAATTATTAAATTAGAAAAAAGTATTGAATTGGTTGCTGGTGCTATTTTTCAATTATCCCACTGCTTTCATCCTGGTCTGAGAAGACAGGTTGACATCCAATGACATCACCTCACCAGCAGAACAGATTTCCTTTGTGCAGTGAAATACATCTCTTTACTCTGCAACCCCCTACATGCCCCAAAAATCTGCTCTGGGAGGTTAGGGGACCCCTTGGAGCAGATTTGTTTTGGGGGAAGTCCTACTGCATGAGTAGAAGTCTACTTCTGTGATGTCAGATATTGCTCACCATCTACAGGGTTGCTTGAAATGAAATATACCATGTTATGAACTGCAGAACAAAATCAGATGCTGCAACTTCAAGTACAAAAGTTTTCAAGTCGTTTTTGTGAATAATGAATTATCCTGAATGCTACTTACCAGTTCTGCATCTTTTTCTGGATGAACGACTTTAAGAACTTTCCAGTATTCACATCAAAAAGTTGAAGGTTGGGCACTCCTGCTCCACCATCTTTAGAAGCTACGAAAAAACAACAACAACCAAAACCATATATTGCAGTGGTGGCCTTCAAAATAAGCCCTGGATCTCCTTCTCTAATCTACAACATCCTGACCATGGGCTCTGTTGATGCGTTTTGTTAATGCCTTATAGGGAATGCTAGAGAGGCTAGCACCCAAGGACATTAGCTTTCACTGATCCCGTATCTGTAAGTATGAAAAAATATTTTCCTTCTTAAACAAACCTAGACACAACAGGCTTTCCACGAAATAAAAATTCTCAGTCCCTTCCACTCTTTAGAGATGCAATACGTAAGTTTATTTAAAAGCCTTTATAAACCTCTTAATAGTTCATAAATGGTTCAGAAGTAGTGTGCAGTCTAAAAAACTTTAAAACAAACAGACAACCTAAAACCAGTAAAACAGCAATACAGAAACACATAAAAGTATGTAAAAAGTGATTACAACAGATATTCAGAAGATTCAAACACATAAAACAGGGTCTAATCTTAGGGGGTCAGCAAAAGCCCGGGTTTATCCTATTAGATAAATTTACCCTCTGTTGTCAAAATCCTTTGTAGATGCATTTTTTTTGGCAAGAGTCACTCTATTCTTTGCTTGAATTCATCTGGAACTAGTTGTGCCAAACAGTAATACATTTACTCTCCATTTGCGGGCCAAACGAGATGCAACATGGGAGATTCAATTGCAGATCTGCCAATGTCATTTCCTTTTACCTAAGAGCAGCCACAGGGGAAATGGAATCAGGGCTGCTGCAGTGCTGGATGAGTTTTTTTAACCCATTCCCTGGTTTAGATGCTTGCTCTCTGCCCACCCGAACCCCTGTCACTAGAAACCACTGTCCGGGGTGGGTAGACAAGCAAGATCTCTCTCCCCCAACCTCACAGCTAACAGCAGTTTTAGGGGAACGATTTAAGCGGGGAAAACTGCAGGGTGTGTGTTAATCCATTCCCTGTGGTATCGCTCTGATCTAAACCCCTAACTCCCTCCCCAGATACACACACACACACACACACTCCTGCCTTTAGAGAAAGAAATTAACATCACATCTAATTGAGTATGGGCTGGTTTTAGTTGGGGGCATGATGTCTGGAAGGCCTTGAACTGTGTTGGATGATGAATCAGACATAATGACTTTTTGGTGCTTTCCAACAGTATGTTTCTTTCCATTATCATCATCATCATCATCATCATCTTACTATAGCCTTCCCCAACCTGCTGCTCTAGGCTACAGCTCCCATCACCGTGCATAATGGTTTTATGTGTTTCAAAATTGAAGTGATTTTTATCTATTTTAAAATTGCATTTTTATTGTAGCGATTCTTATCTATTTTATAATTGTACTTTCCACTTGTTGCAACCCGCCGTTGGTGAAAAGCAAATAATAAATCTTACAAATATATAAGCCCTCATTGGCCATGCTGGCTACAACAAATGGGAGCTGGAGTCAAAAAACATCTGATAGGCACAAGATTGGGGAAGGCTGGCTGACACTAAACAACAGAGAATAAGTGGTGTGTGTGTGTGTGTGTTTGATCCTAAGGAAGAAATGGAAAATTTGAAAAAGGAAAGGAAAGAGTAGCATACACAACTTATTACTATGACGCTTCAGAAGGAAGCTTTTGATTTTTCTTCTGTATTCTTACAATACCTAACATACAAAAGGTTGCCATTATTTATGAACCTTCCAATGTTTACAACACGCACGAACGCAGCCATGTTTACAATGAAGGAAGCTGGAGCAGACATCTGAAGTACCGGTACTCACTTGTGTAGGGCTGCCATGTTACCAGGACATTGCTCTTTGGAGAGAATTCAAGGCAAATGGTCTTTGGCTGATCAAAAGAATGCAGCACCTCGTGGCTGGTGACATTCACGATGTTTACTCTGGAACCAAAAGAGGTAACTTCAACAAAGCTTGATTAGGGTGGTTAATTAATAGCAAGCTTTATCTGTTCAGTGCCAAATTTGCTCTCTTTTGAACTACCTAATAGAATATAGAACTATTTTTCCATTTACCATAATGTTCAATATTTCACTAATTTTTTTTTCTATCAAGGTTGCATTCCTTGAGGGGGGGTAACCTAGCAGTAGCATAATTAAAAAATTGTGCAGTAGCACCTTAGAGACCAACTAAGTTTGTTCTGGGTATAAGCTTTCCCAGAACAAACTTAGTTGGTCTCTAAGGTGCTACTGGACAATTTTTTAATTATTTTATTTCAACTGCATCAGACCAACACGGCTACCTACTACCGTAGCAATAGGCAGAGCCAAGACCAAAGTAGATAGGGCAACCCTTCTCTCTCTGCCACCTCTTTCCCACCATTTTGTCTCCTCCCAGACAATCACATATTAGGCTGAGGGCTGCAGGTTGCGCACAGCTTAAGTATCCTCAGTGTGTAACGACCAAACTCCAAACCTTCAAAGAATCGTGTGCACACGTTTCACTACCATGCCCTTGAGACTGAAGTCATGCAAGAGTCACATTGCAAATGACTGTGATAAGAGAACCTTTCTCTTTTTGGCCTATTCCACACACTACTTCCATAGACTTCGTCCCAAATGGCACAAAGTAAGATTGGGGAGCTGGCCTCAGGTTAAACAGTAACAGTCCCATCCGCTATATGTTAAGTGATATCTGAACTGCTGAGAATGGCACACATGTGCAATACAATACTCCAAGAACAACAAAACAGAACTAAAATCTTTGGAAATGTAATAATTCAAAACGGTAAGGGGAGGATATTCAGTTTCAGAAACTACAATCCTACACATGCTTAGGTCAATGCATTTCAGTAAGCTAAGCCTGCCCAACGGCGACCATGTTTCAAGCATTTTAGGCTGTCAATCCTACCAATCAATTCTACCATCTAGAAATCAATGCGTAAATTGGACAGAATTGCATGTGTTGGTAAAGCTTTAATTCTGTCCACTCTTCCTGGAAGTTCAATTGAAAACTGACTGAGGTTATTTTTTAATGAACATACCTACAAATACATGTATTTGTATTTCCTCAAGCAATTTTTTTACATACTTTGCACAACTGAATATAGGCCCCCAAACTTCTTAACAAATGTTTAAAAAGGAAGGAGTTATACTGACTGTTCTCCATTGCACCAAGCAAAAAGGGAACCATCCTTGCTGAAAGCAAAAACTTTGCTGTTTTTCCCAGACTCCCTGGAAAAACAAATACATTTCTATCACAATTAAAGAATATGACACAAAATGCATAGAAAAATATTAATAGACTGTGTTCGATAAATATCCCTAGCAGTATATAAGTATACCAATTCCTACTTGTTTTTGATTATCATCTGAATTTAATCAATTGGCTATAGTTTTGATAATTTATGTGAAGCATTATCCATCAGTTGCCACCCCCTTGTCAAGAGATCTCCTTGCCCAGGCTGTCCTTGACTCATGACACTGAGTCCTATTATTACTGATTTTTTTGTTTTTATACTGTTTCACTGTTTTCTATGTTGTATCTTTGTTTTTATGACTGTTTTATTGTCTTTGTGTTGTGCTTTTGCTTACAATGTTTTAGAAATGCTTTCAATAAATAAATAAAATTCAAATTCTAAAATAGCAGTTAACAATAGAGAAAAGTGCAGTACCTTTGAAATGCTGTATTCTCTGTGAAAAGAGGAGGCCCATTCACCATATAGAGTCCTTCAGATCCTCGCACTAACAAAAAAAATAGCATTTATTTTACACGAATAGAATTAGCACTTAATATTTACATAACAAAAACCTATTTTAATGATCATACCTCACATTAATAAGCTGAGATATTAATATTAGTAGGTGCCCCTTTGCGCCTCAAGCCTTCAAATAAGTTTCCCACTTCATCTGAATCAACTTTATAGTTTGGCAGCTTCAGAACAAGCAACAGTCATAAACTCAACTTCAAACTGTGCTTTTTCTGAAGTTGGTAGCCAGTTTCCTAGTTTGGATAAAAGGGAGATGGTGATGAAATAAGAGGCTTCCTGATTTGATTATTCATGCTAGAAAGGAATAAGTGAAGTAGCTGTGAGCATAGGGAAGTGTTTCACTCATATCTAGGCCTATTACGCAGAAAAATGACTGAGGCTTGAATACTTGTATATTTGCAGGGAAATGGCCAAGTTTATACTGAGAATTAACATTGCTGATTGAATATAAATAAATAAATAGCGGTCACACATTCACTGGGATGGGCACCTATCAATAACCTTACTGTTGCATTCTGGACCAAATGAAGTTTCCAGATTTTTTAGAGGCAGTCTCACATAAGACTGGTTGACACAATATTAGTTTTATTTAACAAACCACAGGTTAACCACAAGTTGTCTCACAGATGATCATACAAATCATACAAATCAAAATTCCTCCAAAAATTGTTCCATGCTGCTCATCTCATTTACTACTGGTTCTTTGGGTGAGCAACCGGGGTAGGTCATCAAACAAACAAATACACATCTCCAAGCCACAGTTAAAATAAACCAAGAACATTTTGTTGTTTACTGCAGAAAATAATAATTTTATTAAAAAAACAAACAAAAACAAACCAAGAACCAAGCAAAGCATGGCTTCAGATTATGGTTTGTTGTCCGCAAACAAAGCATAGTTAAGCTGCTGAGCAGGGTCTGTATATAACACCAACCCATGGTTTAATGAACCATAGTTTAGTGTTATGTGCAAACTAGCCCATTGACTTTGGTGTAGTTACTCATTATATATATAACTAAATCAGGTCTGAGCTTCCTAGAAATATGTCCACTTGCCACACCAATGTAAGCTTGGTAAAAAGCACCCCCACAGCTGCTGCAGCCTGTCCAGACATGAACAAAGCTGGGTCCAGGAGTACCCCAAGACTACATGCCTGATTTTTCAAAAGGAGCACTACACTATATAATACAAGCTGAACCCTATCACCAGAGCACCTACGCTTTCCTTCAAAACTTATGAGTTCTGCTTGCTATAAAAAGGAAGGGGGAAACTGCAAATAATGAATTCAATAGAAAATTGGGGCAGAAAAAAATTGCAAAGATGGCACTATCTCCTTCAGCCTAACTTTCAAAACCTGTCTCAGTTGTAACCTGGCAACCACAGTTTGGCACATAGGGCTCCTGCACCTTTAATTTTGTAGTTTAAGAAGGCACAAAGTTTCTCACCTCTTGCAGGATTATGGCATGACATACACTACCCTCCAAAATAATCAAAATTATATAAAAAAATATAGGAACTCTGTCCTGTGTTGCTTTCAGGTACTCTAGGCTTAAATATGATTTTGAGGTCAGGTCACATAAATGACTTACAAACAAGTTATCTACTAGGAATTTTTACATCAAATACTGAATTACTGCATTGTTGAAGTCACTTCTACATAGAAACATAAGAAGCTACCGGTACCTTTTGCCGAGTCAGACTATCTAACGCAGTACTTCACTGGCAGCTCTCTAGGACAGGCATAGGCAAACTCGGCCCTCCAGACCACAGGACCAGTGGTCAGGGATGATGGGAGCTGTAGTCCCAAAACATCTGGAGGGCCGAGTTTGCCTATGCCTGCTCTAGGATTTCAGGAAGGAGTATCTCCTAGCCCTACATGCAAATGCCAGTGACTGAACATGGGACTTTCTGCATGCAGTGCACTTGCTCAATCACTATGCAGTGCAGTTGCTATGGCCCTTCTAACTTAGGGGAGGCAACAGTCTGAAACTGACATCCACAGACGAGATTCAAAAGGAAGACGAGTGTGTGTATTTTGTGTATGCATGCACATAAGCATGTGCAACTGTCCATATCATTGCTATAAAGCCTGATCTTATGCATATTTCCTCATTAGAAAAATCGCTTGCAGCTTTACTCGTTGGTAGAGAAGCCCTAAGAAACTCATTGGCCGTCAGTCCCAGGTAAAATGTCTTAGAGCGTGATCCTAGTAATGCCACACTGGGTGCCTTGCCTATTACATCTGAGTAAGGCGATACACTCATACACGCTTGCATTCCAAGAAGCCCCAAGAAGCTCTTTAGGTCTTTGCATCTAAGTAAATTAATAAGAATCTGCATTAGACCAAGGCATGCCATTAGCCCATCAAGCTCAGTTACTGTCTTCAATGATCAAGTCAGGGACTTTCACGGCTCTGGACAACGATTGGGGGGGGGGGGGAGAAATTCCTTTAACTGACAACGTGTCATGTTTAACTTGCTTCAAAGTTCAGTAAGCTAGCGCTGTCGCCTTGGAAGGCTTGCGCGCTCTTTCTGCTTAGCTTAGGGGGGCCCTGGGCTTCCGTCCCGAAGTCTTGCCCTGCCTGCCTATTCCACACGGAGCAGCAGCCGCCCGCTTGAGTATGGATGCGCTCCTCTACTGAGGAACGGCGCTTCCCCAGGAGACCTTTAGGATCGCCCTGCGCAATGCGCAGGACTTCGCTCGCGCAACGAGAATGCAGCCCGGCCAGCCGAAAGGGGACACGGGGACAACAAAGCAGCGCCCCAGAGCAGCCGCCATAATGGACGCGGCGCTACAACGAAAAAAAATTAAAAGATTTTTTTTAAAAACAGCCAACTTATGGATTCGCCCTCAACCCACCTGCCAGAAGCGGCGTGGGTGGCGCCATCTTGAGCCAGGCCCAACCTTTTCTCCTTCCGGGTCGCTGGGGAAAAGAGAGGTCACGGCTCAGGACAGTACACGTCTCCGCCAGCTCAAGAGCGGACGCCTCTTTCCGGGGTGACGTGTAGCAACCTCTCGAGAAGGGAGGGGCGGGGAGTTTCGCACGTCATGAGGCCTCCGCCCATTTCTCCCGGCCACCTTTAGCGTTAGACGGCGAGACGAAAGCAGGAAAAAAAAAAAAACCTGAGGAGAGAGAGGCGGTCGCTTCCGGGTTGTCGGCGGCGACCCCGCCTCCCCGCTTCTGGAGGGCGGGGCCTGCGCGAGGGGCAGTTTGCTGCTTACGCGGCGGCTCGGCCGGAGGGAGCGCGTCAGGCAGTTCAGTCTATTCCCCCCCTCCCTCCCCTTCACGCGCTTCATCCTCCTCCTCCTCCTCCTCTTCCTCCTCACACAAGCAGCGCGGCCACAGCTCAGTCGCGGCGTCTGTCTGTCAGGCAGCAGCAGCAGCAGCAGCAGCTTCGGCAGCGGCCAAGATGGTGGCGAAGCAGCGGATCCGGATGGCCAACGAGAAGCACAGCAAGAACATCACGCAGCGCGGGAACGTGGCCAAGACCTCGGTAGGGGCCCCTTCGCGGAGGAGGCTTCGGAAGCCTCTTCTCCCCCTTCCCCTTAGCGCCCTCCTGCGACCGGGGCGGCGGCGGTCCGTCCGTCTCCCCCTGCCGGTTTGCCCCTCGCGCGGGAAGCAGCCTCTGAAGTGAATTTCCCGGGGGAAACGCGGGTGGCTGTGTGGGAGGGGGGGGGGCTTCGCCTTTAACCGGTTCCTGAGGGGCCGAGGAGGAAGAGGAGGATGGGTGGGACTGCGGGGATCGTGGCCTCCCCCCCCCGCCCCGGCCCCCGAAAGAACACCCCCCCTCCTCCTCTTCCTTTTCTTCTTCCTCTTCTTCTTCCTCCTCACCCGAGCCGTCCTGACGCGCTGGCTCTTCCCACAGAGAAACGCCCCCGAGGAGAAGGCGTCGGTGGGGCCCTGGCTGCTGGCCTTGTTCATCTTCGTGGTGTGCGGATCGGGTAAGCGCTGACAGCTGGGCGGGATTGGGCCGCTTGTCCACCATCTCCCTCAAGGGAATTGGATTTGTTTAGGGGGATTTGGGGTGCTTTTCAGGAGGGAAACCCCTTCCAGCCAAAAAAGGTCTTTGGTTAGCAAAGGCGAACAAGCTGCTTTTGGTCTCAAGAAGTTTTTTGGTTGGTGGCTACACTTGTTTGCTTCCCACAGATGTTCCCCTGTGCTTCTCTGGTGTCCCATAGTTTGTGGTCCTTAAATTGTTGATTATATTTGCCAAGACATGATGGGGAGAAGGAGGCGGTTCTCCTCTTAGAAGAGGCATCTTTTTTTTCTTTTTTGAGTGGCGGAGCAGGTGTTCGGAAACATCTGGAGAGGTGTAGTGGATTTGCTGCGCAAGGTGGACCCCTAGGGCTGCTGCTGGCATTGAGTGCCAATATGGGCAACTCTGTCATATGGGCAACTCTACCATTGGACCTTATTCAGTTACCGGGAGTTACCAGTTTAGCCCTTAGGTTCTCACATTGGTACTTTTTCATCATAGCTATGCTGGTTTGTTTAAAAAAAAAACTGCTTAAAATTACTAGACAATATATTGGAATCCCTCTACACATACACATACGTTGCCTGACTTGATTGGGTTAGTGATATTTGTCCACTTTTTCTGAATAACCCCCCCACCCACCCACACAAACTGATCTTTATGTACATCTGTAGCAATGAGGACATGCAAAAGATAAAGGCATCCTTAGAATTTTAGTTTCTCAATGCTGTCTTAAGCTTGTTTTCCCAGAAGTGACCCACAAATCCCAGTGGTATTGTCTGCCTAATACACCTGTGTTCAGGTTTGCACAGCAGACTAATATAGCTGGTCTTTTGGAATTTGCTATTTGAGACTTACCTGTTTAAATAGCCAAATTGCAAGTAAGGTAATTTTTCTGGTATACCAGGTGGCTCGGGACAGAGCTTCACAAAAAGAAAGAAAGGGTATGCAAAACAGATTTCCTGAACACTGTCAGGGAACACTGTTAATAATATGTGATGGTTCACCTAGTTCTATAAGCTTATCGGCTCCAATTTTTATATCCATAGGAATTGTGTTGATGGTTACAAATAAGATAAGGAGAGTAATAGTTATTATTACTTAAATGAGGGGCTTTATTCACATGTCTGAAGTTTGCCTACTTCACAAATGGAGGAGACTGGTATCTTATTGTGGGTTCATAGCTGTTTTTAAATGTCATGCTTATACCCCTTATTGTGGCTACTTAGTTGTTGATGTAGCAAGCAGTGGTCTAAACTAATATTTTATAAGTGTGCTGTTAATAGCAATTTTATACACTATGCTGAAAACAGGAAGATTTACATTGGCAACCATTGCTTTCTTTTAAAACAGCCTTCCTATCCACACTTACCTTGGATCAGTTGACTTATGAGTTATGTGTAGGATTGAGTGGGAAGTCATATTACTGAAATCAAAACTGCTAATTTAAATAGGTTGATTTCAGCTGATAAAACAGGCAAAATTTTGTGCCATATGGTATAGTTTCACACTTCACTTGGTCTTTCTAATGTGGCTTTTTTGGAAGATATTTATATAAAATTGGGAGTAGTAAAATGTTCTGTCTTACACAGATTAGTAAAATCAAGTTGAACTTGTTCAAAGGTTTTCTGAAATCTGTTTTACTCGGTGTATATAACAATGCCAATGTACATAACTCTTTAAAATGGTGCGTCATTTGATATATTCTAACATAGCAACATCTAAACCTGTTTCCTTTTGCAGCTATCTTCCAGATTATTCAGAGTATCAGAATGGGCATGTGAAGGAGCTGATCCTTAAACAAGATTGTTATATTTCTCCTGTGAACTATGAACTCTCATTCCTGATGTTTGACAACTTGGAATTTAAATTAGCTGTCGTCTTGCTTCTGAAGAACTTTCCATGTTGACCATATGTCATTCCAGGTTCCTTCACAAGTCATTCCAAGTTTTTTAGTCCATGCCACAGTGCCTTGAAAAAGCACCACATGTATAAAGCAATAAAGAGTTATTGTTAACTTACAATCGTGGACCTACTTATTCTGTGAATCAAACCCATGCTTTATGTTAGTATATTAAAGTGTAAGCAGTGTAGATACTTAGTGACTGCATTATATGTAAACACCGATCTTTCTTATGTTTCTTCTGTATAAATGGAAGTTGTTTTATTTAAAATGGAGGTTAAGCTTATCAAACAGTGATTGTATGACTAGTTCAAAGCACACTCAAGCAACTCGGTCAGTGGATGTGTGCTGTGGTTTTTGCTTATCTAAAAAGAACATCTGTATGTGGTAGCTTAGTTTGACCTTAGCATGTGGCAACTTAATAAATCTCAAATTGTTCTGATAGAAGACTTTACCCTATGCTTCTTGGAATATTGTTTTAATAAAACAATGTAGTTAAAACCAATGGTTTAATTGACCATATACATAAATGAACAAACCTCTTCAGTCTTAAAAAGCACCAGAAGTTTTACAAAATGCTTAATTGTTGTTATGCTGTACTTGAGTGTCAATGTTTCTCATGTCATCATTCCTTTCTTCGGGGTGGTTAATCTTCTTGGGAGCAACTGAAACTTAAGTGTAAAACATCACATGGTGACTTGTTCCACGATACTATAATGTTCTTGATAGCCCACCAAAAGAGCACTAACATGCCTGCATCCTGAATAGTTCCCCAGTTCAGCTGAATAAGTTAACCAATCCAGAGTTTTATATTGCTGTGATTTAAATCTTTTTTTTTTTTTAAAAAGAATCCTGCAGCATTTTAATTTCATAGAAATCAAAACAATGTAAGAGTAAGTGGGTTATATTTTCACAGGCTGGTAGACACAACTGAAGTATCAATGTTGTTGCAGAACATAGTGAGGTAAATATGAGGTTGGGCACTCTTCCAGGGAATGCCTTCACAAACAGGTAATTGGACCACAAATAAACTACATAAAGGGCTACGTGAGGGGAAAGTTAACTAGGTAAATTACTCTGTAATTTTGCAGGGTTGCATTGCTGATGGGCAGGTGACTGGAAGGCTACATTTCTTACCATTAGCTGTCAGCACATTCTGTAAATGAGAAATGCTTGTTTGTAATCTAAGAACTATTTCCAATAAATTACTTTAAAATCTGAGGTGCGTTAATTTCTTGTAAGTCCTTAACTTAAGTCTTTATTTAGGTAAGAATGACCCTGCGATTCTTATGGGAAAACAGTTATATTAAGGGCTCGGCACCGTGGTCAATTTATACCAACTTTTGAGCCCTCTAGAATTTTCTGCATAGCCCATGCTAGTGATGTAATGTCAGCATCAAAGTTTTGCTGATGTTGACTCAATGTTGCTGGCACAGCTGTCAAAGGTGAGTGTCACTGGGGGAGGAGCAGGCTTAGTGTGAATCAAACAGGTCCCTCAGATTCTACCCTTGAGTACCGACAAATTAAGTTACACCAAAAAAAGAGATCATGAAAATCAAAACATTCCTATTAGTGGAGAGTCAGAAAAGTCTTCCTGCCACTCTACTCACATCACTGCAGTGAAGCATAGGATTCAGACTGGCCAATCACAGCATGCATAGAATAGTGTAGAAACCCTTAACATGGAGTCCGTTTCTCAGATGCCAGCACATGCAGCTTTTATCTCTGGTCTTGCACCCTGCACACCAAAGGGAATGTTGATGTTGAGAACTGTTTAAGAATAAAACTTGTGAAGACCCTCAGGACACCCAGCAAGAACTCCTGTACCACTCCACAGGTAAGTAGATGGGGGTACAGGGGGGAGCTTGACTTGAGCTTTAAAGTATGGCTGCTACAGATATCTCCCATGTCTCTCTTCCACTTTCCACCCTCTGTCCGTTTCAGTGTTCAGCGGTGTATTGGCTAATCCTCAACAACCGGTGACACCATCACATGGTGAGAACGTACTGTGTAGAAGGAGGCACATTGGGACCTGTGAACCATCACATTCAGGTAAGCTCTCTTGTGAAACATGGACCACTTACAAACGCCATCTCCAACTCCTCGAAAGATTCCATCAACTGTGTCTCTGGAAATTTTTATTACTGGTACTCCACCCATCTGGCTACGTTGCCCCAGCCACTCTGAGCAGCTTATAAAAAACAGTGAAACTTCCGGCGGCGACGCCATTGCGGGTGGTCGTGGGCTGCTTCGGCTGCGAAGCGCCCAGTCCATCCCGGGGGTTAGGAGCCCCGCCACCGCAAAGCGGGGCTCCGGTTGGGGTGCGGGAAGAGCGTCCCGCACCCTGGGCTCCCCGGCTGTGCCCGTTGTGGCTCCGAACCCTTCCCCCGCTCCCCCTGTAAAGGGGGAGTGGGGGTGAAGGGACGACGGAGCCGGGCTATAGGGGACATGCCCCAACCGGGATGTAAATGCGGCGACAAAGCCTGTGATGAGCGTCTAAGTTCTACCTGTCTTTAACGAGCTGATAAGAACCCAGTGGTTGTGAGTACTTGACTAACTTTTTTTTTAATCTTGGAACGATCTGGGGGAAAGAGGAAAGGCAGCCCGCCTCCCTTCCCTTCGGGAGATGAAAGAAACTAACCAGTTTAAGTGATTGCTGCTACAATAATCGATAGAAAGTATCTGGAATTTGAAAACTGAGACTGCCGAGATTTCCCTTTGGGGATTAATTGGGGAAAAAATATCTCCATTTGAAGTTTTGGTCTTTACACTCCGGCTTCGGAAAAATGGCGACGATTTGGACTGTCGTGGGAAAAAATTGAAACGAAGGAAGAGACAGGAGCTGAAATTTGATACCCACCCTCCCTTTCAAAATGCTGGACTTTGTGCTCGCACTTGTATTGAACTCTGGTTTAAAAGATGAGGAAATGCTCACTGTCTTGAAGCTGGAACTGCTTGATCGGAAATTACAAGTCTTGTGTGGGATTTTAAAGAAAATGGACTTAACTTCCACAGAGGAGGCTTTTCAAAAGTTTTATACAATGGAATCGAACTTTGGCAAAGAGCTGGGAGGGGTGCTTGAAGGATGGTTTGAAATGGCTGGGCAACTCCGGGAAAAGGAACCGATTCCTGGGGGTGGCAGCCCCGGAACGGGAAAATTTATAATATCCAGACCCCGAGGTGGGAGCTCGGGGGCAAGGGACATGGAATTAAGATTTCTACAAGAAGAAGAAGTATGGTACAAAGAAACGGAGGAGCCCAAAAAAGAAGTGATGGACACCCTGAAGCCCGATGCAAGGTCTGTTGTGAATGCTGCCTGGATCTGTGGACATTTAGAAGAAGAGAATTGGAGATCCGGTTCTGGTGAAAGACAGAGAAAGACAATGGACAGAGGGGGAGTGGGTTGAAGTATTAAATGTATATTCCAAATGGTCTGTCATGGTATCTGAAATCGGAGAGTGAAGTCTGTTAATTATAAGTTTATTTTAAACAAGTAGGGAGAGATTGAATTTTAAGTTAAAAGCAGCATGATAAAGGATAGAAGAAATAAGTTTAGTCTTTACAAGAATATTTGGTTAAGATTTTTGTTATAATAGAAAGATCAAGATAATTGTGCTATCTTTAATTAAAGTTAAAGTTTTTTTTTATATATAGAGAAAAGATGTTAGGAAAGTAGTATATCGATTTAAAACCGAAGGTGAAAAGGCGGGGGAAGTCAAAAGTCAAGATTCAGAACTAGAATTTTTTTTTTATGTAAGGTATACAAACAAGAAGAAGAATTCTGGCATTATGTGTATCTGTATTTGTTTTTGTATTTGTAGGTGTGGGTTTGGGTTTGTGTTATATTATGAAAACGCTAATAAACTCTGTTAAAAAATAAAAACAGTGAAACATCAGATATTAAAAACTTCCTGATACAGGGCTGTCTTCAGATGTCTACGGAAGGTCAGATAGTTGTTTAGCCCTTTGACATCGGATGGGAGGACGTCCCACGGGACAGGCGCCACTGCCTGGTTCCCTGTAACGTCACATCTTGCAATGAGGGAACCACCAGAAGGCCCTCAGAGCTGGACCTCGGTACCTGGGCTGAACAATGGGGCCATTTAGGGCTTTAAAGGTTAATAGCAATACTTTGAATTGTGCTCAGAAACATGCTGGGGCGTAATAAGCACCTTGTCCCAAAAGATTTATTGCATGCCTTGAAGCATGTAACAAAAGTGAGCATTAAGGCTTATGAAATCCTAAGAGTGGGTGTCTCATCTGTCTGCAGGACTATTGGCATTGTGATCTTGGATCATATTCAAACACTGAAGGAGAAAAACTACAACCAGAAACCGAAGGGTCTGTTGGTTTTATGTCTGATCTCAGTAAAGCAGGTTCACTTAAGATAAAGTCCTCTTTTAGTTTTCTGCTATGTCTGTTGAATGATACGGGGGATTTTGTTACTGAGATTGCTCACAGTCAATGAATAGTCTTGAAAGTATAGTCGTACCTTGGTTCTCGAACGGAATCTGTTCTGGAACTCTGCGACTTCCGAAAGTATTCAAAAACCAAGGTGCGGCTTCTAATTGGCTGCAGAAGCTTCCTGTACTCAGTTGGAAGCCACGCCTGACATTCGGCTCCTAAAAAAGTTCGCAAACCAAAACACTCCCGGGTTTGTGGGGTTCAGGAACCAAAACGTTTGAGTTGCAAGGGTTCGAAAGCCAAGGTACGACTGTATATGATCAGATACAGGTTTTATGAGCCTTGGACGAGAGACTATTTGAGCTACTCTGAACTTGAAGGAAGAGGGCTCAAGTGTAAATCATACTGTTTTTTTCTGCATCCCAGTAAATCAATAAAAAAAAATAAACTCAATCATATTCTGCCCCAGCAAACAAAATATTTAGGAAAAAACATGCAGTTACGCTAGCCAGCAATGGCTCCAACCTGATAAGCAAACCAGTTGAGCTAGAATAGTTATTTTGATTGGACAATGTCACCCCCTCTAAACATTTAAAGTAATATTTGTTTAAACTTGCCCTTTCCAAGTGAGATGAAATATTTTAAGCAAGCTTCTCCAGCATTCCTTTTCAACTGAGTAAGGCACTGTTACATTTCTGTTCCATACAGTGTCAAACATTGTCAGTATCAAATGCATGACATGCAAGTATTAAGGGATAGTAACTTGTTGCATCAGTTAATACCAAGATATACCCTGATGGCTGATAAATCAGAACCATATTTTGATTAAACAGGTAGAGCATTTTATATTGTAGTTCAGTATTGAATTGGCAGAAATATGTCCCACACTATAGAAATCTTTGCCTTTTACTTCTGTTGAAATATTAAACTGTTTTCATATCAATATAGAGCTAGTATTTTTAAAATCCCAAATTTATTGAGGGTCGCTGTTAAATTTCATGCCCAATATTGATTTTTATGTTTATTAGGTAGCCTAGCAAGTACATGACCTTGTTCCACTGATACTTGCCTTCAGGTAGAAATTCCTAATACCAATTTAAAAGCCTCAATCATAACTAATTAAATAAACCAATAGGCAGTGAAGCAAAGTACAATCTATCCTGAAAAGATGCAAACAGCTTTGCACGTATGCACCTGTTAAGTTTCAAAGTCAAAAATGCCATCGAATGATTTGTAATGAATTAGTGTGATTCTCATGTGGTTTCCAGTAACTGGTATTCAGAAGCATACTACCTTGACATGAGCCAGCAGGGTTAGGAACCATTGGTTGCCTGATTCTCCATGGAGATGTTGACTTTTCTTTTATAGTCACCAAGGTTGCTGTCCATTACTGCTTCTTGTGGATGCAGATTCCATAGTTTAACAATGCTGTGTGAAGTAGGGCTAGGAAATACCTGGTTTCCAACACTGTGATATATCAGCAGCTAAACCGGAGGTCTCCAAACTCAGGCCCGCGGGCCGGATAAGGCCCGAGGGACTCATTTATTTGGCCCGGAGTGACTGCTGCCGCCCGCTCTTACCAGTGTGGCGCGGTGCGGCTGCCCACTTCTGGGTCAGAGAGCACCGGAAATAGCTTGTGCACATGTGCAAGCATTATTTCCGGTGCACATCCGGGTTGGAGGAGGCCTGTGCACATGCGCACAAATTATTTCCAGTGTTCCTTCAAAGTGCACCGGAAATAGCGTGTGCGCACGCGTATGGGCGTGCGCTCTTCCAGCCCTCTGCGCAATCGGTGGTGGAGACACCGACCCGAGGCATGGTAAGTTTGCTGACCCCTGAGCTAAACATTGTGATATACTGATATATCACAATGTCTAAAACAAGGATGGATCTATGTAGAGGCATTAGCTGGCTTCACAGTGTTTCCCACATTGTGATTTTTGCATAGCATGCACACGCACACATCATGATTCGCATTATATTGCCGGGTCAAAAACTATGAAACTGATATCATGATATGGACTTCAAACTGGTTTTGGATGATATATCAATATTTTGCCCAGCCCTAATGTGAAGAAGTACTTTCTTTGTCCGGATCTTCATTGAATGCTTCTGATTTCTAGTATTATGAGACATTTGACACAGTGCCTTAGACCCCTACTTTGCTCCTGCTGGCATAAGGGCTGAGGGAGACTACAAGCAGGTTGTGGGCACTTGGAAGACAATGGAACAAGCCCTCCCCAACCCCAGTAGTTACTGCACTTTCCAGCTCTCATATTTGAGCCTGCTCACCATCCAATTATTCAGCATTCAGTGTCCGCTTTGGGCATAGCATGTTACGGTTGGTAATTTGTGAGTGGAAATGGCCACAGCACATAACAGCTGAATGCTTCCCGTTTGCATTCGAAGCCCCAGCCTGCTCACCAGCATTTTCCTTGCTAGTGGCTCCTGCTTCTTGAAAAAAAACCTCAGGCAGTGCTTGTCTTTAGCAGTGAGAGAAGGAAGCTGTGGGTGGTTTATTTCTTCCCTCCAGCAGGATCAGGATAAGAAACAAGACCAGCAGGATAGCAGAGTGAGAAGAAATAGTAACTGAGAAGAAATGGGTGTATTCTGCCCTTGTTTACTTTGGGAGTGAGGACAGTGGCAAGTCAGTCAGTCAAAGAGAATCTGATGCCCTTAATTCTATCCCTCTCTTATTCTATTTTCCCCATATGCATGTTTGTTTAAATTATTTAAATTAAATGTTGCCACAAAAGGAGACGGTGTGTGTGTGTGTGTGTGTGTGTGTGTGTGTGTGTGTTCCTGGTTGTTTGCTTTTCGAACCTCTCTTATAAATGCTTACCATCGCAAGGAGAAATCATTCAAACAGGTTATTCACACACACACACACACACACACACACACCTCTTTGCTAGACTACAAAACAAGAACCAAGGCTTGGTTTGAATAAGATGTTTTTCCTGAAGCATGTGCATTACCAATTGGGGAGTGGAAAAGTTTACAGGAGCTTTTTTAAGACTGTGAACCTTAAAGCATTACCTGAGAGTAAGCCCAGTTGAACTTGGTGAGGTTTACTTATGTGCAGACATGTATATAATCAACTGGTTAAGGTTCCATAGAATTCAAATGGCAGTGCAATAAATACAATATAAGAAATAAAAGAAGCAATGAAAATGCAATCAAAAATCAATGAGATGGATGGGCCATCTTCAACCAGAAATCCACAGAAATGCGGTGGACCACCTGAATCAAGCTTGTGGACCAGCTTGGGCACTCCCATCATGGTGTATTCTGATTTACTACTTGAGCCTAATTATGGACCTTGAGCTTGTTTGGAGCTTCTATTGGGAGTGCAGCTATATTCTATCTGAAGAACGATACAGTCCTTCTATGTGGGATGATCGGCCTCTTCCACTGAGAATGCAGGTTTGGGAGGGACGGCCGGCACCCGCCTAGCCAGCCAAATCAACCCTGGTGATCAATGGGGTGGCAGATGTTACGATCAGATCACCCTCACATCCATTTGAACCTAATTATTAGGTTTAGATAAAGACTTGTGGCTCTTGATACAAGCCCCTAAAATCACACTGAAATCCTGATAGGGACTAGTGTTTAATCGTTTAACATCCACCAGGGTGCAGTCTGGGAGCTGTACAACAAAATCCCAAACTCTTACTTAGGTCGGAGCCACGGTAACGCAGACTCTGAACAAAATTTATGTTGACTAACAGTGCCCCCTGCTGGCTAGACCAGCTACATAATGGGGACACAAATTATGCAGCATAATCGGAAGAATAAATATCCAAGGCTACACAAATCTTAACTGCTGCAACCTTTTCAGCTCTTTGCACAACTGATGCTTACAGATTTGTCTCTGGTGCTTGGGGAGTTGAAGCAGGTAGATAAATATTGCTGTCAAGCTCTGGCAAAGCAGCAACTAGAACAGCTAAAATTTCAGACAATCAAAATAATGTTAACGCTTGTGTTTAAGTTTGACAGCATAGAATTTCAGCTGCATTGCTTCTGTATAACGCAGAGCCTACCCATGGAATGTATCCCTTGGGGTGGATTTGGGACTGTGGGGGTGGTGCACACAAGGGGGTGCCATCTCAAAACCCAGTAAGTGAGGTGCTGGGCTCTGATGGGGTCTTGGAGTCCTCCTGCCTGTTTCACATGCCATAGGCCCTAGTGAATGCTTTCCCAGCTTTTGGAAGGAGGTAGAAGAAGAAGAGGAGGAGGAGTTTGGATTTGATATCCCGCTTTATCACTACCTGAAGGAGTCTCAAAGCGGCTAACATTCTCCTTTCCCTTCCTCCCCCACAACAAACACTCAGTGAGGTGAGTGGGGCTGAGAGACTTCAAAGTGTGACTAGCCCAAGGTCACCCAGCAGCTGAATGTGGAGGAGCGGAGACGCGAACCTGGTTCACCAGATTACGAGTCTACCGCTCTTAACCACTACACCACACTGGTAGGAAAACTCCATGGACAAAGACAACAGGCAAATGCTGGAGGAGACTTGAGAGTCCCATGGACTGCAAGAAGATGAAACCTATTCATTCTGAAGGAAATCAGCCATGAGTGCTCACTGGAAGGACAGATCCTGAAGCGGAGGCTCCAGTACTTTGGCCACCTCATGAGAAGAAAAGGCTCCCTGGGAAAGACCCTGATGTTGGGAAAGATGGAGGGCACAAGGAGAAGGGGGCGACAGAGGACGAGATGGTTGGACAGTGTTCTCGAAGCTACTAACATGAGTCTGACCAAACTGCTGGAGGCAGTTGAAGACAGGAGTGCCTGGTGTGCTCTGCTCCATGGGGTCACAAAGAGTCAGACACGACTAAATGACTCAACAACAACATCAGGAGAGCTTTACAACTCCAGCAGAGTCCATGCCCCTCCTTCCCAAAGCCAGGTTCCTCCTTTCCTGCCTTGGGGAAGGCTAGGAGAGGAGCCCCAAATTTTGGCCTGGCTCAGTGTGCCATAGTACCCATGTCCATCACTGTTCCCTTTGGGGTGGGGGATGTGTATAGCATTTGAGCTCAAATAAGACCTGAATCTCTTTCCCTAGGGAGCTTGCACTGCACTGACAATTCACTGGTGATGGAGCAGGGGTGGACAGAGATGAAACAATTGCCACTTTGGCCACATCATGTGCGTATGTCCAATAGTAAGTAAGATCGGTCTAGTTTGCATTCTTCTTTCAGGTTTTGAAAGCACCAAGAAGGGCACCTCAAAAACAGGTACCAGCCATGCTGCAATGCTCTTGATAGCAGTGCGGTGTTCAGTTGATCAGTTGGTTAATTGACTTAAAACTCATTTTGTTTGTTTATTTATTTCAATTTGTATACTGCCCTTCCTCCGGAGATCACAACATAAAAACACAACATACAGAATAAAACAAAAACAAGCCAATAACTCTGCTCCGTCAAAGACACTTAGAAGGCCCTAGGATGTTAATCGGCCAAAGATCTGGTTATAGAGAAATGGTTATTTATTTATTAAGTAACTAAGAAAGTGCCCTCAATCTCTATAATATTTATACTGGTCCGCCATGACAGACTGAGCCACTAGGAGGTGGAAGAGGCACACAAACTGAGCCAGAAACACAACTCAGAGCCTGAATGAGTCATCTCAGAAGGGGGAGGCACCACCATGACTTGCAGGAGAAACTCTCCTCCCTTTTTTTTCTTTCACCCTGACCCCAAGGGAGTCTTTTTCTGTCAGGGGAGGGAGGAGATATTGTTACCCTTTTGGAAGCTGAGGAAGGTGGAACATGTGGTCTTGGGGGGGGGGAAATTGAAGCAGGGAGAGGGGAGATGTCACAGAGAGGTAAATTCTAGGAGAGGGAATTTGAGACTGGGAGACAGGAGGCTGGCAAGCAGAACAGGCTGAGATGCAACCCCTGAAGTTAAGTAGATACCGTATTTGCAGGCACTTGTTCTGTGAGTACAGAACATGACCCAATAGGTTGTCGTAGAGTGTGCATTTCACCAGGTTTCTCTCAACCAGCAGCTCTGACCAAGTAACTGAAGGTCTTGGCACTGAGAGAGGAGGAGGAGGAGGAGGAGGACTGATTACACAAGAGGGAACGTTCAAGAATCAGCTTAACCCAACGAACCTGTGCATTACTGGATCCTGTTGCAGCTATATTTAAATTAAGAGTGTGGGGAAGTACAGAGGAAGTGCAAATACAGTTTCTCAGAAAATTGATGCAAGAACCCGCAGGCGTGAAAGGCAGCGTCGGATAAAGATCATTCGAGGGTTTTTTGAATGGCATGGAAGTGAATAACATTTGCTACTTTTTTTCCAATAAGGCGGATCCAGTTCAACAAACTCATACCAGCTTTCTCCTTTTCACTTGTGTTGTGAAAAGTGACACCAAGGGAAAAGAATGGAGCTGGCCTGCCTGTCTTACATATTACAGTTACAGGTGGGTAGCCGTGTTGGTCTGCCATAGTCAAAACAAAATAGAAAATTCTTTTCAGTAGCACCTTAGAGACCAACTGTGTTTGTTCTTGGTATGAGCTTTCGTGTATCTGAAGAAGTGTGCATGCACACGAAAGCTCATACCAAGAACAAACACAGTTGGTCTCTAAGGTGCTACTGAAAAGAATTTTCTATTTTGTTTACATATTACAGTAAAAGGTTGTTCTAGGGCAAGCATTTGGTTAATCCCATCAAGTGATATCCCACAAAGTTGTTCTTTGGGCTGTGTCCCCACAGCCCCTAAATCTGTTCAGGGGTTTTCCCCAACTCTCTGGAGCAAATTTGGAGAGGACATGGGAGGCAATGAGAGGGAGGGGAAGTATCATTGTGCAAGTGCAAATCCTTGCACTAATGCACTTACTTGGTTGGGTACTGCCATTGTACTTTGCACTTCCTTGAAGGAACTGGAGGCACTGCCCTATCTCATTTTTAACATGCAGCTCCTCTATGCATTAAGAAGATACTGGCTTTTTCAAACCCAGCCAGTAAGACCCATGACATAGTGGGGATTTGACTTTGCGACTCTCTCATCCTAGCCCAACAGTTTTATCCTGCTGAACATTCGAGGCGAAGGTAATAGATGCCATAATGACGTGTTTAAAAAACTGCTTGTTTTAAACCCTTCTGGCCAGCAGGTGGAGATACAGCACAAGGCAGTGTTCCCAAGTTAATCATTCTCAGAAAGGAAAAGTTTCACAAGAACCCATTACCGGGTATACTGCAAGGCTCTGGAATTAGATTTGTGCATTTTGTACCATTTTTTAAAAATGGTCTATATGAAATGGCAACAACATCGATATGACTCAGATCTCTAAGTTCTGGAAATCGCTGCTGTACTTAACTGGGGGGTTGTGGGGCTATTAATGGCTATTAGCCATGATGGATATATGGAAATGCTGTGTCCAAAGGTATTTATGCCACTACTGTAAATCACAGTTGCTGGGAAGCAGGAGGAGGAGAGGACTATTGACTCTGTGCCCTGTTTGTAGGCATCCCAGAACCATCTGGTGGGTCACTGTGAAAAGCAGGATGAACTAAATTGGGAAAGGGGAGCTGTGTTCTTCCGGATTTTGTCAAGACTCCCAACATCTCTGATCACTGGCTTCCCCATCCCTGGACTGTGTGGGTCTAAACACTATTCCAGCAGTGTTCTTCTCCACTCCCTGGTGCAATCTTGTATCAGATCATGGCACCTGTGGATTTGTCAGTTTTATTATGCTAGTGCTTCATCTGTTGACATTGGTGAAAAAACGGGTATCATTGTTGACAATTGCAAACGTTCATCAGTATGTTTAATAAACTATTCTTCTATTTTCACATTAATTTTTTACAAGGCTGCTGAACTTTTCCACTGTTTTGGTGAGCTGGGTGAATTAGATGCATTATAGCAGCAGATGTGGGGGGAACTCAAGTTCCAATTCCTGCTTGACCGTGAAAAAGCAAAAGTCACTCTCCACCCACCTTACTCCTCATAGGGTTGCTGTGAGACTAAATTGATGCTCTGAGCTCAAGGGGGCGGGCAACATACATGTGATGTGTAAGCAGTGAGATTCGCTCAGATTCTAACACAATACTGAAGGGGTTTTTTAAAGGCCTACACGGTACATTAACTTGAGAAGCAATGCTGGGTTTAATTTATCCTTCACCCATGTCTTAAAAGTTTCTGCAGTGGGGATGCCGTTGACTCAAAAGTACTTTTGCCTTTATTAAATACTTGCCCATTCAATTCCAGTGGAGGATCCTAGGCTCCCCCACCTGTGAGCGTTCCAATAATCATCAAAATTTGAATTGGGGAAACAATTCAGGAAGAAGCGGGGAAATAGCAGTGAAACAGAACCTCTAATGCATTTGCCTGGGATGAGGCCTATCTGCCTAATCCTAGTGTGCCCGCTCTCTCTCTCTCTCCTCTCTTTTGGTTTGGTTTGGCTCCTTTCTTGCATGCTCAGGCACCTATGTGGTATTGCTGAATAGTGCTAAAAAAAGACCCAACTGGCAGGCAGACCCAATAAGCAGGGAGCAGCTGGCATGGCTCCTCTGCAAGCATTCATAGCGTTGAAAACCCTCCTCCACCCCCGTGTTCAAAGGGTTTTGTTTTCTTTGTTAGCTGCTATCATGTGATGCAAACACGGACTGCAGCAGTTGATTGACTAAGCTGGTGCTGTCACACAGAAAACAAAGAGGAGGCTTTGCAGGATAGGATAGGGAGCTGCTGGCTGATAGAACCCGTAAAGACTAGCAACAGCACATATAAACAAACAATGGTGTTTGGCCCCCGTCCCCTAACTCCACTCTCACCGACAGACCCAAGCAAAGAAACTTTACAAACATTCCTGGCCTGCGATGTAAATCTTCGATTTTTTATTTCTCTTATTCCTGTCTCCAACCTCCACTTTTGCTGGGTTGACGAGGACTCAGAAGCAATTTCTGCCTGATCTTAAGGAGTTGCAGTAGCATGGAAGAAATGAGAACAGGAAAAGAGCAAGGGGATGGGATGGGACACAGGCAAAGTCGTACAAAGTCCCGGCAACTCAGTGACAACTCCATTGTTTGTATTCCCATCAGCCGTTCATCCACAAAATGGACCCCTGCAGCATCTCACAAAAAAGAGGCTTTGTAGCTTTCATAAATGCTTACAGAACGTGGACCATGCAGGCCTCTAGAAAGGAAGGCATTCCAGAATGAGTGCCAAAACTGAAAATGTGCTTCTCTTTGTTGCCACCAGCTGGATCTCAGATGGTTGAAGCACTCTTGGAGCACAGGCCCATCCGATGATCCAAGAGCACAGGGGAGGGTTTTAAGATACAATTCCAGATTCAGAAGCCCTAGTGTCTGTAATCTGAGCCGCTGATGTCACCAGCTGCCTAAGTTCTTCAAACTTATTGGAAGCACCTATCTTCTATCTGCTGCTGGATGAAAAGGCAGCAGCTGGCCTGAAAATAAGTGGGACTCAAATGCACAACATCTGGAGGGATTAAGTTGGCCATCATAATCGGTTGGCTGTGAAATGTGAATGTTCCACAATCCAAACCCAGCTTGAACTCCTCGTTTTTATGGACCAAGCCCTATTCTTCAGTCACTGGCTATAATAAATGGCTTTTCGAGCTGCCTAAGAAATAGAGCAAAACAATGGAAAGGCTGCATTTGGGGAAAGACTGTAGCTCAGTTGTAGAGTACCTGCAATGTTTTCAAAAGATTCCAGGTTCAATCCTAGGCATCTTCAGGCTGGGAATATCCCATACGAAGCCCATGAAGAGATGCTGCTGGTCAGTGTCAACGAAACTGGCCAAGATTGACCAATTCTGATTCGGTATAAGGCAACTTCCTAGACTCCTAAACACAATGGGAATTCCAAGGAATAAATCTTTATGGCAACCTGAAAAACTTGAGGAGGAGCTGCACAGTACAGACCAATGATTAGGCTAAATAATCAAAACGTGTATTTTCAATTTTTATGATTGATTTCCCCAAACATCTTTGGAGTCTCACTAAATCAGTCAGATGTTGCTCACTTTGAGTTGTAGGCAATGATCGTTCTACTCAGAGAAGACTCATTGAAATTAATGGATCTAAATTAATCGTACTCGGAGTAGAACCTAGCTGGATGCAACCCTTGGTTTTTGGCAGAAGAAAACTGGTAATTCCAGCTAATTGTCATATTGCAGCATGACAAGCTAAACTACTTGCCAGATCTGTCAGAGTTTCACCCAACTGTGAAAATAAAATGACGGGAGTATTTTAAATGTTATCATCTGCCATTTCATGCCATCGTGCTTGTTTTCAATGTGTTCCTTTTCCTGGGCGATCTCAGCAATGCCTTTGACCTACAGAAGCTGTTCTGCTATCCTCATTTCCTTTCTGAATCTTCCATTATACAGATGGGCTAAAAATGATTATCCCTAAAATGGGTTATGTCCACACACACACACACACACTCCCCTTCTATTAAAATCTGCTGTGCAACATACAATACATGTTAGCAATTCTAATGTGCAGGAAGTTTTCTGTGAAACTTGGGATGTCATCTTTAATCTAAAACCCTTGTTTGGATGAACTTTGAGGATCTGGTTTTTTTAAAAAAAATCCACTAAATAATTACACTATAAAGATGAGTTACCTTTCAAAAGTTCCACCAGGAAGAAATACTACTATGTATTGTTGTTTGTTTGATTTTCCAGGATTTCAGTTCTTTTTTGTTTAATGTGCTCTTAGCAATAGGCAGGAGAGGAGAGGAGCCATGCCAGTAACTCCTATTCTTCTACATGGCTTAAACCTTCTCATATAAAAGGTAAAGGTAAAGGGACCCCTGACCATCAGGTCTAGTCGTGTCCGACTCTGGGGTTGCGGCGCTCATCTCGCTCTATAGGGCGAGGGAGCCAGCGTTTGTCCGCAGACAGCTTCCGGGTCATGTGGCCAGCATGACAAAGCCACTTCTGGCGAACCAGAGCAGCGCACGGAAATGCCATTTACCTTCCCGCTGGAGCGGTCCCTATTTATCTACTTGCACTATGACGTGCTTTCGAACTGCTAGGTGGGCAGGAGCTGGGACCGAGCAACGGGAGCTCACCCCGTGGCAGGGATTCGAACCGCCGACCTTCTGATCAGCAAGCCCTAGACTCTGTGGTTTAACACACAGTGCCACCTGGGTCCACCTTTTCATATACTTATACTTAACCCTAAAGTCGTTCCCCTCCACACTACAGTGGTACCTCAGGTGACGTACTTAATTCATTCCGGAGGTCCATTCTTAACCTGAAGCGTACTTAACCTGAAGCACCACTTTAGCTAATGGGACCTCCTGCTGCTGCTGCGCTGCCAGAGCACGATTTCTGTTCTTAAGCAGAGTTCTTAACCTGAAGCGTACTTAACCCAAGGTACCACTGTATTCTCATCCAGGGGTAGATACACCAATTCTTCATACACTAAGCTGTGATGAAAATGGTAGCATTTGCATGCTTAGAAATCTAGCAGGTTTAACCCTATCAAACACTCCAGATCGCCATAATTACTCGTAGAGGTTAAGGTTGTCAATCGCTACTATGATGGCTTCGATATGAATGTCAGTTGGCAATACACAGCACACAGACCAAATATAGTTAAGCCAGTGAGGCTTCCTGTAATTTGTCCTTGAATTCACATGAATGGTAATTTCTGACACAAACAAACAAAATCCTTTGGCAAGCCAGACTTGGGCCACGTGTCTTGTTGCCTATCCAGAACTAAATAACTCACACATAAAATTATAAAGTTGCTTCACTGTGGTCATTTTATGCTGTCCAGAATGCAGAAGCCATTATAGTTCAGATCCTAAGGCTCTATATATACCACTCTATATGCTACCACAGCTATGGGCCCTTGTTAAGGGAATAGAGTCATAGTGATATATTTTGTAGGCCATGGGCTTAGTTGGCTTGTTAAAATATTATAATCACCACTGTTGCTTACAGGAATGAAGTGTGGGGTTTTCAAGAGACTTCCTCTTTGACCCAATACATTTTAAGTATATCTGTTTACTGAAATAGTGCCCGAAATAACGTTTAAGAGGGGGGAAATAGTACACTCTCCAGGGCTTGGTCAAATAGATCACTGGGTGGCAACACAGTGCAACATCATCACTTTGTGTTGTGGTCAACTGGGAATAACGCTTGCCAGTTCTGCTAGGCCAATTTAAGTAATACACTGCAAGAGACACATAATCATCATATTCTTTTCCCTAAGAAATGCAGCAGGCTACAGGGAGTTTATTGGTGCTATTTTATGAGACGTCTGTGTCCTACTAAAGCCAGAGTGTGCTTGGGTGGTCTTTGGTATTATAAACAAGGGCAATGTTGTACCACAGAAGTGCATCGGGACGTTTGCTGGGGATGATCCACATCCAAACACTTTTAACGGGAGCATTTGCAACAGCATGGTGGTGTAAAATGCATAACAAGATTCCATTTTATACCCCCAAGAGCTAGTAAAGTGAAAGACCACGTTAAGTTGCAAAGCAGTCTGGTTTAGCACTTTGCAGAATGAAACCTTGTTCTTGCATGAAAACTAAAAAGAGCGTGAAGTTGGGTGGAATCCAATGAGAATCATTCCACTGACAGAAGGCATCTGCAATGGGACAGGGAGGCAACTTTTGAAAATCCCTTCTGCCCCCTGCAGCTGCCCCCTCCCCAATAAAAATCTGCTCTGGAGAGGTTGCCAAAAATTGCCTCCCCTTCCATTCTGTTGATAGCTACCTTCTGTCAATGGAGACACCCACTGGATTCCACCCATTCTACACCAATTACCCTAAAAATCTATGCTGCCATATATGTGACTCTCTTCTATATCCCTTAAAATAAAAAACTAGCTTTTGACTAGATTCACACTAAACTTCAAACCACCCGCTCTATAATGTTTCAGAATTGTGCAGTGGTAAACTGCTTTGGTTTAAGTGACGCTTTGTATGTTCCTAAACTCACTTTGATATCCTGCATTTTAGCAGTGGAATTATTTAGGACCACATTGAGGGAAAGGTGTGTGTGACGGTTATTCCTAGCATACTTTCTCTAAAATGAGGTTTCAGCTTGTGTGAACCAGGCATAAAATCATAAACTATGAAGGATAAAGTTGAAACACTAATTCCAGTTACTTTGCTGAGGAAAAGTTGGTTCTCAGCCAAACGGACTAAGAAAACAGGCAGCACAATCCTATGTGTGTTCATTCAGAAATAAATCCACTACATTCAAGGGATTTACTCCCATGTAAGCATGTCTAGGATTGCAGCCTTGGTGTGCTTCATTTGCTCTTTTCAAGCTAACTCTAATCACTGACCTAAGCCCTTGTCACATTCTGAACACATGCAAAGGCAAATCTTTCAACAAAACTGCAGTTTAATTTCAGAAAGTGTTAAAATATACTGTACATCAACTTCTGACATACTACGTTAGTATACACAAATGGTCTCTTGAAACTGTATTTATGAAATGTACATTTTAATTTAAATACTCAGTATACACTGCACTTAATCTGCATGTTGCATTTATTAAATACATTAAAATCTGCAATGTAACAAAACGTTTTCTGCATACGAAATTCAAAACACCATTTTAAATGAACAAAAGATGGCTCACTTCATTTTTTAAACTAGTGCGTAACACACCAGCTCAGCTCCACCAACACTAGCTGTTCTTTCTTTTTTTTATTTGACATTGTTCACAGACTATTACATATCACAATAAGAGTGCTGGATAAAACATGAGGTACGAAAGTGGTTCAAAGATTATAGGTCATGCAGATCATGCTAGACAGCAAAGAAAAATGTGAATGAGAACACTAAATAAAAATACATAAAGAATGTGCATTATAAAATAAAAACTCAATTACACAGCTTTGCTTCTTTGGTTACAAAGTAGGTTGAACAATTTCACAGCTTTTTATTCCCACCCAAAAAATAATAATAATCATACGAAATGTCAAAAAGCAGAGGAATCATGGCAATTTTTCTATTAGAAAGTAGAAACAGAAATGAGCAAAGTTTTCTTCATCAAAATAGCCCATCAATTATCTCACAATGACTGGCGACTACCTGTACAGACGCACTATGGTCTTCATACTTACAATATACAAAAATTTACATTCAAGCTGGGTCTTAACTACTGAAAATAAATACCAAAAGGTAAATTGCCATTAGTGTTAGAAATATGCCAGGATTCTTTTGTTCAATTATTGCCTAAACATTTTATCTATTAAACTCAATCCTGCCTATATCATTTTTTACTGATACTTACATTTATTTATTTTTTAAAAAATTAAAAGTTCTGTGACATTGTTCATGTACATTATGAATAGCAGCCCTGTAATAAATAAAAACACAAATAAATGAAACTAATGTAGGCAAATGTTACTTATAATTGAAAGAACAGTGGCTCTAAAGATGAGTTTGTTGCTATGTGAAAAAGCAAGGCTCAAGGTAATCCATGAGTAATGGAAACCTTGAAGAGCCTCGCCAAAGCTCTTAAAGACCCCACTCGTGCACCAAATAAATGCAGACTTTTGCATTATAACTCCTTCTATCATTTCCCTTTTGCACTGATGGCATAATTGAACACCAACTGTGCTGCATGACATCTCAGTGAGGGAAAGCTCTTGTAGAATGATTGTCTAATACTGAAAAGGCCAAAACACACAACTGAAGCATGGCTACTCGCTTTCATATAAAGTGGAAAGAACACCAGTGGCACACAAGGACAGATTGCTTTCAGTTTCTTAATGAGGCAAGAAAGCTTTATGCTGAGGAGACATTCGGCTGCTGCGGAGGTTGCGTTGGCTGTACTATCACTGTTTGCTGTTGAGAAGTGCTACTGGGGTTGGCCTGTTGGGTTGAGAGCTGGGATAACTGATCGTTGTTTGAGAGAGATTTTAACAGTGCATTTTCCCGTTCAAGTAAAGAGTTTCTTTCGACTAATTCTTTTATTTGTTCCTTCAGTACTTCCACTTCTTCTCTGACTGCGTACATCAAATGGCTTTTCACCAGATCCTGCAAACGGCAAATTAAATGTTAGATTAATTTCTATAAACAGACTTTTACTTTGCGCCAAATTCTTGGGCGTAACTTCATTGATAGTTAAATTTGGATCCTAACATCACAAGTTAAATAGAAATATCTAGAAATCAAAATACACAGCATAAACTCCCCAGCATTGAATTCACTTGCTGTATTATGGCCAACTTTCAAAGCACTCAAAAAACACCAATGCTACATGTCTATATATTGCATTCAGGGAGGTAAACTAAATACAGAGATTTCTTACTCTCAGAAAGCTCCATAATATTTTTGTTAACAGAAATAGATAATAGGCAATGCTGTAGTTCAGAGAGCTCTCCAAAATGGTGGCTGAAAACCCATAAACATTAAAAAGGTGAAGGCACCCCTAACCATTAGGTCCAGTTGCGGACGACTCTGGGGTTGCGTGCTCAACTTGCTCTATAGGCTGAGGGAGTCGGCGTTTGTCTGCAGATAGCTTCCGGGTCATGTGGCCAGCATGGCGAACCAGAGCAGCACACGGAAACGCCGTTTACCTTCCTGCCGGAGCGGTACCTATTTATCTACTTGCACTTGACGTGCTTTCGAACTGCTAGGTGGGCAGGAACTGGGGCCGAACAACGGGAGCTCACCCCGTCGCAGGGATTCGAACTGCCGACCTTCCGATTGGCAAGCCCTAGGCTCTACATTAATATCTCACACCTCGAGGCGCTCAAACAATTATATTTAAGCTTCAACATCCCTATGAAGTAACTCATAGTTGCTATTGCCCATCAAGTCAGCATCCTGGCTAAACAGGGACAGATCTGTGACAAGTAAACTGTTGTAAGCTGGATGAAAATGGTCTCTTTTCTCATGGGCAAATGTAAGAAAACAAATGCTGTGACCCAAACTTCCCATTTTGGCTAATTTTTAAGAAGTTCTGTTCTTTTAAATCTGAGGATCACAACCATAGGCAAGTTGTTTTTACAGAACCTATCTTGTATGTATGATTAGAGTGATTTTGTGTGCTTCTGAAGTAACCCCCAAGTTTGTCATACTGCTTAGCTTTGAATTCTGTACATTCTTTATGATTATGCACAAACAAAATCTTTGTCTACTCTTGTTTGCAGCAGTGACACTGAGGCTAACAGAGCTGGTACTCTGGAAACTAATCCATTTGCACCACAGGGATCCCCAACAGCTCTCCATCACATGACCATAAATACTGATTAAAAATATGGGGCTCGCTAGGCTTGTCCAACTTGAACTGATACGTTTTGAGTGGCAACACTTTTCTTATCGGAAAGACTGAAGGATCACATTCCCCTGGATGAACCTGCCCATTCAGTTCTATCTTCAGAGAGCCTGTTCCTGCCTTTAGAGATTAAGTAGGTGGCAACTGATCACAGGGCATTTTTCACTGGCAGGGCTCAATCTTTACAACACTCTCCTGAGAGAAGCCCACTTAGCATCTATTTTTCTGTCTTTCACATATTAGGGGAAGGCACTCCATTTCCTGGGCTTTTTGCAGCAGCTGCTTTTTTACTTTTTCCATTATGGCTAAGCTAGTAAAAACAAACCAGTTTTACCATTCCTATAGTGATCTGATGTGCATTTATAAGGAAAGGCAGGTTATAAAATGTTTTCAATAAAGAATTTCAAGCAACTTGGAGATGAAGCTGTTCCCGGCGCCCAAAAGTAACTTTGCATAACTGGTGGGAGCCAACACAACAGGAAACAGCACATTAGTTTGGAATATTCAAGTAGACCACTGACTGTGGCATTTCATGGAATAGAATAATGCATTCGGACCAATATTCACTTAGACTCTGGGCAGAAACAAACACTGTTTTCTGTCCATGGTTTGCTCTACTATTTTTTTCAGTAAAATTTGTTCTCCCTTCATTTTCCCCCCCTCCAAAACTGGATGGCTAGAAAGCATGCAGGTGTAACAGCTTTCTCTGGCTACCAAGCCTTTTGTAAACTAAAATCCTTACATGTGTTATTATTTTAAATGTCTGGATGCAGTACTGAGCAGGCCCGCAGGGGGGGGGGTGAGTGGCAGCCAAGTACACTTGCCCTGGGCCTCAGAGGGCTAATCCAGTTGGGGAGTCCGGCGAGGAGCCAGCTGTTTTTTGTTTTGTTTTTTGTCTGAGCATAAAACTTTATTCTAACAAGACTCCCGGGCCTCAGACAAGGTCTACACAAGCTTGGTACTGAAGCAATGGCCAACATGTCAAAGATTTTGGATAGCAAAGCAACGCTTTTGTTCATTCCAAATAATGATGTGCTAAAGTAACTAGAGAATTAGCATTGTCTTGGTGTAAGCTAAAACTTTCGGATCTGGGTATGATGTACATTAACTTCACTGTAGTAATACATCGGTTTACACATGGATTCTCCCACCCCCCCACCCCGAAAGTGCATGTACACATTCGGAATGGCACTACATGAACTCCCAGATGACTTTACAATTGGTGCTTCTTTGCTCATAATAGAATTGCATATATAGCATGGCAGAAGGGCACAGTGCAGGCAAGCAGCAGGCAAGCAGCATGTAAACTGCTGTTTTCCACCTATATGGAATCCTCAACAGACAAACAATTGCTTGTATCTGCTTTATGATTTTCTACCTTTAACATCTCTTCCTGATATGGCCATACAATCCATCAATATAGGTTATGCAAAAATGACGACAGCAGACTACAAACCCAGCGCTCTTTAAGAATTAAACAGTTCAGTTCTCTACTTACCATCGCCTGTTCTATTTTGTTGTCAATGGCTACAACACTCGCACCAGATGCACTGTTTAAAAGAAAAGACAAAACACATGTAAATGAACTCCAGTGACCTCTGGAATGTTGTTCAGCAAAACTGATTGAAAGGCAAATGCTCCTTGTGCATTTTATTATAGTTTCCCACAACAACAAAAATGCAGCATTTATATATAATGTTTTTCAGTACTCAAACTGCTTCTTATGTATCTCAGCAATAAATACAAACCTTTAAGGATGGTCAGTCTGATCTCCATATACTCAGGAACAAGATGGAAAAGAATTATATCCTCAGATCATAAAGATTCAATTCCAGAGCAAGTTAGACATATTTAAGTCCCATCAAAATCAATGGGTGTTAAGCATTTAAGTGCTTTCAATGGGACTTAGACATGGCTAGTTCTTGCCAGAATGGGCCCAAGGTGTATCTACACAAACTGTGGCCCTTGTCTAAGCAGTGAACAGGCCTCTCAAGAGAGTACAATGAGATAGTGATGTCATTATCCTATTGGTTGTCATGGTTTGGTACCCTGAGCACCCTTTTTGTGTAACTTAATAGTTCACAATTATAACCAAGTCAACCGCTTTGGTGCTTTTGTGTGTGTTAAAGTGGCATTTGGATGCAATGTTTGTATTGTCCACTGTGACAGCCAGTATATACAGATTACCTAGATATTATCCAATATGACGGAAAGCCACCATTTATGTCTCAATTCAAATGATACTATAAGCAGGATGTACTGTAATTTGGACACCTCCAACATGTGGCACACAGAAAAATGAGACCACATTTTGTTGGGCTTTTTTTTTTTTAAAAAAAAAAAAGCTACTGGATGTTTGTATTTCAACTTTTTTCAGTATAACACCGAATGGGGCACAACTGTTGACCTGGAGCATGTGCTATAACTTAAAACATGTAGTTCCCAAGAGATTAGAGGTCATCTTGAATAGAGGACTCTTGAATCCATTTCAAGATGCTCAGTGTGTTGGCCCAATAAAGAGCTTTCTTCAAAAGTCCAATGCAGCCTAGTTTTGTAAGCAGGAGATATCATACCATCAACAGCATACATCAACAGGAATTTAATTGAATTGGCCAGAGACCCTGTGCTCACATTTATTTATTTATTTTAAGTTTAGAAAATAAATAAATAATTCTGTGCTACTATTCTGCACAAAGACCAAACAAAATGGCTTATAACATTGTGACTAAGTCTACAAGCGTTAAATTAGAGGTGCATCATCCTGGCCCTTATTGATCAAAATAAATGAAAGTACATTTCTATAGTTAGAAGAGGATTTGCAACTTACTATTTTAAATGAGTATTTATACGTTCTAAATGCTACATAAATAAAGTAGGCTACATGTATGCATTAGGCAAGTGGAAGAACTGCTAGGTATCACGGATTTCCCCTACCTCTGCAGTCCCCCACCCAGCTGCTCCTAGGGGCAGGAGGGTCCTCCTGAACATTATGGGATGTGGTGCAGAGGGCTGCCATGAAAGAACAGTGAGGATTGGATGGGGATATCCGTGAAACTGGGTGCCCTTCCTTGCAAGAGAAGTGTTTCTACTTGCCAACTAAGAAATTTTATCTTAAGCGTTCAGTAAAGTGATTTGCAATTCAATAACTGCCAATTTTAAATTTTAAAGCTCAGGTTTACCGTGGAGAGAAATTCCATTTTGCCATATTTTAAAATGTGGCATTTTGTATTCAGCAGCAAAAAAACTCAAACAAGTTTTATCTACTTGTCATTTCTGACACCCACCCTACTTTTCCCTGTTGAAAAAGTTTACATGTGATTGCTCCCTTTTCATAATCCCGCATTCAAGCAGAAGACAAATTTAAATGCTTATAAATGGATTATATGTTATTACAAACCCTGCCCCAACATTGAGAACTTGTTTCTCTTTTCAAATGACGCCACTGCAGCACCAGAGGTCAACCTCAAATGTGCTTAGTTCAGAACATATTTAATATGTTATGTAGAAATACTCATTTTGTGTATTGCAAGAAGAGCTAGTTTACTACATTTAAGTAATGACAGGTTGCTACTCACAAAGTTTTACTAAACATCCTTCATATAATGTTTAAAAGGAGGCAATTAAACAGGGATAACTAGAGTCCAACTCTGAAAAAAGAAGCAAGTTTTAAAGGTTCTATGTGTTCTACGGCCTAATCTAAAAAATGCTCTTCTACATGGAGACACATCTGCTATTCATGCAGGGCTGTTTCACCCCTCATGCTAGAATACTGTTTGAGAAAAGTTTGACTACGGTCAAACCCTCTACCTTTGGACTAGCCCTTACAGAAGAAGCATAAGAACTATTCTAAACCTATCTATCTGTTTTCCAGTCACAGCACTCCAATCAAGCTCTATCATTTGAAAATAGTTCCCCCCCCCAAATTTGGCCATTCTTAAAGATTAATATAACCCTATTAAAAGTGGTTATTCCAACTAGAAGTGCCAGCATTAGCTAGCCGTAAATGGTTTTCAGTAAATGTAGGAACCGATACTAGCCATTTTGTACTCTTTGAGAGCTTAACTAGATAGCAAACCAAGGAAATGCACATTTCCAATAAGAGTGCCATCTCAAAAAGCTGCTCTTAACATTCTCATCTATTTCAAAAGTAGTCTGCCTTCTGCACTGGGGCAGAACAGCATACAAGACACACAAGCCTGAAACACAAATAAATAGTTGTGTGGTTCTTTGAGCTTGGCCAACCTTTCAAGGCGAAATACAATTACAGTATATGAATAGCTAGTTTCCTAGCTATTCCTAGCTTACCTCAAAAGTGAAAAATAAGTGTACAGCAGAAATTAATTTTACCTTTTCTATGTAATATTTTACTGAAACATTTAAATGTTTATTCTCATAAATGAGAGAAACATTGAAATTAGTCTTCCTTGGATATTCAAAAATGAGCCAGTTTAAAAGATCACTTGTATGATTTTAGAATTAGTGTGCAATGTTTACCTATGTTGAAAGATGAAACAAAAATCAATTTTGTATTGTCATGTAGCAGTGTTCATAGATACACAAAGCGCATATAGGAAACAGATGAACCATTTCAGTGGAGGAATAGTTTTACTTAAAAGTCCTATGTTTTCATCACAAAATATGTGATTCTTGAAGAACCAATAACTATGTCCTTCACTTTGAGTTGGTACAATTATTCTGAACATGTCTAAAATAAACTTTTCATTAATATAAACACTCAAATATTGCTGAAGAGCATAATGTTTAAATATCCATGTTTAAATATGGACTTCTATTTTTAGGAGGCTAATTTAGGGGGCTAATTTCAATTTGGAAGCAAAACTAAGTTTTACCTCCTTCAAAAGCAGACAAGAAAGGAAATTGGCTTTTATGTTTGAGAGGTTTCATACCCTATTAAAAAGCAGCCTTTTAATATTTTGCATGTTTACATTTTCAAATAGTCTTCACACACCTTGCGTATCAAGAGAACATTCCTCAGATCTTCTATGGCCCTTACATTCTTGTTTGTTTGTTTTAAAAAAATTAGTTGGCACACTTAATAAATACTGTAAGAAATGGGAGCTTTAATACTGAAAATGTGTTTTATTTTTCCAGAGTCCCGCACACCCTTGACAAGGGAAACTGTAGTGTTTACACACTAGTGCTGGAAGCCTCTGAGCCTAGGTGGGCAAACTGGAATGCCTGGTCTTAGAGGACAGTGTTGATACAGCTGGTGCAATGGATAACCAGTAGGACCCTGTTATCACTGGATATGGACTCTATAGGAAGGACAGAAGGGGACTTAGCGGAGGTGGTGTTGCTCTTTATGTCAAAGAAGGCACTGAGTTCAAGAAAAAGAAGTCTCCAAAGGGCAGACCCCTCCACATAATTGCTATAGGTGGTGATACCAAGAATAATATAGTTCTGCGGGCATGCTAACAGCTCCCTGATCAAAATGTTCATGAAGATATTCAATGAAGAATGAAATCAAGGAAGCACCCAAAAGAGGAACTGTTGTACTAATGGCCAACTTCAACTATCCTCAGACAGACTGACTACACATGTTCCAGTCACAAAAAAGGCATAAGCATAAAATTTCTATTCTATTATTTTTAAATGAAACTCAAAGAGACTTAAACATATGAACATTATAATCATAGAATCATAGAATTGTAGATTTGGAAGGGTCATCTAGTCCAACCCTGTGCAATGCAGGAATCTTAGCTAAAGCATCAATGAAAGGTGGCCATCCAACCTCTGCTTAGAAACCTCCAAGGAAGGAGAGTCCAGTTTAGAAACAAGTATAAAGGCAACCTGAGGCGTTAGGGTGAAGAGTAGGTAATAAATTAATAATAAATAATAATATCAACCTAAATAAACAAGTATTTATATCCAGATATCCCAAATGAATGTGCCTTAGAACAGCTGGTCAAGGAACTGACCAGAAGGATGGTGACCCAGAACCTGGCATGAGATATGTTATTGAATCAGCTGGGAATAAGTGATCATATTGCTATTAAATACACATGTAAACAGCTAATTGTCTCCAAAATCCAACATGGTAACATTTCAAAAAAGGAAACCTCCCCAAAAGCGATAAGGCAAAGTCAAGAAGATTGAATCTTTCCAAATTGCTTGAGAGTTATTCAGAGACACAGCATTAGAAGCTCAACTGGAGCGCATATGGAGATTAGGGCTGGGCGATATATCAATATATCATCCAACACCAGTTTGAAGTACACATCATGGTATTTGTTTCATAATATTTGAGCTGGCAATATATCGCAAATCACAATGTGTGTAAGGGCTAAGCGATATCTGGGTTTCAACATCGCAGTAACTCACCAACTAAACATTGCAAATGTTATCAGCGGCTAAACCTCACAACACCACCAACTAAACATCACAATATCACCAGCTAAACGTTGTTATCTACCACAATGACTAAAATAAGGATGGAATTATACATACGCGAACAGGACAACATCCTGGCAACTGCTACTACTTAGCGGTCTAAAATGGATAAATGACAATATTATCAATCACCACACACTCAGTTTCATCAGCAGGCAAGTCAAAATGGCCTGCTAGGAGGCAGAAGCAGCAGTGGCAGAAACAGCTTACCATGAGCACAATACATGTCGGCAGTAGCGGCAACAGCCTGGCAGTGGTGGCACAATCAGTGGTGGCCTGCGAATCCTTCTGGTGGCAACTGGAGGGGGCAGCAGTAGCAACGGTACAAAAATGGTGGTCTGTGAGTGATGATAGGGTAGGGAGTGGTGGCGGCGGCCTGCGAGGACTTGCAGCAGCCAAGGGAAGCAGCAGCAGTAGCAGCAGTGGCCTGCAAGACCTTGCAATGACGGCAGGTGGCAGCAGTAGCGGTGGCGGCCTGCAAGGCCTCACAGCAGTGACAGGGAGTGACAGTGGACTGCAAGGACTCACAGTGGCGATGGGAAGTGGCAGCAGTAATAGCATTGGCCTGAGATGCCTCGCAGTGGTGCCAGGGTTTGGCAGCAGAAGCAGTGGTGGCCTGCGGGGACTCGCATCACTGACAAGAGGTGATCGCAGTAGAGGCATCCTGTGAGGCCTTGCACTAGCGACGGGAGATGGAAATAGTAGTGGCAGCCTGTGTGGCCTTGTGGCGACACAAGCAATGGGACTTGCGAGGCCTTGCCATGGTGGCAATAAGTGACTGTGGCCTGCAAGTCCTCCTTGCGGTAGTAGGCGGCAGTGGTAGAAGCTGTGGCAGCCTGCTCCAGCGAGGCCTTGCAGGCCACCTCTGCTTCTGCCACTGTCTCCTGCCACCACTGCAAAGCCTCATAGGCCACCACTATTGCCGCCACCACAAGGCCTCGCAGGCTGCCGCCGCTTCTGCTACAGCTGCCCACTGCCGTGGTGATGCTTCTGCTGCAGGCTGCTGATTATTGTGCCCCTGTTGCCAGGCTGCTGCCACTTCTGCCTACTAGCAGGCTTGCTGATGAAACTGAGTGTGCGGTGATTGATAATATTGCAATTTATCCATTTTAGACCCCTAAGCCAGGACATTGTCCTGTTTGCCTCTGCGTAGTTCCTTCATTATTTCAGATATCATGATATATTGATATATCACAATGTTTAGCTGGTGATATACCGCGATATTGAAAACCAGTTATCGCCCAGCCCTAATGGAGATCAGGAAAGGTACCACAAGGATGAAGAAGATGCCAGCATGGTTAATTAGCAGAGACAGTAATGCAATTAGAAACAAGAAATTCCTTCAAAAAAGAACAAAAGAGGAATGCAAACTTTGGCAAAAGAAATGCAAGCTGACAATAAGGGATGCTTTAAAAAAGAATTTGAGGGGTACGTTGCTAAAAACATAAAAAACCATCAACATTAAAAGACAACATTAGTAGCAGTGGTGGTTGAACCCTGAAATGACAAGGGAGTCAGGTGTGGTAAAGCAGGAGCAGATTCCAAACTAAATGAATTATTTACATCTTCCTGCCTGAACTAACTTGGGCAGGAAGGGAATGTGAGAAACTGAGGCAAACAGTGGTAATGAGAAATGAAGTTCTAGACCTAATAGACAGGGGGGGGGACAAATTACAGGGTCCAAATGGCATTCACCAAGAGTTTTCAAAGTACTCAAATGTGAAACTGGAGATTAAAAAAAATACATTAAACTTGTCTGTTAGTACAGTCCCTGTATTTGAGGACTGCAAAGTGCCCAATGTTAACACCTATTTTTTAAAGAGAGACCTGGGAGGATCCTGGAAATTACAGGCTAGTTAGCTTAACAGCTGTCCAAGGAAAACAGGTGCAAAGCTTTGTTAAAGATAAAATAAACAGGCATGTAGAACAACAAACCTTGCTGAAGCAGCACAAGCATGGCTTCTGCAAGGATAAGCCTTGCTTCACTAACCTTTGTTCTTATGAGAGTGTCAACAAGCATACAGACCAGCTGACATAAAACCATCTACCGGTATGTACAAGATGTAGGCACCAGCAACTTCAGTAGAACCCAAATATTTGCAGAAATACAAAAAAAGGGAGGAAATACAAAGGGGGGGGGGAATCTCAAGCAGTGGATCCAAAACAGTCCAATGCTCAGTGGTCACATAATGTGACCTGTTGGCAGGGGGCACGGAAAAATTGTTTGGTTGAAGAATGGGATGGAGTGCCCTATATAGAAGTCATTTTTGTAGAAGACAAAGCAATACTAAATTGGACAAATGTATTTCAAACCATATCCAGCTCTTGAGAGGAAAATTTAAACCTAAACAAGTTAAAAGTGAATTATTTAGCTTTGATTTGTATTCCACTATAAACTTGTGATGCTGAAGTTGTACCCTACTCCACCATTCCATAAGATATAGGATCAGATAGTAAACCTCAAAAATTATACTCAGGACTGGTACCAATTTTATAGCACCATGAACCTGTTTTTCAAATATTATTTATCATCATTTGTACCTTTATACTACTATGCTGCTCTAATGTGTTAGAGTTGATGTGACAGGAAGGTCACAGGAAGGGCTGCATGCGTCATAATTCTGCAGAAAGTGATAGCAGGAACTGAATTCAGCTCTCTCCTCCCACAGCTTTCCAAAGCAAGTATCTAGCTTTACCGAGTGAATATATTCTTGAAAGTGTGTGTGTTTACTGTCTCCTGAAATCCTACAAACCAGAGCACTGACTATTTCCACTTATGATGGGAGTGTCATTAAGTGGCAGCTTTGGGGAAGCTAGTATTCTTAGAAATTAATTTGACAACAAAACAAGAAATGACACCAACTCCCTCACTGGCATTATTGGGGATATGGAATAGATGATTTGGATAAAGAATTTGAGAAAGAATTGAAATTATATTTTTTGTTAGCTGTGGATGGCTATTTTAAGACAATGGAAATATTTAGAAAATTAAATAAGAATTGGTGGTTACAGTCAAATCTGGTCTATAACTATTGCTGGAAAATTAAGGTATACTGGGGGATAAACAAAACAAAACAAAACGATTCATTATTAACTACCTGGCAAAAGTTTATTTTATATATAAACGATGAAAACAATTTTCAAATGCCCCCTGTGAAATATGCTATTTGGAATTCTTAGTAACTTTTCAGCTTCATGTGAGAATATCGTAAGACGCAGAGGACAATATCCTGATTTTTATCAACGAAAAGGTGGACATGTTATTACCCTCCAATAAACAATGCTCATTGTTCCCAGAGATTGTGAAGGCAGGAGCCCAAAATTGTATCTTTTGTGTGTTTCATTTTTAAGCAATTTATTGTATTATCTTTATTTTTAAATTGAATAAATAAATAAATAAGAAATGCCTTTAAAAAAAACAGCGCTGGGAGCAGGACTGCAGTATTATTTCTCCACCATGACTGGTAAAGGTGGAATACATTACGCAAAATAGCAAAAAATGTCAGAATTATGCAAATTAAGAGGAATAATGCTTTTCTTATGCCTAAGTGCATAATGTATTTTTCAGTGCAGAAAACAGAGCCTTGTCCATGAGCTCTGGGGGAAGGAAGCCATTTGCTGCCCACCAATTTTCTTCTGCTGCAGCAAGTCCCAAGCCAGTTGTACCTGGATGCAGAAAACGCAGCAAGAACAGGCTTCGCCTTTCACCGCAGACCCTGGGGGAGATTAAGAGGGCTCCAGTTGTGCTCCTCCTTGACCCCAAGCAGCTGCCATTCTCCTCCAATACCTCGTCAGCTTACTCTGCACACACGTACCAAAATGCACACATTTGTTTTAACATTTGTGACGTTATCTGTAGGAAGTATGAGGACTTTGCTTTATGCTGGCCTAGTAAAGATTAGCCACCTTCCGCTTTGATCAGCTACCAGAAACACTTCTCTCAGGCCTGAATGCCCACACCAATGCACTCCAATTTCTGGGAACATAGTGCCCCTCACTAGACAAAAGTAGAGTGCAAAAATGATGATATGAATCACTATTGAAGATTTTATTCTTCATATTAGTTTACTGCCAAGTTGGAAGTTAAATTCTGTGAATAACTCTGAGAGGTTTCTGAATATACTGTACTGCAATAATCAAGAGCAATGAAAAGGCACATGTAATAAGAGGTGGAAAGCAAGAATGGGCAGATCATATCCCCATTCACCACTGAAAATGCTTTTAACTACAGTTTATAATAGTAATATTTTCCGTACTGCATGTAAATCACTTTGTTAAAGGGGTGGCATAAAAATGCATTAAGTATCACAAAATATCACTTTGGGAAAAGTGTACTAAATTCCATACTAACTGCCTAATAAGACACTCCACAGTCACTAGAGTAAGCTACTTTAGTGACAAGTATCTTAGGCAACTCACAAAACTGAGTTTTCAACATACAAGTATGTATGCAGTGTGCTGACAATTTAAGTCAACTGTTTTCTCAATGTTTGATCTGATTAAGAATGTGTTAACAAAAGAGTTGCACCCATACATGAAACAAAGTAAGATTGAAATTCAATAACTGAATGCAAGTGTAATTTTTCATACAAAGCAATACTAATGAGCCCAAATGTATTTCAGTTACATGTAGGTATCTCAAATGCAAGGCTTGTAATTGATGTAGGGATTTCTTAAACCAAAAACAATTTTAAGTCACGCAGTACCTGTAAGACATCAGTCTGTACCTTTTGTGACTGCGGACTATTCCAGAAGCTTCAGTAGCACATTTGCTGCACATTCTTTTTGTAGTTGAAAGTTCCTGCAGGAACTAAGAACGGCAGCAATGTCCTTATTTAATACGGGGACAAACTAAAATCAGAAAGCTGTCTTCAGAGAGCTGCTTTAAGTTGCACTTCCAAACTACATTTGTAAAAGCAGTTTGGCAAAAATTCTGACAAATTATTAATAAAATCTAAGTAATATCAATTCGGTGATTAATTTTCAATTTATTAATTAAACTTATTTTTGGCCTCTATATAGGGCTGTCAATGGCCCAAAGCTTCTGCCTCATTGCACTAGTAGCCTCCATGATTTTTAGTGCCAGTAACCAAATTAAAAAACTTGGTTTTAATACAACTTGAAAAAAACAATGTTCAAGAAGTCTGCTTTCAAATCACCTACTCTATGCTCCTCCCCGATCTATTTTGAGTTATTTAAGATGGGGAAGCCTCCTGAGACTAATGCACCTAGCAACAAGCGTTCAAGTGGCGAGCCAGAGAAAACATGGAGGCTTCCCAAAGGACGGCTCGGTAGTCATCATCTTCAGTTTTAAAAAGATTAGAACTATGCAGCTATTGCAGGTATTCTTGCAAATATTGATATAAAAGGATTAAAGAAAACACAAGTTTCTTCAAAAATGCTCATTCTGCTGAATGGTGTTTCAGCCTCTTACAAATAACTATTCATAATTTTGTGGGTTTCAAAATACTCCCCAGAAAATTGCCAGTCACAAGAGAATAGACCTTATCCATTTAGTAAGTGTAGCTGCAAGGCAGTTTGCTTTGTGACTCCGATCATCTAAAAGTATAAACACGTCAAGCTTTGCACTGCAGCACAATCATTTTTACAGAAAATGTACTTTGCATGTTTAAAGAAGTTCAGTACTAGTCCACTGACCTGTAAGACCTGAAAAATAGCTCTAGCAGCAGTTTCAAATGACACCCTCATGGAAACCATCAATACGACCGCAGTAAATCTCTTTTCAAAAGGAAGGCTAAAAGAAAAAGGTCTATTATAGAGGTCTGCGATTAGGCAGAGACCAGATTGTGAAAGTCACCACCTAATCTACCAAACCAAAGATGGCCTGTTTCTACTGTTCCCTATGCTGCATAGCTTTCGACATCCATAATGGGAGATTCTAGAATACTATCATGCTATAACGACAGAATGGTCGTAAGAATTGGACAACTCTAGCCCCTGCACACCACCACAGCTTCAGGAAAGTAGTGATAATGTTTCAGCTACAGAACTTCTGGCAAGCAGCGAAGGAACTGTTAAAGCGTGGAAGAACAAACATAATACCCTTCCCCCTAAAATTCAGGGAATTTTTGCATGTGATGAAACTGTTTTCCTGCAGGCATCTCTTATTGTCCAGGGGGCCAATCTGGAGCGAAACAACCTTGTAACCAAACAGATCCCCAAGGCAAGCTGCAAGTTTTTTGGACAACTCCCATTTAGCCCACTACAGATGAATTAAGAATTAGCTTGCATCAAACTGGAAACGAATTGTATTGTAGAATATTGTGTTGCAGGCCCTGCCTCTGATGGCAACTTGCCTTCATTAGTGATTTAACAGGGAGCATTGTCTAGCAGTAGCCTGTTTTAATTTATGAACTACTGCTAGTGACCTCTTTTCAGTTGAAGTTACAAGGTAAGAAGCTTTATGTTATATGAATAGTCCCCTGCTGTTATTGTGAAATAGAAGCTTGTTTGAATATATCCCAAATGTATTGGTCACTCTTAACATTCAAACTTATGTAGAAAAGTTCTCCATTTATTCCAGAAGAGATCAAATCGGATGACTGAAACAAAATAAGAGATCAACTGAGAACCTTGGCAGATTGCAGCCATTCAGCTTCAGTATTATGGGGCTTATACACCACTCAGTTCTGCCATGCATTCAGTTATTGCTTTCCAAGTCATGCAAGGCAGTAAAGTGAACAATCAAAACACATCATCCTGTTTTCACGTTCCTGAGCTCCGCTCAATACTGCTCTAAGAACAGATTTGGCCAATGGGGCAACTTTCATACATGAGAACATCTTTGTGCAAAAGATACAAGCCTGGACTCTACCTCCACCGCAAATGTTACTGAATGACTGGAAATGAACACAGGATGCAACCTATTTTTCTTTATAACTGTAGAGCATACTCTTGATTGCCAATAATGTGCAGAAACTCATAAAAGTATACTTGAATCTATGGGTAGCTTTGGTATGAAAATACCTAAACTCTGCTTCCAAGACAAAGCCCTCTCCAGAGTTCCTTATAAATGTTGGTCAACAGGTATCTAATGGTATTGAAAATAATATTGCAAAAGTGTCACAGATTTACTGTTCCAGTTAGGCCAGTCATTCCCTCCTGTGGGATGTTCCATTACATTACATTCCCTGTCCTATCAGCATCCTATGGCAACTAAGGAGGGGGTCAGTCCTTACTAGCCTGTTTTGAGGACTCTCTCACTTTATGCTTTTTCCCCTCACCAGATTTTTTTTGTACTTCTGCAAACCTTGTGTTTTCCTGAGCCTGTTGATTTCTCTCTCTCTCTCTCTTGGGTGGGCATGGGTGGTGCCATTTTGGATAAATAAGCACCATCACTCACACCTAAACGTTGGAAATGTTGGGATCATGGCTACATTGAATTAAATGCAGTTTAAAAAAAAATTCCTTAACATTACTTTTCATAAAATATTCATATACAGTATATTCTGGCGTATAAGACTACTTTTTAATCCAGGAAAATAATCTCAAAAGTTGGGGGTCGTCTTATACGCCGGGTGGAAAATCTGTGGTCGAGTATATCTCAAACTCTATATTTTAACTGGAAAAGTTGGGGGTCGTCTTATACACCAGTATATACGGTACTTGAAACTCCAGTACAGTACTACTGAAAAATCAAACATTTTCTAGTTAAGCTGGTAAACTTAATCAGAGATCTACAGGCTGAATTCAAAGCTGCTCTTTTACAGAGAGTCTCTTTCTATTTGTGGAATTTCAGCAGAGGCTCCTGCTAGAAAAGGCTATTTTCACTAATCTTCATTTCAATCCCCAAACAACAGCACACTACACATTGTGGGTTCCCCTGTCCAAACTCCCCTGCCCCACTGAACCAAACCCCGTAACTCTAGGTATGTTATAGAGTTAGAAAAGATATATACATAAATGAACTTTTGCTGTTCCCGAATCCCCTCTTTAAGTGACATGTTTAGATACAGCACTTAAACCCTTAAATGTTGAGTTCTTCTATTCTTAATTCAGAAGATGACAGCATTTCAGACGATTATTGTGATTTTAAATCCTGTAATTCTTCAAACTAGAATGCATTCCTTCTGAAGTGAGCAAGCATGTGAAAAAGCAAGCTTTAGGGAAGCCATTATGTTTTCTTTGCTTCAGTAAGGCAAATGCAAACAAATGATGGTGTTTCATGTTCAAATACAAATGTCTGAACACACTATAGAAAGCTATAGCAGTAGAAAACTTGCTGCAAGCCAAAAAAGCCACCAAGCTTTCTATCTATAATATTAATATTGTGAGAACGCCAAACTGCAGATGTTGAATTAGTAATGCAACTTTTACAAGTGATGTCCTCGAAGTTGGTATTTGTTGCAGTTTCTCGCCACATGTCTAGCTATGCCCAAATCCTTACAAAGGTTTTTCCTATCTATATTCCAATTTATAGCTGCACAAATTATAATGGTTTTCTATCAAAGTGTTCCCCACATATACTGCATTTTTATTCTGCAATTTAAGTGACCAGTTTCCAAAAATACTTTCAAGTCATTCAAATGCCACTGATAGTCTACAAAAGCCACGTTGGTGCTGCTGATCAACAACATTTCTTAGGCTTTTAGGTGCTAAGTGAAGACTTTTCTATTCATCATGGCCTTCTAGTCATACTGGTCCTTTCAAATTTTAAATCTGCATTTTAACTTTGGGGTTGCAGCAAGTTTTATTTTCAAATTGTGTTTTAAGCTACTTTTCCTTTTATGTTTTATCTTGTATTTAAATTATTTTATACTTATTTATTGTATGCCATTCTTTTTACTGGGTGGCATACAAATATAACAAACAAATCAATTACTACTATTCTGCCAACTACAGAAGAAAAAGAATGTGATGCATGGAACAGGGCTAGAATCCACCTGGCCCAGAAGTGAATAACCATTTCACTGACATTTTTGAATACTATGGCTGCTCTAGTCAAGTCACAGCAGCTAAGCCAAGGACGTAGGCAGAATAGGTATGTTGAGGTGAACATACTACTTGATGACGAGAAACCTGCACAGTGCAAAGCCATTCATGCATACTTCAGCATGTATGCTTTTTTCCATACTTAAGTATTCATACCTATCCCAGAGGTTCTTTGATTCCCGTAACTTGTTCGAATGGAACACTTGGTAGAAAGTAGCTGAAGGATTCCTGTGAAAGCCAGGAAATGAAACAAGATTGAGAACAGATAATAATTTGCTTGAAGGAAAATATTAAGTTTTTAGGTTTCAACATGTAGAGCTCCCCACACAAAGATCTGCAACAGCTTGTAGAGTTTAGAGTAGTACAAAATAGAGAGTTCACTAACACATGTAGCAGAAAGTGTGTAAAAATAAGAGTTCCATAGATAGGAAAAGAACTCCCTTGCTGGATCAGACAGCAAGCCCGTTTCCAAATGTGGCTAGCCAAATGCCTGTGGGCACTCACAAGCAGGACACAATGATACCATTTCCTGTTTTTACCTAGCATCTAATGTTTAAGAAGATACAACCTCCATACACAGTGACTCCCTTCTAGCTTTCACATATAACATACTCTAGCTCACAAACAGCAGGCTTTTCCTCCTAATATGTTTTCTTATAAGGGTGTCTTTTTACAACTTTTAATTTATAAGGTTGAGATGACATACACAATGGAAATTCAAGCAGTGAAATACAAAACCATAAACTGAAGGATTCATATTCGCTCATTAGGAAACAAACAAGTCAGTCACATTGGTCAAATATTTTTGACCAAGAATATTTGTAGTCTTAAAAGGCAAGACACACTTGCACATTTCACAAGTCATTTCACAAAATAGCAAGAGAAAGGAGTATACTGTATCCATCTTTCTAAGAGTCAAGCCAACAAATGCTTCATTTAAGTTTCCGTGTTCCATAAAGGACCTCTCTAATCTTGACATAAAGCCTACAAAATACACACAACTTTTGATACACCTGAATTCGTTACCTTTTCACAATATCCAAATTTTCAGTGGGCTGTTTCAGACGAAGTCATATATAGACGTCTCCCCACTCACAGGCGCTAAACTTGAGTGTGACTGCATATATGAGCAGCGCCAGGAAATAATTAAACTGATTTAAACTGCAAAAAGGCATTAAAAGGGCAAAAATGTGGGAAAACAGCTAGCAATCCCAGAAGCCTTTGCAACTGCAATCCCAGGATCCTTTGCACCAACATTTTTTTAATTAAAGATTTTCTTGATTTACAAAAGTGTGTGCAACGTCTCTCTCATTTTTTCCCCCATGTAACATTTTTACAAATCAGTTTAGGGAGAAAAGGGGGAAAGAGGTGAGTGGGATGGGGTGACGATGTTTCTATTTTCCTTAAGATATGTGGGGTTTGTTGTCAGCATTCTTTGGCGGTGAGAGAGGTCGAGATTGGTGTAGGGTGTGATTGTTCATTTGTGGTTGGCTGTGGTGATCTTTGGTTTCCTGTGTGAGTGGGGTGGGTGGATGTTTTTGATCAGGTTAGCCATATTGATTTGTATGCTGTCAGTAGATTTTTATCATTGTCTTGTTGGGCTGTGTGTGAGATGAAGGGGAACCATACTGGGGTGAAGGTGTCTTCTTGTGTTTGTCCCCGTGTCAGTTTCAGGTTACTGGTTAGTTTTTCTAGTAGGGCTGTTTCCCATACTACTTGGTACTATTGGTCCATGTTTACTCCTGACAGGTCTTTTCAGTGTCTGGTTATGTTGTTTCTGGTTGCTGAGAGTAGATGGGTTATGGGTTCTTTGTGTTGTAAGTGGGCATTATTGTCTTGGAAGATGTTTAGTAAGACCAGTTCTGAAGAAGATTAGAAGAGGAGGAGTTTGGATTTGATATCCCGCTTTTCACTACCCGAAGGAGTCTCAAAGCGGCGAACATTCTCCTTTCCCTTCCTCCCCCACAACAAACACTCTGAGGTGAGTGGGGCTGAGAGACTTCAAAGAAGTGTGACTAGCCCAAGGTCACCCAGCAGCTGCATGTGGAGGAGTGGAGACATGAACCAGGTTCCCCAGATTACAAGTCTACCACTCTTAACCACTACACCACACTGGCTCCCTCTGGGGTGGTTTCTAGCACTTGCTTTTTTATTTTACATATTTCTCGTATGGTTGTTGTCAGAATGGTTGGATTTTGGGGCACTCCCACCACATGTGAAAGTATGTGCCTGTGGAGGTGCACCCTCTCCAGCATTTTGGTGAAGAGGTTATATTAGCACTAATTTTCTTGGTGTTAGATTGCTAGAGGTTCCAGCGCCAGGATAAATAGGAAGGGAGATAGTAGGCATCCTTGTTTTGTGCCTCTTTGGATTGCTATGGTATCTGAGGCCATATTATTAATTCTGCATTTTGCTGAGGCTTGGGAGTATATTTGTTTGATGGTTTGTAGGAGGTTGGGGCCAAACTTTGCACCAACATTTGAGGTTTGCGGAGTGTTGGAGTTTGAGAAAGGAGGTTTGGAGGGAGCAAGTATGATGGAGTTTTGCAGATTTGTGGCAGAGTTTGGCTTTTTTATATTGTGTTCCCCGCTATACGTGATTTCACATGTACAAGTGGTACTCGGGAACATAACCCCTGCATAAGTGGGGAGAAAACTGTACCTGTAATAGCATTATGAGAACAAGTAGGTGTGAGAGTTCAAAAGCACTTTCTTCTGTTTAAAATTAACTACAGTGTCAACACAGATGCTCATTGTAACTATGGTTAGAGGAAGCGAGTCAATTTCACACCAGATTTTATGAAGCTAGCTTGTTTCCACTAGCCACAGTTAATATCAACCACAGTTTAGGCAGTGGGTGGCACAGTATACTGTAATTAAACTAAAATGATAGTACTGAGCTCCTTTTCTTACAGTCATATTGAGAGAGGAGAGGGAAGGATGAATGCAAGTCCACTGAGACTTACTTTCATAACTCTAGATCATGGTATTGTATATATAAAAATGCAGTTGTTATCTCAAAAATTGAACATCAGAAGTGGAATTAAATATCATACAAAGGTGACTGTTACATCAGCTTGCCAGGTGGCACAATCTCCCCTCTCCTCCCCCTGAATGCTGTTTGAGGGGATTCTTCAGACCCCCCTCCCCAAAAAAGTAGATCTTGGGGGGCATATACTAGCAGGGCTTGATGTGCTTGCTTCCACTAATGCAACAACTTAGCAATAGCTTAGGAGAGAGTCAACTACGAAATTCACACATACACAAGGTTAAAGCTTCAAGGTAAACCCAAAACAAAAAGCTAACATATAGCTCCTGAAATAAAGCAAAAATACTCTCTCGTGTCACGTCTGTAACAAGACTGACATTTTCCCAGGAAGAACTAGCTTGTAACAAGATAGTTGTTAACCACATCCCCCAATATTTTATGAAGCTTCGGTGCCGGCGGCAGCGGAAGGGATAGTATGTAGAGTTGGGGATGAGAGAATGTACAATGTTCACTTAGCACAATAGTGCGCAGAAATGTCTAAATGTATATCAATAATTACTCGACATTAATTTTCAGTCACTGAACTTTTGATTCTTAGTCTACAAAATTGACAAATGTTTTCATGAGTTACTAATAATTGAGCTAGTCCACTATCCACATTCAAATTCATTCCAAAATTCCTGTCAACTAACAGCAGAAGCAGAAAATAAAACTTTTCTTTTCTCAACACCAGCTACAACTGCCAATTTTTCTTCAGCTACGCAGATGTGATTATTTTTATTATGTATGAAAGGTGAAGGGCTGTTATCCTAATAAAGTAATCCAAAAACAAAATATTAACCACAGAAACTAAATTAGGGTTGCCTCTAAAGAGCATTTCAGAATGGATGGAATTCAGAGAAATGTACAAGCAGCTGTACAAGCCCAAAGCCCTCCTGACATAAAGCTTTTGGACAGGAACTCTCCAAGCAATGTAGTAAACTGCTTTTGGATACGAAATAAAAAGTTGCTCCAGAAAATTCTGAAAGGGAACTTTTTCTACTGCCACATAGATCAACGTGTTTGACTTACACTTGTAAAAGGAAAAAGAAGTCATGCAAATTTTATGTGCAGAATAAATGAGTTTTTCCAGAAATAGTTGAATATAAATTTTTCAGGGAGAAGATTGATAAAGCTGTTTAAACATCACATTCAAACAAATGTTTACTTGATTTTTCTTTTAAAAAACAACTTGTACAGTTTTTAAGGAATGGAGCCTTAATAGCATATATCTCCTTTTGGAATCTAAACTTAATTTAGGAGTAAGAAAAAAAATATAAAAGCACTGAAAACTTTAGCACTACTGAGAAGCTGTGTGAAAAAATCATAGGGATAGTCACTTGTAAAAAATATAACTTTAAGATTTGCTTAGTATCAAGTCATTTCTCCATTTTTAAGTTGCACAATGTTCATTCATCTTGATATTAAAAAATTTCTGGTCAGATGCATTTCTAGAAGTGGAAAAATTTTCAACACGAAGCACAGGTTGCTCCATATTTAAGTTGGAAATTCCACTACATGCTCAAACCTTGAATATAACTCAGGTAGCATTTGGGATCACTTTGATTAAAATATGCAAACACATATTATGGTGTAGCTGTTGTTGCATAGAGGAACAAGTTTCTCTCTTTTTTTAACAATGCTTCTGGGTTTTTAGAGAAGGATTTTTAAAACATTTTTTTAGTTCATTATGGATCATTTCCCATTAGTTTTTAATTAGACTACCGGTACATGTCCCCCACATGTCGTAAAAGGATCCCTCTGCTGTCTTACATTTCCAGCAATTGCCCTTTGTTGATTTTGACATTTTTACTAGTATATTTGGTTTCAAGTACCACCTATGCAGCTTCTTAATAAATGTTTCTCTTAGTGTTTAGCATGCTGTAAACTTTATATTTACTTTGCCCAGCTGCTCCCATAGTGCAAAATCAATATTGCGTCCCACGTCCCTGGCCCAATTTATCATTGAAGATTTAACCATTTCCTCCATCGTATCCCACTCAAGTAGCAAGTTATACATTTTTTATAATATTTTGACCCTGGATCCTAATATTATCTTTTCAAACTGGGAGACCTGTATTTTTAATGAGATACTGTATTTAGTGCTTCAAGGCTGGCAGTTTTAGAATATGAAAGAAGTAGCTGAAGTATACTGCACTAGCAATTAAGCTAAAGGAAGGGCCTGGTTAACTGGCATATTTACTTTTTAAATTATTCTAGAAAATAGGTGCAGCATACCATGTTCCTAATACAGTTTTAGTAAAAACTTATTCAGAATACAAGCCAGAAAGCAGTGCAAGTATGCCCCTGAACAGCTGGTTACCTGCTACTGACAATCCTTAAAAAAGAAAACAATACTGTCAATGTTCAACAGGTTGGGAATAAAGCCAGCTTTGTTTTCCCTTTCTTCTTGCCTCCCCCATCTTTAGACCAACTTACCTGCTTCAGTCTCCTCTTTTCACACCATTTCCTTGTTTTATACGTCTCCTCCCCACCTCTGTGCTTTTTCTCTTTTCATTTTCCTCTGAATGCCTTGAGTGGCTAGCACTTTCGATCTATCGCTACCTCTCTGGATAGATCACATTTAATATAAACACTTTGTACCTATGATTTAAAGGGGTTTTAAATTAAAAACAAGAAAAACAATACAAAGAAAGCAATGGATAATAGTCAAGATTTTTAAAGTTTTAAATTAATTTAGTTGTTTTAACAACATTTCAAATTGCCTGAGTAAATAAAAATGGATTTTGCTTGGCGTCTAAAAGATAGCAAACAGGCATACACCTCCCTGGGAAGGGAATTACATAGCTTGGGTACCACAATGGGGAAAGACCTCTCCCTTGTACATGTAAGTTTCCCCTGTGATGCAGATGGTATTCAAAGAAGGATTATCAGTCTCTGCAGTCAAAACACTGGCTGCTGCCTTCTTATGTGATATGTTCAGACCATTGAACTACAAAGTGTCATGCATAAAGCAAATAGCCATTTGTGGAGATGGTAAATGAGGCATCATATTGATAAGACTACTGATGGATGTGACATTCTACCTTAAATATGACTACAGTTTCTTTGAATCCAAATTCTAAAAGCAAGCAATGCCACTGGTGTTCATTCTCATTTTTCTATTAATGAACTATAATGAACTGAAGAGCAAGTGGGGAAGAGATTAGAAACAGTGGGAGTGGGGTTATTGTGTTCACCAAGCACTCAAGGAAAGTACTCCAGGTACTGTTTAAGTATTGTCTGTACTACATATAAAAATTTTTTTAGATCATACATGTGGGTAAGCTGTGGATGTATTGAACTGCTGGTTGGAGAGAATAGAAAGCAGTTCTTTGACTCCTTCATTAGATAGCTGAATTAGCCACATACCTAGAAACCTACGTTCAGGACAAAAGTAAGCTTTTACCATGCTAAGTTTGGGAGAGAAAAAACCTTAGATACTGTGGAAGTTTTAACAACACATGAGACTTGTTGGCTGCCATCTTTTTCTCATACAATGCCTACCCAGTTACGTAGAATGTTTACTGTGCTTAGCTTATTGCTGATTTTATTTATTATTTCACTGTTTTAAATGACTGTTTTTACAGTTTTACTAACAAGGTTATTGTTTTTCTCGTTTTATCATACCTTATTTTGATCTAGAGTTTTAATTTGTAAAACACATTTTGGGGTGCCTTGGCAGAAAGGCAGTACAGTGGACCCTCGGGTTACGTACCTCTCTGGATATGTAATATTTGGATTGTGAAAGCAGCAAACCTGGAAGTATTTTTCTGGGTTTCGCCACTCGCACATGCGCAGAAGCACTCTATTGCACCGTGTGCATGCGCCTCTGGTTACGGATTTTTTTGGGCTGTGCACGGGACACACCCCCCCCCCGGAATAAATTAAATCCATATCCAGAGGATCCACTGTATATGAACAGCTCTGTATACTCTATAATGTGTATTTCCAAATATAGGCCATCTGGGTTTGGAAAAGAGGGCAATATTACAGTAATTTCTATAAAATAACATACTTGAAAGTGGGATGCCTTGTGTTCCAAGCCTCCTGGGTGACTATTAAAGCTTACAGAAAAATCAGAGTCAATCAACATCAACACAATACCCTTGGTTAACATTATAATACAGAACCAGATTTTCAATTATGCCTTTCTAATGGTTTTTTCTGACATTGTAATAGCAGTATTATCTTTAAATTCTGTTGGTACTCATTATGTATAAACACTAATTGAATGTCTTTGCACATACCGTAGCTGAAAAAATGCAAGTTAATCAACCTCATATTTCCATCAAGCACCTTGAGTTCAAGCCATGATGCAAAGGAAGATCCCAGGAAGGGCTTCAAGCACCAAACTGCACTAACTTCAAGCACTGTTTTGGCAGGGACTGGGTCCGGCTGGGAGCTCCTGAGTGAAGAAAAGTCCCAGCAGGGCTTGCAACTGTCGCCAAATTTAATAGGCACTGACTAAATGTTCCACTTGGCAAAGAACAATTTTAAGGTTCCTGATTGTTCCCGTACAGCCCCACAGCTGATGGCATAGCTTGGGGGGGGGGAGGCTCCATGGACCCAAGCTAGGGCTCCTACTGGGCCACACTAGGCCTTTGGGCAAGAAACTCCACACTGCTGTGCTAAACCATAGTTTAGTGTTACATATGAACAAAGACATTCATATCCATCAGTTTTTCCACTGACACTATGCCTTTATTCTTTCAAAATGCTCAAAGCATCCTACAGTCTAATTATGGGTGGATAGTGAGTACTCTGTCCATGTCTCATTTCCTGCAACCAGTGTCTGTAATCAGGAAAAGCAGTCTCTTTTCCAGCTGGCTGACTGTTTTATTGTTTTTATTAAAGCATAACTCAAGACGCCAGATGTTCATAGTTGTCATCTCTTGATTTGGGGAGGGGGATTTACCCCATAAATAATTCTACTAACAGTGATTACTGAAAATGCTGGGGAACTACTCACCAAAATAGCAGAGGAAGAGACCATTTAACCTTCCAGCAGAAAAATCATGGGATTCATGGGAAATGGCTAAACCGAGTATGAGTACAAACTAAGTTTAGTTTCTATCCAGATGATCTGTGTCTCACTGCTTTTTCATAGAAAGTTAAAATGGCGTTTCAGTGTGCATTCTCAATTTAAAACGAAAAGGGCTATCTATATTTGTATTCTATTTGTGCTTTTGGTTTCACACCCAATATTTATCAGGGGAAGAAAAACCTAAGCATATTCCTTCTTGTTGCACTTCCATAAGCCATCAGCAAAACACATCAAGTAGAGATGGTATTACTACACTAAATTAAGTGTTCTACACTAAATTGTTCTACACAAAATCTACACTAAATTAAGTGAGATCTCATCAATCTCACTAACACACCAGTTTTTGTTCTATTTTACTTTTTAAATTCCCATGCTAAAATACTCTCCATTGCCTGATACTGTTTTGTTTCACAGAATAAGATGGACAGTGAGCTACTGGTTCAGAAAGCATAATAATGTAAGCATCCCTCAATAAGCTATTATGTGCCTGAACATTAAGTTCACATGGTAAAAACGTTTATGGCATAGAACCCAAGGTCCTGGTTTTTACTTTTGAAGTCATAAATGATTTGGTAATAGAACTACTGAAGAGGTCCTAATTCTTTCTCTCCCACTGAGGGGAGGGCATGGAAATCCTAATTGGTTGCTGCCTCAAGTTATGAGATTTCTGTACCTATAAGATGGGAAAAGCAGGGCCTGGATCTCCCTTCTTTGGGCTGCATTGTGGTAGCAGGAGCTAAAACTCCAGAAGGGTGGCAAAAGTAAACATTTGGTCTTGTGGCTTTCAAAAATGAACTAGTTACCTGACATGAGCCCTCAGGGTGGTTTAGGTAAAAATAATATCTAAACCAAACAGAAATATAATCACCTTTTTCTACATGTCTGCTGCAATAGCTCTTTTGTTAGTCTGGAGGAGACTTTCTTGTCTGACCTTTTTTTCTTCCCAATGGGGTGGGTGGGAGAGAACCCATACTGCTCCCTCTAATAGCAAACTCAGGTTGTGAGCACCCACTGAATTGGCCACAGAGAAACAATAGGGAGGGCATCAGCATGCTTAGGGGAACCCTGAATTTGCAAATTATTTGGTTTTTACAAAGTCTAACCATAACTTCAACTACACGTGGATTTCAAGGTGGTGTACACGAAATACAAGTATTCATACAATGTTAAAAACAATAAAAATTAAAACCTAGTACAATATAAAATAATAGTCATTCAAGCAGCTACTAAAATAAATATTAAAAGTCTGATAAAATAAAAAATCTTAACCTGGCACTGGAAAGCTATAATGTTGGTCTTATATCCCAAAGCCAGGGTGTCACCACCAAGAAGGCCCTCTCCTTTGTGGATACTTAACACACTTACAGATTGAACTTTAAGAAGAGCTTCAACTGAAATCAGTGAAACAAAAATACGTTTTTTTTTAAAAAAAGACATGTAGCTAAAAACCTTGGAATCAGCTACCGGTCACACAGATTTTTAAATACTACTGGCTCCATTCCTCTACCTCTAAAACTGATTCCACACATGACGGATACAAGCACCTGGCATGGGCTCAGGCCTTTCCTACAACCCCACAGATGTAGTGTGCCCCCCAAGAATTGGTCAGTACAGAATATTGTAGAATAGCTGCCAACTCCCAAATAGACAGGACACACAGCAAGCTACTGGCTGTACTAACATTCTAGAACATACATGTATAAATGGTATCCATCTATTTAGGAAAAGGTCAAAGGATCAAGAGAGGGTAAACTGAAGTACCAATTACTAGCATTTTAATTGTACTGGGAGACAGGAGGCCTAGAAAATGTGAAATTAGTCTTTACTTGTGACTTGCTCCTAAGTACAATATCCTCACAAGCTTAGGACATGTGTGCAAAACCTCCCCTCTTAAAGGCCTGCTGGAGACAGACACTGCACACTCCTATTGTGGAGTAATGAATCATTGCAATATTTTGTTGCAAGTCTCACTTGTATCTATTTGGTGATGATGCTCTTTGGCATAAATCAAAGAGACACGTGAAAAGCATACAAGAGGGAAGGGTTCTAGTAAAGGGTTGAAGCCATTCTGCTATACAACTCTTTAACCTCCTGTATAGCCAAGTCCCACGGCATCTAATGGGACCTGCCCCATGTTAAGCATGCATTGGATTGCCCAACAGCACCCCCGCCCCAGCATTTTGATTTATTCACATCAACAATGCAATCCACACAAACTGCCTACTTGCCAAGGCATATAAGCTCAAACCCACCCACAAAGCATTTATTCAGCAAACCTGGATGTTTTAGGGACCTTTTTTGCTCCTAACTAATCATACAGAATAAGGTCTGAAAGCAGGCCTATTTCTTTTTGCTGCTGTTACTGTTTCATTTCCTCCTTCAGCTGTTTATATGGCTCTGCATTTTCTGCAAACAGTTTTGTGTTCTAGCTTGCCTTTCATAAACTAGACTGGTTTTCCAAATGTTCCACTCTGGAAGGCATACACAACACCTTAGTGTGTGAATATCACTCCTAGTCACAAGTACAACAGCTCTCATGTTGGTTAACACTAAGCCACTGATACTCAAACTGTTTTGGGGAGGACCCTGGAGTTGGCTCGGAAGCTTTTCAAAAATGCTTCAAGAGCAGCAGTAGCTTTGAAATATAGCTGAAATATAATGGCCCATCAATATTGCTAACCGTCCACTGCAATGTGCTGCCTACTTACTAGGTCACGCTCAACTCAACTGGGGCAGCAACAAGGCATAACAAGGTCTGCCTCATGCCTCACAAAAACCAACTAGGAGCTGTAAAATATGCCCCAGATTATTTTTTTACAATGTACTCTGGTTTCATAGCAAACATGCAGTAGGCTCTTAGCAGTCAACAGAAAAGCTTTCCCTGAAACTAGTTTTTAAAATGCTGCTTCAAGAGATCCTGCTTCATTTAAAGTATGCATGTTGACTCCCAAGATCCATTTTTAAAATATAGGTAGAAAAATTGGTCTGCCAAGTCAAATAAAGTATTTGAAATATACAGCAATATTCCCTTGCTCAAAAACAAAACAAAACTGAGAACAGTCTTAACTATTGTCTGATATTGAAACACTAGTTATGTCTTTATGTTAGGACATAGATGGCTGGGAGAAAATAGCTACATAGTTGTGGCACTGGTACTAAATGTTATTAGATGTTCTTAAAATAAAAGGCTCAATGTGTGCATCTGAGCTGCACAAGATGATGTTATTCTAATAACCTGAAGATAATATTTCTCCCTGCCAAAAAGAAATTTGACACAGCTTTAGCAAAGGAACCATAATACTACAAGACTTCCCTTGTTTTGCTGCTTGCAGTTTTCATTTCAATGCAGAATTAGCCCACTAAAGTCTGTAAAGTAGAAAAGGGGGAAAGCTTCCAGAAAGTTGGCATTACAAGATAAGAATAATAATTTAAACTTTCATTTTATACCAGGTTACTTCAACGCTTGCAATCATTCTGCACCCTTCTATTTGATTCCATTGCACTCCCTTTAATCACTCCCTCCATATAGGCCCCAGAACTGAGAACTAGAACCTCTGATACTAATATAAGAACATTTCAGACCACCCGTTTTAATAGTGAGACTTTTAAAGGATTGCATTGCTCACAGTGTGCATTCATACTAATTGCATGCACGGATCAGAAGGTGACTATAAAGGAAGCAGTCATTAACTGCTATAGAGCCGAATTTACATAGTAAAATTAAGAATTTGTCATCCACTACAGATTTTATTACCTTTGTTTCTATTTTACATCTATACTTTTAGCTGTGAAAGAAGAATGAAGCAGCACTGCATCTTGTGGGAATGCTTCGGGCCTATGCAGGATTCCCACTTGCATTTGTTTCTGGTCAGCATCCACAAATCACTTCAACATGGCAAACTGCTATTTTAGAGGCTGAAATTATGAAAGCCTGTAGCTGTTCTGAGCATGCTCAAGAACACAACTTTAAAGGATGGAATTCAGTAACAGCAGGATATGAGCAGTACCTACTGTTTTCAATTTGCATAATCCTTTTATTCCCCCTCCCTTCAAGTAAAGCATATAAGAGCAATGCATAAAGAAACCCTTATCAATGTTGATGCTAATGCAAGGTTTTGTTCTATTATGAAAGAGGCCTCAAGAGCTCAGTTTTACCATTTATAATACTTTATCAGCAACAATTAGCATGCTATACAAGTAAGCTTTTTCATAGAACAGAGAAAGATACTCTATGAAGAAATCCTTACAATCAGGTTTTCAACAATCCAGCGGCTGCTGTGGAGACTTCACAATTGCAGCTATTCATTAAAGTGCTGGACTACAGCCTGCACAGTTCACACTGGTCAGTTATCTATCCCTTTTCTAACCAGTCTGGTAATATTTGCACCGGGTATCTGCCAAACATGTAGGAGGCTTAAACAAGCTTTCCCAGTGATGTATTCTTTCAAGAGTGGCAACATATTTCTCAAGAGCCAAAAGTATAGTAATCAGCTAGTTATGTTTTTAGAAGTCTAGCGAATGTTTGGATTTAACAGGATTAAAAGATCTAAGGTTTCATTTTTACCAGTTTAATTTATGCCAGTTAAGTTATTAAAACACATCTGAGGATTCTGTCATCTGAAATGCATTACGTATTTACTAAAATAACCTCAAATTGCTAACTACAGTATATATTCTATTAATATGACATCACATTCATTGCTTATTAGTTTCGGAGTCCAACATGGAAAACAGACTCTCTATATTGTGACAGCTCTGCAGCTTAAAACATAGTCTGGTTTTCTGGATGCACAATATTGCCAGAATATTTTGTATATTAACAATTTAGAACTCTTACTTATATACTAAGGTGGTGGTTCAAATCAGCATGATGGTGGTGAGCTCCAGTTGCTCTGTCCCAGCAATTTATATACTACATAGGCACCAACTAATTATGAATTATTTCTGGAATAAAAAGGAGAACTAAAATACAGAGGCACCAAATTACAGCATCTCCAAATGTAGCTTTTGAAAACTTTGATCGGAGACTGGCTACAAACAAGTAATTTAAAGAGAACATCCAATAATGCTTACCAGGTCACATAATCTAGCAATATTCCCAGCAGGACCAAGGCCTTGGGCTGTTTCATACCAATTCCGAAGTTAAAGACTACTATTCACTTTTTGAAGGTCCTAGCTGCACCACATTCCTGACCCATCCCCATATACATTAGCTTACTATATAGAAGTACCTAGAAGCAGTTCCTGAACTGGTGCTGGAGCAAGGAAACAATCTGTTCTACTGGACAATTTTTTAAAAAAAATATTAATACAAGCAAGAGCCTCCACCATGCATTAACAGCATAGTTTGAAAACTTGATACTGTCTTCACCAATATTAAGTTGCTGATATGTTCTGTATTGTCATTACAAGCGCTACTTCAACATAACACCTTTTATGACTCATACAGAGGTTAACTGAACTGACAGCTAAGTAATTTAATAGGACTACAAGAACATCAATAAAAGAGGCCTCACATTGAGATAATGGGTTTCTCTTGCACATTCCATGTTGATAGAATCCTCGTGGAGGCCAAATCCAGAGTTAATCTCCGGTACCCATACAGTAAGTAATTTGAAATACAAACACAAGCCAACTCCCCCTTTTTATAACTTTCTGCAAAATATTTCTCCCTAACATTTCTCCTGTATATTTTATCTCAATTATCAACACACAAGCAAGCCACTCTTCTGTCGCTGAAGAAATAAAAGGGGGAAATATTTGAACAGTATGTGAACACCCTCTTAAGCATGCTGTTGTTTCTTGGAAGAGGATTGTCATAAGACAGCTGAAGTGTCCAACAGACATTTCTAGTTGTACGCAATGCCCCACAGAACTAGTTTATTTGCATTCAGTGTAGCCCAAGGAATTCTGCTATACTGTACTGGTCATTGATAAAATAATCCATGTACTGTATGTGTATCAGCTCAAAAAAGTTTTGCTTCAAGTAATATTATTTACACACATTATTCTACAATACCATAATAAACATAACTTGCATACAGTCTTTAATCAGTACCACCAACTGAAGAACAAAGCCTAAAATTTGAAGCAAGCATACTAAGACTAAAAATATTCTCAATAAATGTGATTAGGATTGCACTATACATACATTAAAATATTTCATATCAATACTTCAGATCCAACCAAATTTAGCACACCCACTTAAAAGGTATTATGTCAGTGGGTTGTATTCAACGTTTGCACAAGTGGAAGGCAGACCATGCAAGCAATTTATCGCTTCCCTTCCTTGCCCCTGCAACTCTTGTACTCTCCAAAACCCTGTTCAGAGGGAACTCTGTTGTATGGGGTAGTAGTGCAACAGAGACTATTGTCTAAAATCAGGAAGAATTGTGCACCAGAGCAACTCCCCAGACCCCTCTGCACAATTTCAGGCTAGTTCCTCCTCACACTGCATAGTATGCAACACAGCTCCCACTGTCTGAGAGAGGCAACTCTCCAGAGGTTTCTCAGGGGGAGGGGGAGAAGAGAAAGATGGACTGCACAAGTCCCTTTTCACTCGCACTACAACTCAATATTAGTATCAGGCTTAATACCAAAGCTATTGCTTTCCCCCCTACCAAGTCCATTTCCTTTATCTTGAAGTTGAGGCGAGGATGTTTATTTAATAAGACAAAATACAATATATACCTCCATTAGCAGAGGTTTCAACTTCAGTAAACCATAGCAAAATCAAGTTAGATGTAATACCCAATTGCTAATGCTGTGCTATCAATTTCTGCAGAGCCGCAGGTGCCTGTTCTCTTCTGTATTTAATCATAAGTAGATATGTTGACAAGTAGAGATCATACCTATACTAGGTTACAATTTCCTCAAGTAGAGAATTTATACTTGATGCTTACAACTCAAATGTAATGAAATACTCTGATGCACAAGGCAATTTCATATGCTATTTGAAAGACTTCAAGAAATAACCACATTTTAGGGAAAGTTACTCTACACTTTAAATTAGCACCAACAGTGCAATCCTATACACATCTACTCAGAATTAACCCTTAATTGGGGCATAGTCTCAGATAAACAGGTATAATAAGATTGTGGCAAGAGATGACGAAGGATTTCTATCCCTATGCTACTAAATTTACAAAGAGGAACTCTTACAGAGCTAGGCCAGAGGTTAATAGGACAGTCCTCTCACTTCTATGAAAGAAATTCAGTCATTTCCCAAGGAAAGTATTAGCATCTTCTGCCCCTCTCATCGTGCTACAGTACTGTTCTGCTTATTTCCTTCTACTGTGCTTGTACAAATAAACATTTTCATATAGAATAATATTCTTAATGAAGTGGTGTTTGATTTTTTTTAAAAAAAGAAGTTATCAATTATTTATAGAATGTTTAAGGGCTACATTTCCAAATTTGGTACTTTACCCAAACAAACAGAGACCATATGAAGTGTGTTACCCACACAACTTTCCCTAAAGAGAGGGAAAGCAGCAGTTGTTAACAAGAATTGTGGAACAGCATAACTTTCCTTGAAAATCCTGAAGCCCTTTACGATGCAATTCTATACATGTAAACTTGCAACTTAACCCAAACAAGTTGCTTTATAACTCGCTTCTTTTCAGTTTAAGCATGCTAAAGCTACAATCCTAAATACACATCATGAAACAAGTCTCACTGATTTTATGGGACTTGCCTCTGAACAAATATCCCAAGTTAATACTGTTATTCACCAATCTCTCAAAGCTTATCCCCTTTATAATAACCACACCTAACCATGATAAAGCAAGGGTTCTATTTAAAAACAAGTAATGTGAAGCCATGGTTAACTTGCTTGCTTTTTCCTATTAAGCACATTTTGTCAGTAAGCTTTTGCAGCCATTACACTGAAACTGCTGAAGAAAACATGTTACAAATCTGCCCACTGAATTACACACACCCATTGATAACTATGTTTCCATTGCTGTCATGTATATTCAACATTAACAGAGAATAGGCCTGGATTTATTCAGCTAACATAGCTTGAGTTAAACAAGTGTATAGCATAAAGACTAACTATATACTCAACTTGTGCTTTAAACAATGGAAGAGAGTAACCTTACTTCAAGTTATCAATTGTGATGGGCTTGAAAGTCCTTGTAACTGTTTTTTCAAGACTACGGAAACAGTGATTTGCTTTTTGTATTCAGCTTAATATTCATAGTCTCATTTCCTTAAGTTCTTCCTTACGGTGGTTTACACATTTTTGCTACACAAGTAGTTTAGTAGTGAATCCCCTTTGTCACATCTTATGTCACATCTTTGGAAGAGATTAAGACACTTAAACTTGATAAACAAATGCTGTAAGAGTGTCTGCAACTAGACACCTGCATAAAAAAAAAGATAGAAGATAAATACCTGTCTTCATCACCATCAACAGGAATAGATATGCCAAAGACAGAGCTGGCAAGACTGTTCATAGGAGTAGTTGCAGGTAAATTAAGAGGGTTTGTTAAAGTGTCCGGAATAGGTGGCTTCACAAGAAGTTTATTTTCAGCAAGAGAAAGTTGTGGTTGAGGTAGGGGTTCAGATTTTCTTCTAGTATCATCAATCTGGCCTAAAGGTTGATTTGGAAATTGTCCAATGTTAGATTGTGGCAGATTTGCAGGTACATTGGTTGTGCCTTGCATTAATGGAAGGCCAACATGTTGCTGGACAACACTGGAGCTCCTACTGACAGATGTATGGCTGGTCAGCTGGGACTGGACTAAAGTAACAGGGGCATTTGGCATAGTAACAGAAGTTGTACACACACTGGGCACACTAGTACCCGGTACAGCTGCAGGCACATTCTGAACTCCAGAAACTATACTGTGAGGAGCACCAGCCACTTGACTGCTTCCACCCATTTGCTGCTGAGTCATAGATTTCTGTTGCACAACCCCCGCATGGCCAATGCCTTGCTGCACCACACCTCCTGGCTGAGGAATGACAGTCTGAATTGGAGTTGTCAGGCCACCCTGCAATAGCCCAGATACCTGTCCTACATTTTCACCAGTTTGCGAAGAAACTCCCATCACTGGTGCTATGGGTGAGGGATTCGGACCAGCTATTTGTGCTGCTGGAAGACTGGAAGCTCCAGTGCCCGGGACAGAACCTGAGACGGCCTGTTGAGTAGCTCCTTGAGACTGTATTACTGTCATATGTTGAATGTATTCCGGCTGGGCAGGAGTTTGGGCTGGCACCAGATGCACTGGTGGAATCTGCGACTGAGAATAAGCAAATTGCTGAGTCTGAGCCACAGGTACATTAGCTTGCTGTACCTGCTGTTGTGGCATAGGCAAACTCGTCTGGGCTATCGCTACATTCGAAGGTGGCATGCCTTTCCCATTAGGTCCAGCCTGTCCCATGTTCTGTGCATTTACCTGTGCCTGGGTCTGCAGCGGAGGCCCCATCATTTGCTGGCTCGCTGCTGTAGCCCCTGAATAGATTGGCTGAGCATTACTGTGAGGCACAGCCCCGCCTATGGGCTGCTGCCCAATGACAAAATTGGGTTGCTGTGGAGAGGGTTGGTTTATTTTCTCTGGCTGGAGTAGCTGTGACACAGCAGCAAGAGAGCTGTCAGCCAGGGAGTCGGGGCCATGTGCCGAAGTTGCAACCCCTGAAACTATTGAAGAGCCACCAGTAGCACCTAGGCCACTATCCCTATCTTGAACAGCTTGTTCAAAAGTACTGTTGTGTCTAATGCAATCCCCAGTCCTGGCTAAAACGGCCCCGCCCTCGGAGTCCCGGTCATAGTATTCCATACACGTCCATCGCCCCCGTCTATAGGGCTCTCCTGTACCGTGGTCCAGCTTAATCACCCTGAAGCGGGAACTGCATGCGGCGGCAGCCGTTAGAGGCATGGCTCCAGAGCCAGCAGTTGCCTGCGCAGTGCTGCCTCCTGCTGCCGCTGAAGAGGCCGGGGCGGCAGCCGCTGGGAGCACCGCGGAGCTCCTGGGAACAGCTCCTCCGTTGGCGGTCGGCACAGCAGGGGAAGGCGGCGGCTGTATACCTCCGGAGGCCGCGGCGACGGCGGCGGCAGCCACTTGCCCATCCAGGAGCAGGTTGGGAGAGACTGTCCCCGGGGTCTCCGCGTCGCCCACGTTGTTGAGGGTCTCCTCGGAGGAGCTGCGCTCGCAGACATCTTCGGGTCCGTAGTCGGTGGCGCGGGACACGTCGAAGATCTCGGAGGAAACGTCCTCGGTGCGGGATTCATCCGGGTCGTCCAGGCTCTCGGTGTCCTCGGTGATGCTGCTGGCCACCTGGGCCGTCGTCACGCTGGTGATCTGGAAGCAGCTCTTCTTCTTGGCCGGCATCTTGGACATGGTGCTTTCCCCGGGAGAATAAAAGAGGAGAAGTCGTCGGGGTGGGGGGAGAATGAGGATGGGGGGTTCCGCCCACCTGCCCTCGCCGGAGCCGGCGGAGAAGAGAAAAGCAAAGAGCAAAAAATTAAAAAGGCTAGGCGGAGAAGGCAGAAGTCCGAGCCGGCCCTGGCGCAGCGGAGAGGATCACGTTCTGTCTACAGCGCAGTCGCCGGCGGTATCGCACATTCCTCCGGCCCTCGCGACGCAGCCCCGGCTCAGCAGGCGGCCACCACCAGGCCTGGGGTTGGCGATGGGGGGAAAGGGAGAGAGAGGCAGAGGAGAATGGAAGGGGGGCGGCGGCCGAGCTCCTCCTCTTCCTCCCCCCGAGTAAGGCTGCGGGCCCCTCGGCGGGCGGCGCCACCTCCTCCTCCTCCTCCTCTCCTTCTTCCCTCAGCAGCGCCCCGCCGTCCCCCTTTCACAGCCGCGGCTCTCTTCACACAGCCGGCTGTGGGGCTCCGAGGGCCGGGCTGGCACTCTCCGCTGGTTCGCTCCGCGGGGGTTTCCGGCGAGACCCGCGGTCCCCGAGGCGGGCCCAAGGCCGCTAGTCCGTCCGCTGTCCGTCCGTCGGGTCTCGGGGAAGAGGGGCGGCAGCCGGAGCCGGCAAACGCAAGTGAGGCGCAGGCCGCCCTGCCTCCGCTGTCTACCTGGAGATCAGCACCAGACGCATCTTCTCGGGAGGAGAGAAGGAAAAGGGGGGAGGAACCAGCCCGGCTCACAGCGGCCCCCTCAGGCGGGCGGGCCTCCTAGACGCGGCTCCCTCTGCTCTCTCTGCGCCGACGACGGAGCGGCTCGCGAGGAGGAGCCGGTCGGGCCCTTTTCCCTCCTCCTCCTCCTCACACTCTCTTCTTTCTCTCCCCCCTCCCCCTTCTTTAAAGTCCGTGCGCGCTGCGCTCTCCAACGCTGTGCCGAAGGAGCTGAAATTCAAACTGCTCACTCCCCTCGCTCAAGATGGGGCTCAAATGGAGCCGCGAGGCAACCTGGGAACTGGAGCTTAAGCCGCTGCTACTGCGGCAGCCGACACGGGGGGACCGCCTCTTACGCAGAGGCGCGCTGACGTCACCGCCGCCCGGGCACGCCTCCCATCCTTCCCCCCGCCTCCCCCAGGATGAAGAGGTTCTGTCCTGGCCACGGAAAGGGGGCGGGCGGAGGAGCCGAGGCGGCCGAGGAGAGGAAAGGGGCGGGGTCACCGCCGAGGGGGAAAAAACCCCTCCCCCCTGAGATCGTCATTTCAACCGTTTGGAATGTTCCACTCGCCCCGTAGCAGCTCCCCTCCTCCTCTTTCTTCAGTGTGGGCTTGGTACCTTCCGTCAAAGGAGGGGGGGGGGAAGGGAAGGGCGGCGTGACATCCTCCCCCCCGCCTCAGCTCGCTCCATTTTGGCGAGGAGGCTGAGGGGGCGCTTTGCTCAGTCATTCTCCGAGTGAGGCTGAGGAAGGGAGGCTCAACCGCGGCTGCCGTAGCTTTCGCGTTAGGAGAACGTCAATGTGCAAATGACAGGAACAGGATAATTTTTATTTATATATATATTTGACGCTGAGAGGCACGGCGCGCCCTATTACTAGAAATCTTTTTCTCCCCGAAGGGTTTACTGAAGGGCTTCGCCCCTCCTCCCTTCGCCCCGCCCCTACAGAAAGCCCACGCCGCCGCGTTTCGCCGACTTTAATCCGAATTCACGACCACTTCATCTTCCACATGGTCGCCACAAGATTCGGATTAAGGTCGTTTCGTCTCCTACAAAACTTGTCGACAGTATTAAAGCACGCCTCAGAAGTGAGTAGACCCGTGGACTGGGGCTGGCCACGCATAAAATAAAGCTGATTTGATGGCCAAATGAACAACTTACATCCCAAATCCTTTTGTGCGTTTGCTTAAAAGTATGGCATACCCCTACCGAAGGAGCTTGATGCTGTTTTAACACCTAGGTTCGAGCCCCCTCAGAGTGACCCTTAATTTATTCAACTTTTTAATATCAGTGCGTTAGCTGAAGCTGTACAAGGTCCAGCTGATTGAAGCCCGTCTAACGAAACTGGTTTTAAATGGCACTTGCCCATAAGGCATGGAGAGTGTGGGTGTGTCTTTTACAACACTTCAACCATGCTGCCTGTGAGCACAAAAGAGCAATTAAAAGTGTTGTCTGGGTAACTCATCCGCACAAGGACCCGCCTTGTGGGAAGCTCAGGGAGAGAAACACCTCAGCATCATAGGACCCTCGTGCCACTAAAAAAAAAAAAATTGCCCAAAAGGAACAACCTTCCCTCCCAAGTGCAAGAAAATTCTAAAAAGCGTTGCACTACTTTTACTAATTTTATATATGAACAGGACCAGTCAAAGCACCAACTAAAACATCGCAAGAGTAAAGAGCAAGCTTTTCAGCTCCCATAATGCTTCACAACTCAGTGAAAACAGCAAAGGAAGGTGGAGAGCAAAAGAGGCTTCAAGGCATGATGGCAAAGCGAAACCTTTGAAGTTGGCAACAAGATGGAATGTGGGAAGAGTTAGACAGGCAGGTAAAGCTGCAATCCTAAGCACACCTAAGTGAGTAAGGCCTCCCACTGGACACAATGGGGCTTACTCCTGCATGGACATGTGGAAGATTGGTCCTGCACATTCTGTTAAACCACTTTAGATGCAAAGCAGTTTCTTTTCTTTTTTTGGTTAGCCTACTGGGACAGAGAAGGAATGACCATTCATCCTTTGAAAAGATAAAAGCCATGAATTCAAAAGCTTGCTCACTACTTTGTGGTGTTGCAGTTGGTCCTAATAAACATAAGGTGTGGAACCTCAACCCTTCAGATGTTTTTTGGATTCAATCTGATAGCAGCCCCAGCAGAATTGGCCCATTGTTAGGGATGGTGGTAGTTGTTGGCAGAAACATCTGGAAAACAACTGGTTCTTCCACCCCTGCAATAAATTATATTACTCTTCTGTGGCTTCTGAGTTCCCCCCTCTAATGAATCAGCACAATTGATTTTTTGTCTATAAAACAAGGGGGTATGGCAAATCTCAGTTGAATGTGTTATAGCCAACAAGCTAAGTCTCAACTATTTTGTGTAGCTCAAAGCTTGCAGGCTGAGTTAGGAATACAAACTTCTATGTCTCTTGTGTTTCATGAGAATGCACATTAAGATTGCAAGGTCTAATACAAGACATGACTTTTGTTTACAAGGGGAAATGTCAACAGGTATATATTAGCCCACCGCTGGAACATGGGTAATAGCTAAGGTTGGTCATCCATATATTTAAATCTATTGATTTCAATTAGCGGAAACACCAATTCGGTTTTCTCTGGATTGACGTCTGCTCCGATTTAGCACTTAAAGAAGGAGATTTCCTTGGGAAAGGAGCAGGGCAAGGGAGAAAGTGCTAGAAACTGTGCCTAGAAAGCACAGTTGGAAAGCCCCTTGGACCCATGTTTTCTAAGCATGGAACAGGTGGAAGTGTGAACAAGTATTATGGTCACTGGAGGTTATTAGGCAGCAATAGAAATTCATATATCAGGGACCCATGGAGGAAACATATTGCAAGAGAAAATGTTACATGCTGTATGCATCCCTCATTAAACGAATATATCTATATATATATTTGCATCCACAAGCAATATTTGCATCAACAAAGCACATTCTGTTTATACTTAGTTTGAATAGTTTGCATGGTTTTAAGTATTTCAATCTTCCCACTGTCCACATTGAAAAGGAAAACCAACATTTACTGTAGACATGGCAAGTTGGCAGGACAGATGGACCTGCTGGTTTACTTATCTTCGACATGTTGGCCTAGGCCTCTTACCTGACCCTCATAGTCCACCTTAGAATGGATAAGCAGCTAAGTCCTGAAGACTGCTGCTATGAATCACCTTCCTCAATTGGCCTTAACGGCCACTAGGATCTCTGAGGATGTTTCCTCCCAGGAAGAAACCATCAAAGAAAGCTCTCAGTTCATGAAGCAAAGTAAGCATTTCATTAAACATGGTCCTCTGGGAATCTCAATGGCACAAACTGCTCTACAACACCCAAACTCACAGGATGATAATTCAGGAAGTAACTGCAGCCAAGGTTTTGTTCTTTGCGTGCATGTATAAGTAATTATCGAGATTCGTTTGTGCAAACAACTGAACAGGCGACTCTCAACTTACGCTGGGGTTACTTTCTGGGGCTAGTGTGTAAAGCAAAAAAAAAAAAAAAATCACATATATATAGTCAAAACACATTGGGGTCAGTGGTGGATGGGATTGCCAAAGTCTTCCCCCCCCCCCCAGACGCCTGCCCACTTTCTGCCCCCCTATTTATTTATTGCCAAGCATGTAAAACTGAATGTGCATAAGTTAAAGGTGTGAGTTGTGAGTTACCAATATTAAAGTTGTACCTTAGCTCCTGGTTATAATGGAGCCAAACGTCTTGGGCTGGAAATTTCTGCTACTCTGTGGTCAGGTCAGGACACTAGTCTTGTCCAGAGTACATATAATAAACTGATCCAGGGCCAAACCATTGTATGTCTCTTTGTTTTGGAACCAGGGACCTGATTCCCAGTTAAGCCCTCCATTGGTCCTGTAAGCTGTTTCTCAACACCAAACATGTTAGTAGTCACATATCCCAATGTACAGAATGTGTGTTTAGACTGGAAGAAACCAATCTGCTCCTGTACCATCATAAATATTTCAGACTAAGGCTCCAAGTATTATATACTAGACCAACCACTTCTAGAGTGACAATAGTAGTGACACGAAATCCTGCCTAAAGTATTCCCATCATCCTTTTATATTCACCGGTCCACAATGCAAAACATCCTGATCCAACACCCCACATTGGCATTGTGCAAAATGCATTGTCATTTGACACTTAATATTAGGACATTCCAAATCCTAGCTTGAAAGAGTTAATCACTAAATGCTCCATTCAAGAGCATTGTTTGCACAAGGATTTTGGTGTAACTTGAAACAGCCCTGTAATGAGGCCCTTTTCAAGCAGGCTATAGTTAATGAGTGTTCATCAACATGGATTATTTGGCTGAAATCTGGCGTGACCCAAGGAAGGGGGAATGGAACTTGACAAGAGATGGAAGAATGGAGGGGGTGGGCAGAGAGTGGTAGGGAAGGCGAAGAACCAGAATGAACAAGATGCACTGATTCATTAGCAAAACGGAAAGGTTTATGAAAAGTCAAATATCTATGTAGTTACAGCCCCTGGGTAAGTTGGCTGAAAGGTTCACAAATAACCCATACAATGGCCTTGGCAGCATGACAGGGATAATATTTTTGAAAAGTTAGACAGCTATTGTTGAATTATGCTCTGGTATGCTGGAAACAAGCCTGCCGGTACTGTTATTCAGTGTCAAGCATGCATGTATTCCTTTTTGTTCTTGGCATGGACAACCACTGCTGTTTAGTGAGCAGAAAATCCCAGGTAACACAACTCACATTTGGCTAACTATGATGGACCAGTGATCTTAAAGTAGGGATGTCTCTCAGAACATTATTGGATTCCAAGGATTGTATCCAACACTAGATTGAGCAGATCCACTGAAATTGATGGCTATGGCTAACTTAGGCTAATTAATTATTGTGGGTTTATTCTGAGCAAAACCTAATTGGATTCAGCATCCCTGATCATTGCCTAGGCCACCTAGCACAGACAACATCTGGAGGACCCAAGTTCCCTATCTCTTCTTTAAAGAATTCCTCAACACAGTCCCAGTTTGCCAAACTTTGTATACCTATTGTAGGGTCTTTTGACAAAACTCCAAATGCTGCCTCATATTTTGAGCCATTAAGATTCAATGTTTAACACCTCTTTTCTAAAACTGAGAGTAACTATTGAAGTGGTTGCCTATGCGCATGAACGCTTTCAGTTTTATACCTCTGTAATTCATCTTGATGTCTCCCATCCACAATAGTGGGAAGTGCTTGCTGGGATGTACTAATACTGTGTGTTGTTCCCTTTCCTCAATTAGTACTTCCCTGTTCACCATAAGTTCCAGTAACCTGAGGTTTGTTGTCAGCATGAGCACAGGTATTTGTTTTATCTGTGCATGCATCTTTAATTTTATTTATTTATTTAAAAAGTAAGTTTTGCACATAACGGCAGTCAAAAAGAATTTTTAACAAATGTGTGTTTCATTCCAAGCCAGGAAACTGAAGTTTGTTGCGGGTAAGCATGCAGGTTTTTCTTTACCTGTGAGCTCACAGCTTTTAATTAATTTTTTTAAAATATAAAATACATGGTTTCTGATATAGCAGATTTGCTACAAAGCAGCCCAGCATCACATTAGCAACTTAAAACCTGAGCAAGGTTGTCATCCCCACCCCCCTGCTGTGTTTCATGTGGCATTTGCACATTGCTGTACACACCAGAGAGAAGGGGAGAATGTCTTTACCAGAAGCACATTACTTGTTTGGCCTCGACCAGAGCCAGGGCCTTTTCGGCTGTGGCCCCGGCCTGGTGGAATGCTCTCCAACAAGAGACCAGGGCCCTGCGGGATTTGACATCTTTCCACAGGGCCTGCAAAACGGAGCTGTTCCGCCAGGCCTTTGGCCAGGGTGCAGTCTGACCTATTTTCCTTTGTATAAGAACAAGCATGAAGGAGGCCTCCCAGCCTGTTCACAGGTCCTTATATGACCAGTGAAAATAGTTGGTCCTGGCAAGTATTAACCGCTCTCAATCTTAACCTGATAACTGCCATTTGTCCAGATTTTAATTTGTCTGAATTAATTTTAAGATGTATTTTAATTAATTGATGCCTGTTTTTATGCTTATAACTTTAAAGCACATTTCCCCACCTCAAAGAATTATGGGCACTGCAGTTTACCCCTCAGATAGTTAAAATTCCCAGCAACCCTTTACAGACTACAGTACCCAGAATTCTTTGAGGGGAGAAATGTGCTTTGAATGTGCTTTAAAGGTATAGTGTGCACAGACCTGGTGTGACTTACTTCAGAGTAAACAAGCCTTGGATTCTGCTGTGAGTAAGTCAAAGGAAGTTTTGAGGTGCCTTTGTGTACCTCAGACAACAGGAAATGGTTTGCCTGATTCATACTAGACCAGTAACGTGGCTCAGTCGGGGACAACATTGGTTGGCATGTGATTCAAAAGTATTATGTTTGTCCACTACCACAATTATTACTCATTATAAATATTAACTTTTTTCATGTTTAGATTGAAATTGCATACATTAGAATTGCGTTGTAGGGGGTTGGACTAGATGACCCTTGGGGTCTCTTGCAACTCTACAATTTTATGATTCTATGAAAATCCCTATTTTTGTTGTTGTTGTTGTTGTTGTTGTTGTTAGAATTTATATACTGTCCTATACCTGTAGAAGAACCTTAACTAGAAGTAGCTAGGAAAAAGTAGTTTTCAGGAACATATTTATCAAAGGTTAACTGAGCTTTCCCATTCATCTGTTCATTCAGTGCCAACCAAATAGGTGAACCAATATGCCAAATTCATCATGAACCTGGATTTTGTCTTTGACAATGAGTGTGAGCCAGTGTGTTCGACTGGGATCTGGGTGACCAGGGTTCAGTGCTGTCAAGTATCCCATTTCCCCCGGGATTCTCCCTTATTTTAAGCAGTTTCCCGCTGCTCTCCCTTATTTTTTATTTCCCTTAAATTTCCCATTTTTAATGGAAGCAGCTCCTCCCCTGCTGGCCAGGGACTGGGTGGGAAGACCTTGCCTACTTGGAGAGAAAAGCCTCAGCCCTCAAAGCAAGTGGGAGCCGTTTCCTGCGCTTACAGGGGGGTGTATTCCTCCCCCTGCATCAACCCCTATCTGTTGCTGCCAAGCCCCTCAGCCGGCCAATAGGGTTAGCTGGCGGGCGGAGCCTGGCTGCCTTTGAGCAGCTGCTGCTTCCTGTCCTGTTTTGATGGGATCAGACAAGAAGACGATGGGGCTCCATCACGCGGAGCACATGGCTGCCCTCCTCTTTGCTCCACTCCGAGCCCGAGCCCGCTTGGAGTTTACATTGCTGCTCCACCCACTTTTGCTTCTGGCTCCGCCCACCACTGACATGTGACTGTCCCCGGGATAGGTGAGACTGCTGATCCCTTATTTTCAAATCCGAAACTTGACAGCTATGCCACAGAGCTCACTGGGTGACCTTGGGACAGTCATTCATAGAGTGTTGTGTGGATTAAATTAGGAAGGGGAGAACCATGGGCTCCTTGGAGAAAAAGGTGGCATATAAATGCAACAAACTAACCAACTGCAAAAAACATTCATAGTAAAATTGAGATTAAACAAAATAAATTCAGCTCTGTGTCATTGTTTGGTATTCCAGCAAATGCCCTTCCTTAGAGTCAGTTTATTCAAAAGGTAAAGCAAACAATCACGATCAAACTATTTTTACCTCTAGAAGGGGAAAATATGTACATGTACAAGACTGAAAAGCCCTGGCAATGTTTTGGACTTTTATAATTCTGCTTGTTGGGCTCCATAAATGGGAAGCTTGGGCAAGACTGATTACCATGCCGTTCTGCACATTACACGAAGAACTGTTTCTCAATCTGAATTTTAAATACAAAAAATAATGGACCTGGAAAGGTGAAGAACACCCTCTAGGCTGAGAAATAAAACAAAAGGCATAACAAACATTTGGGATTTATCTCTAATGGTTGAATTCTAACCATGGCTACCCGGCACGTTCTCTTGAATTCAGCAGGACTTACCGGTACCAAGCAAAGCAGGGTTAGAACTGCAGCCTTAGTACCCTGTACCAGTAGTCTATTTGAGGTGTGATTTTTGCATGTTGAGAAAGGTGCAAGACCTTTAAAGGTCAGAGCAGCTGTTTAATTGGGGCAACTATTTAAAAAACAACAACACATTTCTTAAATTGGCTGAGCCCCTTGCCTGTCTGATCTCATTCACAGTTGCTTTCATTAGGAAGCAAATATTACCATCTACATCAGTTTACTTTACACAATAATGATCAACAGACAAGTTTTCAGTCATGCAATATGAGTCCTCCCATTCAGCCCCAGCTATTTACAGCTTTGTGGGCAGGAGAGACAAAGGGAGCAGCACAGAGACCCAAAATCCACTGGGATGAGGAGGGGTTTGGAATAAGGCGGTCTCTGGTTCAGCCAGAGATACACAAGCGTAAGCCCTCCATCCTGGCTCAGTCAGGGCTGAGCTGAAGCTGGCTCAGGCAAGGCCAGGGTAAATCTGGGAAAATGGGCATTCTGAGGCTATGCAAGGGGCATGGTGAGTGTGGAGTGGAGCAGGGGGGAAACCTACCCCTATTCCAAATTCGATCTAGCTCAGTATTGTGACCTAGTAACCCAGTGAAAGTCACAGTGGCCAAAAAACAAACAAACAACCTCTGTTTTAAAGGTTGACTTCCCTCTGCCACGCTGGGTCTGGTTCCACTGGCAATAGCCCCTCTCTGGAACTGAGTTTGGAATAGAGCAGGTATGTCCAACAGGTAGATTATGATCTACCGGTAGATCACTGGAAGTCTGCGGTAGATCATTGGTAGATCATTGGCTCCCCGCAAAGAAGCTGAACAACTGTGGCTCCCCTAAAAAAGCTCAACATTTTGCCTCCTCCCTGAAAAAACTCAACAACTTTGACTTGAACCCCCCCCCAAAAAAAGGGGGGGTAGATCACTGCCAGTTTTTAACTCTGTGAGTAGATTGCAGTCTCTTGGGAGCTGGCCACCCCTGCAATAGAGATAAGCTATAGTGATAAGGAAAGGAAAATTGCACGGGAGAGTGTGGGATAAAACTTGCTTTGATACATCTAACCTCATCAAATCAGAATAAATCCTCATTAAATAGCCACCACCATCTAATCTCCCTTTTCAACAGGTGTGCCATAGCACCCTGAGGTGCCTTGAATGATGGTCAGGGGTGTAACACTGGCCTCTGTCTCTCTTTCCTTACCTTCCTCCTGTAATACCCTCTCTCGCCTCTGGCTTCCAAAGGCTTGCACAGCTGTTTGTTGCAGCAGCCCTGGCTACAAGCTCCCCAGGCGAATGGTGCCTCTGGGGGCTGGCCAGGGGCTGCTTCCTAGGCCCCTGTGGGGCAGTGTATGGAGGCACCTCTCTTTGGGGCGGGGGGGGAGGCAGCTCAGAGACAAGGGTGGCAGCTGCAGCTGTCCAGAGGACTCCCAAGGATAGGGGAGAAGAGCAGAGGCTAAGGGAACACTCCACAAGGGAGGGTGTTTGAAAGGGGGCGAGGGGCTGCCGACTCTGCAGGTGAGGAATGACATAACTGGGCTCCTGAGCCCCATAGGGGTGCCACAGAAATAATGTAGTTGGGTCAAGGGAGCCAGGAACCCCAAAAAGTTTAAAACCTTTGCTGTGTAAACCAGTAAGGATGAATGCTTAACAAACAGGTTGTCCACAACTAGTGCAGTTGGGTTTTCGGCACTTAAGAAAAACTGTAGGAAAATTGGAAGAGGCCAGTTGGATTGGATTTCTGGGGTGTCCATGTTAAGCAGGCAATTTGCACTTGGGCAGGGGTTAATTCCTTAAGGGAAACCACCAAGACAGCCTGCAAGTCACTGGTGTGTACACACTACAGCTTACTGCAGTTCCAGCATGCTCCCAACGCTGGTGTTTGCTGCCGTGTACATGGGATGTTAGCTGCAGCCCATCTGTATCTAGTAGGCTCTTGAGAAATGCTGCTGTTGGATGCAGTTTCCCCTCAAACTAGCTCCCATCCAGCTAGAAAACGTAAGCCACTGATAGGGAAATTTACCCGCCACCACCTTCCCCCACCGCTATGCCTCCCCGGTAGCGAGTGCGGGACTCGTGAACTCACTAAAAGCCCGACGATGAGCGGGCATTCTTTCCCCCTTTTTATGTCCATCTCCCTACACTTCACATGTCGCACAAGCACCACATAAAACCCTCGTGATGAAGGGTTCCCCAAAATCCCAATTTGCGTTCCGAAAAAGCCTCTGGAAAAGCGCTTCTGTCAAACAGCGCTCCGCTGGTCTCCATTTTCTCAATGAACGGGAAACCCACCAATCAGGAGCATGCATCCAGCTCAGCCTGCAAAATGGAACGTTCAGGTCAGCTACTATGATTCAATCATCACCTTCACGCTTGACTGAACACTAAGTGGGTTTTGACAGGCTCCCTGCTGGGAGAACAATGGAATCGAAACCAAAATGTAACCAGTTGAGGAAACTATTAATTATAACTTGCAACAATGTATCAAATGGACAATTTAGACGCTGGGTGGCCCAATTTTGACAGCTCGAAGTATTTATTATTGTAAAAATCCACAACTCCTGAACGCAGTGTCCGATTTGCTTGGTTCGGGTGTCTATTTGCTCCTTGTAAAATAACCTTTTAACCCCTCGGTCCCCGCCATCCTCCGATCATCAGAAGTATATTATTTCAATACTGCATAATTTTTGGACTCTCCACTTAGTGGCTTTCATAATCCCCTAAGCAGCGAGTCACGTCCGCAGGAGGAGATGCCCCCTCCCGATAATCCAGTCAAGCACCCATCCATCAGCTACCATGGCAGCAGACATCCTCCTAGGAGCTTTCTATTGTCCTGACGCAGAAGAAACCTTCAATGTGTATTGCACCCACCCTGGATCCATTCACCGGTTCCTGCCATCCTTCCTGATATGCAAAACTTGTTTTTCCCCTATGTAAATTTTACTGTAACCTCCTCTCTCCCCTCCCATCTCTGACGTTTCTGTGATGTATTTCGCTATGTATTCTGGGCTATCGCGGGAACTTTTAAAAGTCCAGGACACCCTTTGTTCGGGGTTCGGATCCTCCTGAACCTTGTTGCGCAATAAACTCCTTTGCTTTTGCTCCAATCTCCGGCTGGTCTCCATTGCCTCCGCAGCGAACCACGGGCTTCCTCCGTAGGACCGGGAGCTGAGCCTTCTCGACCCGGTAATTTCCGTAACAGTCTTGGTGCCGAAACCCGGGATCTGCGTTCTCCCGTGGTGGCCGGGGACCCCATCGAGTCTTCAGCCGGCATCGGGACCCTCTTCTCCCGTGGAGACCCCATCGGACCTCCGGCCATCCTCCGGGCGGTAATTGCAGGTCCCAAGGGGAGCCAACCGGGGAGCAAAGGCAAAGCTCAGCCGGCTTCGTCTTCAACGATCCAGCGGATCGCAGTGGAAGACGCGTAAGTATAAATCCAGTGCACTGGTGTGTGTGGGAAGGGGGGAGGAAATCCTGGCAACCGCAACTCTGCTTTCTTACCTATCAATTCTTGACTGTTTCTTGGTCTGTCCAGTGGACCACTGCTCGACTCGAAAAGGGGAGTTCTGAGCTCTATCTCTTTTCCTACAATACCCAGTCAGCCGCCCCGTTAGCTGGTCTAACGAACGCAAGGGACTGGGCTCTTTTTCTACTTTGCCAGCTGCCAAGGGGCAAAGGACTTCTCTGCACTATCCCAGACCTCAGCCGCCCCGGTCGGGCCATGTAAAACACGCTGGTCGTGCGTGAGCCCGCTTCCGAACGCAAGGGAGGTTTTTCCGGACCGTTTAAACTCTATCCAAAGGGCTGCCCGATCTGGCACTGCAGTGGCAGGCGTCCAGTAGGGCTCCCTTCCTTAGCTGTTGATGATAGGTAGGAGGTTGCCAGGCGTGGGGTTATTTTGCACGGGTGGAAATGGGAAATGAGAAATAGGAACAGTGAGAAGGAATAGTGAAAAGAGGAACACGGAAGAGAAAGGAAGAGGAAGGGAGCTCCAGAAAAAAAAAGAGGAAAGGAAAGAGGTAGTTTAGTGTAGATCCCCCTGGTCAGCCGCCCCGCTAGCCGATCTAGTGAACGCAAGGGACCAGGCTAGATTATTGCAACGTTGTGTATTATTTGCTGTTAGAAAACCCCTCTGTCCCACTCCCCTTTGTGAAATTCCCGTTTTACTGAGATATCTCTCCCCTCCCTCTTTCCAAAACCCCAGGTTCCTCTTAAAACCAAGGAACAATGGGCGCCAAGGCTTCGAAGCCCAGTCGTACTTCCGCTGGGAGGAAGGCTTCTTGCAAGCCTTCTTTTGCCCAGCCGGAACCCGACTCCCCCCTCGAGTTTGTACTAGATCACTGGAAAGAGATTCCGGGCTCAGAATTATTATCTAGGCAGAAGTTGCAAGAACTCTGCGAAAACACCTGGCCATCATTTACTGAAAAAATGACATCTGAACTCCGCTGGCCACCGGAGGGATCCTTCAACCAGGATCGTTTGAATGCTCTAAAGAAGCACTTACTTGAGGAAAGACCCCGCCAATTGGACTACCTAAAGGCTTTTGAGGTCGTATACCAAATCCTCACTACTCTGAAGGATTCCCCGGCTCTCCAGATGCCTATGATAAAACCTCCTAAGAAAGCCTCTAGGAAACCCAAGGGAGGTCCTGCACCGCCCCCTTATGAGGATCCATCGGACGATGACTCTATGGATCAGGCCATGGCGCTATACTATAATAGACCCAGACAAGCACCCACAGCTCCCCCTGCACAGAATGATGTCCCTGGGCAACATAATCTCCCGGGACCCGAAAATGATGCAGACCCGAACAATCAGGCAGGAGCTCAAGGCGGGCAGCTAATAGTCCAACCCATGGACCAGGAAGAGATAGCCACAGTATCCAACGACCAAATGGAACCTGACCCGGTCTTAACGCCGGTCAGTGACCACGCTGCTTATACTCTGTCGCCCCACTCCAATCCTCTTGAGAACGTGGAGGGCATGACCACCCGCTCTATGGTGCAGACTGCTAAGGACCTTGCCATCCGCATCCAGGGTGCCTTTTCGCCATCTGCTTCCCGGCAGCCAGTAAAGGGAAAGGCTAAAGGGAGTGGGGGAATCAATCACCAGGCGACCTCCTACCAGATGCCCCTACGTGCCTTCCCCATCCCTCCTGCAACTCCGGATGGGGCCCCGCGGATGATTTACACCCACCAGCCCTTCCGGACTGCAGACTTAGTAAACTGGGCAAACGTGATGCCCTCCTTGAGGGATGACCCTGACAAGTGCCACCGGCAAATCGCTACAATCTTCTCTTCCCATCACCCTTCTTGGACGGATGTCCACGTACTCTTAAATGCCCTATTCAATGAGGCTGAGAAGGCTGACATTCTCAGTAAGGCTGAAGAAGCCCTAAACCAGGAAAACTACCAAGAAGGAAGACCTCAAGGGGTGGAGGCCCTGACACCTAGGGATCTCCGTATTGAACCCAACCCTGCTTGGGACTTCAATACCCCTAATGGCGTCTGGTGTCTGAATCTGTTTAAAAAGGCCATCTTAGACGGCATTAAAGCTTCAGGACAGCGCTCCATAAACTGGACTAAAGTTCAGACTGTGATCCAGGGTCCCAATGAACACCCGTCGGACTATTATTCGAGGTTGGTGGCGGCTATTAAAACCTGGGGCGGAATAGACCCCGAGAATCCGCACCATGATATAATAGTAAAAGGTTTTTTTAAAGATCAAGCAACGCCAGACATCCGGAAAGCCTTAAATCTCCTGGTTGGCTACGACGGAAAAACTTTTAGCGAAATATTGTCCATCGCCAAGTCCGTCTTTAATAACCGGGACGAAAAGAAAAAGAAAGACACCAAGGCTGAGGATGAGGCAGTGCTTGCTCTCAGCATGGAACCCCCTTACTTCCCAACCCCAGGATTCCCGGCAAGAGGGCGAGTCAGAGGAAGAGGAAGAGGAGGGGGACCAACCGCGAATCCAGCAATGCCACGACCTTGGGGCCCCTCTACTGGCCTTTGCTATCTGTGCTCCCAGCCAGGGCACATAAAACGAAATTGCCCATATTTGTACCCGGGGAGCCCTTGGGTTGAAGCCACCACTCGCCCAGCCCCTGAAGGAAATCCGCCCTACGCAGCCTTTCCTCAGCACCCACCTAGGCACCAAGGGTACATCAACCAACAGATGGTGCAACCTCCTCCACCAGGAAACTGGCCTCCGCAAAGTGCCCAGGGCCCAATGGTCCAGCCAACTACTGGATCACAACCATCAGCACCCTTCAGTGCTCCTCTGCCAGTCCAACCAACACCCCAATCTGCTCAAACCCCTGCTTCCGAAGCTAGAAGGAACCCAGCTAACCCATATTGACAATCAACAGGGGATCTCACCCAAGCCCAAGCCATCTGTCCCGTGTTAGCTCTATCTCCAGAAGATCCCGTCTGTACTATTGAGATAGACGGACACCCCTACTCCTGTCTCTTGGACACCGGGGCTACTTATTCAACTTTAACCAGTAGCCACCTTAGACCCGGAGAAGAGACTAGGAAAGTAATGGGTTTGGATGGGATACCCCGCACCTGCCCTCTGTCACAACCAGCAAAGGTTACTTTGGGACCCTTATTGGCCGAACATACTTTCCTCCTTACCTCTAGCCCAGTTAACCTGTTGGGGCGAGACCTCTTGTGCAAACTAAATGCCACCATTACCTGTTCCCCTGATGGCATCTACTTACATATGCCAGATGAGTCAGTGGCATCTTTCCAGGGGATCTTGCAAGAGGCTAGAGATGAGCGCCAATTCCCCGACCTTCCTTTGGAATTGGAGCAGGAAATGCCACCCTGGTTGTGGGGGACCGAGTCTACCTCTGTGGGGCTTTTAAAGTCAGCAACCCCAGTGCGAATCTCCTTCAAGACTGACCAACCATATCCGTGCGCAAAACAATACCCCATACCCCCAGAAGCCATTGAAGGACTGACACCTATGATACAGGACTTTTTGGAACAAGGAATATTGGTTCCCTGTGCCTCCCCTTGCAATTCTCCGATACTCCCCATTAAAAAACCGGGAGGTGAAGGAGCCCCTGTGCGCTACCGCTTTGTACAGGACCTTCGGTTAATAAACCAATTTGTAATACCCCGGCATCCGGTGGTGGGAAATCCAAACTCCCTCCTAAATGCAGTTCCACCAGATACCACATGGTACAGTGTAGCTGACTTGTGTTCTGCATTCTTCAGCATACCTGTTGCCCCGGAGAGCCAATTCCTTTTCGCATTTACTTGGGGACCTGGCCAATTAACCTGGACCAGATTACCCCAAGGATATGTGGAATCACCGGCCATCTTTTCAGCAACCTTGCACCGCGACCTCCAGGATGTCAATCTCCCTGCAGGCTCCTCCTACTTGTTATATGTAGATGATATACTCATTTGTTCTAATAGTGAGGAGGCGTGCAGGAGAGACACTAAATACCTCCTTATACAGCTAGCCTTTAAAGGGCATAAGGTGTCCCCCAAGAAACTTCAATTCTGCAAACAGGAAGTCAAGTACCTTGGGCACATCCTTGGGATTGGAACCAGAAGCCTGGCTACCGATCGCGTGGAAGCTGTCGCCAAGATACCCTTACCCCAGACTAAGAGACAGTTGAGGGGGTTTCTAGGAATGTGTGGGTTCTGCAGAGATTTCATCGTAGGATACAGCCAAATTACCAAGCCCCTCTCTGCAATGACACGCCAGGACCACCCAGATAAACTGCAATGGTCAGAGGAAGCCTTTGCCCAATTTGAACGGCTGAAAAGGGAGCTCCGATCCGCCCCTGCTCTAGGGTTACCAGACTATCGGTTACCCTTTAATCTATTCGTCCATGAGCAAGAGGGAGTAGCTTCTGGGGTCCTAACCCAATCATTCCGGGACCGACAAAGACCTGTAGCTTATTACAGTCTCCAATTGGACACCACAGCAAAGGGATCCATTAGCTGTCTAAGGGCAATTGCTGCTGCTGCCATTTTACTCCAGAAGGCACAAGATACAGTACTAGGACATGAAATCGTTGTGCACGTCCCACATGCAGTAGCCACCCTGCTGACTCTCAAAGGAACTCACCATTTCTCAAATCCCCGCCAAAACCGGTACGAAGCTCTCCTTTTAGCCCCGTCGAATGTAACCATAAAAAGGGTTAACTCTTTAAATCCAGCTACCCTTCTCCCACTACCCGAGGATGGCACCCCGCATCACGATTGTACCCAAATAGTCAGACAGGCAGAGAAACCCCGTGAGGACTTGGACCATCTACCCCTGCAAAACCCAGACCTCATCCTATATACCGATGGGAGCTCAAAGATCGTAGAAGGGGAACGGAAGACGGGGTACTCTGTGGTGTCTGATTTCGAAGTGGTGGAGGCAGAGCCAGTAAACCCCCAGTATAGTGCTCAAGCTGCTGAGTTAATTGCACTCATCAGGGCTTGCGAGCTAGCAGAGGGACAGCGAGTGACAATCTACACCGACAGCAAGTACTGCTTTGGTCTAGTCCATACCACCGGACAAATTTGGCTTCAGCGAGGCTTTCTTACCGCCTCAGGCTCCCAAATCTCCCATGCTGCCTTAGTGGAGAGACTCCTAAATGCTATCCACTTACCAAAAGCTATAGCCGTAGTCCATTGCAAGGCACACACTAAAGGAAGGGATCCTGTCTCAAAAGGAAACAGACGGGCTGATCAGGCCGCCCAGACAGCTGCCCTTCAGGCCATAAGCGAAAGCACCCAGTTCCAATGTATCCAACTGCCTGCCGAAATTGATTTCAGCCTAATGTATGATGGTGCAGGGAAACAGGAACAGGACATGTGGGCATCCATCGGGGCAAAGCTAACCAACGGGATATGGTCCCTGCCTGATGGAAGAATCATTATTCCTAAGGCTTGGACCCCTAAATTTGTTAGAATCCTACATCAACAAACCCATTGGGGAAAGACCAGGCTCATAGACTACGTCCAAAGGTGCTGGTATGCCCCGGGAACTGCCATGGCCGCTACCGCAGCAACTAAGAATTGCCTTACATGTCAGTCCTTCAATCCCAAGAGGGAACCAAAACGTCCACCAGGGGCTAGACCATGGGCTTTTGTCCCTTTTGAGAGTCTGCAGCTCGATTTTATCGAACTACCCCCATGCCAGGGGTACAAGTATGCCCTCATCGTAGTAGACCAATTTTCCTCTTGGGTAGAAGGGTATCCGGCTAGAAGAGCCACCGCTACAGTCGTGGCAAGGGCCCTTTTGCAGGAGATCATCCCGAGGTTTGGGGTCCCACGCAGGCTGGACAGCGACAGGGGGACCCATTTCACTGCAGAGGTGGTCCAACAGATTGCCAAGGCTTTGGGAATCAAGTGGGAGCTACATACTCCTTACCATCCAGCGTCATCAGGACAGGTGGAGCGCATGAACCAGGAGGTAAAGGTACAGCTTGGAAAGTTATGCAACAGCACTGGACTCAAATGGGTGAATGCGCTGCCCTTAGTGCTCCACAACATAAGGAGTGCCCCTACAGGACCCTTAAAGCTCTCTCCTTTCGAACTATTGTTTGGTAGACCCCCCCCTGTGTACAATACACAGTTTCCCCTCTCTGAACTTGACCTGGGGGAAGCGGAACTTACCACTTATGTGATTCAATTCCAACAACAATTACGCCGCCTCCACCAGTACGCGGCTGTAGAGGGCCAGAACTTACCAGCTGATATGGCAGTACACTCCTTCCAACCTGGGGATTGGATCCTCACCAAGGTATACCCAAAAGTGCCCCTGCAACCCACCTGGGAGGGCCCCTTTCAAGTGCTCCTCGTCTCACCCACTGCTGTTAAAATTGGGGAGAAGAACTCCTGGCTACATCATACTCGATGCAAGCTAACCCAACCCCCTCCGGACAATTTTGAGAGTGGGGGGGAGGACTATACGTTTGATAAACCCCCTTCTGCTCCAGACTCCTACATCGACGACCAAGATCCCGAAGAACTACAGACCGGACCTGATTCGGAGCCACAGGATCGGGCTCTACAGACCGGACCTGATTCGGAGCCACAGGATCGGGCTCTACAGACCGGACCTGATTCGGAGCCACAGGATCGGGCTCTACAGACCGGACCTGATTCGGAGCCACAGGATCAGGCTCTACAGTCTGGACCGGACCCCGGTGCCACCGAGTGGACATCGGAGCTCGTACCGGACGGCATCCGACTGCGCTTGAAACGCAATTGATAGATCAACGCACCCCAGCATCGCTCCCCAGTTCCTGTTCACCGCACCCCAGCATCGCTCCCCAGTTCCTGTTCACCGCACCCCAGCATCGCTCCCCAGTTCCTGTTCACCGCACCCCAGCATCGCTCCCCAGTTCCTGTTCACCGCACCCCAGCATCGCTCCCCAGTTCCTGTTCACCGCACCCCAGCATCGCTCCCCAGTTCCTGTTCACCGCGCCCCAGCATCGCACCCCAGTTCCTGTTCGTCGTACCCCAGTTCCTGTCCATCGCGCCCCAGTCCCTGTGCCACCGTTCCCAAGTCTCCAGACATCGTTCCCGCCTGTGTTTTCGGACTTGCCGCCATTGACAGCTTTTGACAGCTGTTTGACAGCTCTCCGTGTTTTCGGACTTGCCGCCATTGACAGCTTTTGACAGCTGTTTGACAGCTCTCCGTGTTTTCGGACTTGCCGCCATTGACAGCTTTTGACAGCTGTTTGACAGCTCTCCGTGTTTTCGGACTTGCCGCTATTGACAGCTTTTGACAGCTGTTTGACAGCTCTCCGTGTTTTCGGACTTGCCGCCATTGACAGCTTTTGACCGCTGTTTGACAGCTCTCCGTGTTTTCGGACTTACCCCATTGACAGCTTTTGACAGCTGTTTGACAGTTTTCTGCCTTTTCAGAATTGCCGCTACTGAAAGCTTCTGACAGCTATTTGACAGCTCCCCGTGTTTTTTCGAACTGGCTGTCATTTGACAGCTTGCCTTGGACAGCTTACTTCGACAGTTTTTTTTTCCTAAAAAAAAATGAACCCCATCACGATACTCTTCCTTTTCCCTTTCCTGGGCAGGCCCCTCGCTTGGACCTCTGAACACTGCCCTGGAATAATGACTGACTACCAATACCTGGACTTCCACCTTTTGGAACAGGGTGGAAAGCAAAATCCGGACCGGATTGGGGATTTTGACTTTTGCCTTCCCGAAAGCAGGACTCTGTTACGCCACTCACTGGTCCCCAAGATGAATGGGACACAGCAGTGGGAACTGTTTGTACGCTCCAAGGACTATAGGAGGCTGGGCTCAGCCTCCGTCATCCTAGATCAAGGGAGGTATCGCCTTACCTGTGTCAATGGCTCATACCTCCTCTTTAGCCATGGAGAGGTATCCAAGAGCCCTAATTGGACTGAAGTGCAGCAAGGTGGGGGCTCCCACACTTTTACTGACACTTCTTCTTCCCCCACGCAAAACCTCATTTTTGGGTTTCAATGTACCCGCCTGGTACCACCGCCTTCCAGACCCCTGATCCAAGGTATCTGCCTGAGACGTTTCTGTTGCTTGTGGGACCTGGGTCCCACTGAGGACTGGAGGGGCTCTGACTACCTGGAGGGCTGGTATCACCCCATCCTGCCCTCAGACCCACCAGTTTGGGATCACACCGGACCCCTGCGATGTGGAGGAATTGCCAAGACAGCCTCCCTGTTGAACACCACTGATCCCCTTCACCCTGTTGGAACTGCTCCACGTCGCCTGGCTGCAGACTCTTCCATCCCTGAGCCAGACTTCCTCTCATCATGGGATCAAAACTCCTTCATCCAACTCCTTGGCAAGGTGGCCAAGGAGACAGAATACCCGAACTGTTGGATTTGTGCCCATGCCCCAAGCCACCTCCGGCAAGGACTTCCCCTGGTTCCTTTTGCAGTCACCCTGGAACAGCTCCGCCTAGGAAACGTGGCTTCATGGAACCTCACTGCCTTAAACCTTACCCACCAGTATCTGTATCTCACTGGTCCTACCCACGGACCCCTCTGCCGTGTTTTCTCTGGAGATGGTGCCTCAGTAGGGACTAGTTCCTGTGACACCTCTCTGGAAATTCACGAGAATGGACAAGTGACTGTTAGTACCCAATCAAAATCACATTTGGTCACTGACCTTCCATCAGCCTGGGCACTGGCAGTAGGTGCCAATCCAGTGGACCAGACCTCGCGCCCCAACATCGCCTTCCTCCACAGCTTCGCCTCTGGCAGACTCGGGACTGACCTAGCCGGACTGTGGTGGATCTGTGCCCACCGTGCCTACCGATGGGTAAGCCCCCACATGTCTGGCTCCTGCTACCTGGGGTACATCGTCCCAGGGGTACGCGTCACCCAAGACCTACCTACTGGGAGACTGCGGAATAAGCGGGAGGAGCAAGCCCTCTCCGACCTGTCTGATGTGGCTGCAAATGGAGAGACCTGGGGAAGAGCCCTATTCCCAGCATACGGCGCCGGTTCAAACCACGTCGATATCCTGAGGCTCACCGATGTCCTCCTCAAATTCATGCGGGAGGCTGAGCAAATCACGGATTCGCTGACCACCGAACTCTCACAGGTGAGACAACTTGGAATTCAAAACCGAATTGCTACGGACTTTTTATTATCGGCGGAGGGCGGGACTTGTGCTCTGATTGGCTCCGAGTGTTGCACATATGTGACAGATCAAACCCTGAACATTACAGGACATTTGAACAACATCCACCGTCTGACCTCCACTTTGCACGACATTCAACATGAAGGAATGTCAGACTTTGATCTTTGGAGCTGGTTGCCCAACTTGGGGTGGGCGAAACAACTTTTAAAGGGTATTTTTCTGGTCATCATAGTAATAGTGTTGTGCATGTTAGTGCTTTGTTGTATCTCTCGTTGCTGGACCCCATGCTGTTCTTTGACCCGCTGTCCCTTAAACCCACCTTCCTCCTCCATGTTTCCCCTCCGGGCTTACTATCATGGCCAGCCCACCTTCCCTGAATACGTCCAGTTAAGACACCTGGGGGAAGGTGAGTACCAAGTTACGGAGGTGTAGGTGTGGAGAAAAGGATTTGTGGTTCTGCGAACCAGATTACAAATCTTATCTCCAAGTGCGGGACTGATAGGGAAATTTACCCGCCACCACCTTCCCCCACCGCTATGCCTCCCCGGTAGCGAGTGCGGGACTCGTGAACTCACTAAAAGCCCGACGATGAGCGGGCATTCTTTCCCCCTTTTTATGTCCATCTCCCTACACTTCACATGTCGCACAAGCACCACATAAAACCCTCGTGATGAAGGGTTCCCCAAAATCCCAATTTGCGTTCCGAAAAAGCCTCTGGAAAAGCGCTTCTGTCAAACAGCGCTCCGCTGGTCTCCATTTTCTCAATGAACGGGAAACCCACCAATCAGGAGCATGCATCCAGCTCAGCCTGCAAAATGGAACGTTCAGGTCAGCTACTATGATTCAATCATCACCTTCACGCTTGACTGAACACTAAGTGGGTTTTGACAGGCTCCCTGCTGGGAGAACAATGGAATCGAAACCAAAATGTAACCAGTTGAGGAAACTATTAATTATAACTTGCAACAATGTATCAAATGGACAATTTAGACGCTGGGTGGCCCAATTTTGACAGCTCGAAGTATTTATTATTGTAAAAATCCACAACTCCTGAACGCAGTGTCCGATTTGCTTGGTTCGGGTGTCTATTTGCTCCTTGTAAAATAACCTTTTAACCCCTCGGTCCCCGCCATCCTCCGATCATCAGAAGTATATTATTTCAATACTGCATAATTTTTGGACTCTCCACTTAGTGGCTTTCATAATCCCCTAAGCAGCGAGTCACGTCCGCAGGAGGAGATGCCCCCTCCCGATAATCCAGTCAAGCACCCATCCATCAGCTACCATGGCAGCAGACATCCTCCTAGGAGCTTTCTATTGTCCTGACGCAGAAGAAACCTTCAATGTGTATTGCACCCACCCTGGATCCATTCACCGGTTCCTGCCATCCTTCCTGATATGCAAAACTTGTTTTTCCCCTATGTAAATTTTACTGTAACCTCCTCTCTCCCCTCCCATCTCTGACGTTTCTGTGATGTATTTCGCTATGTATTCTGGGCTATCGCGGGAACTTTTAAAAGTCCAGGACACCCTTTGTTCGGGGTTCGGATCCTCCTGAACCTTGTTGCGCAATAAACTCCTTTGCTTTTGCTCCAATCTCCGGCTGGTCTCCATTGCCTCCGCAGCGAACCACGGGCTTCCTCCGTAGGACCGGGAGCTGAGCCTTCTCGACCCGGTAATTTCCGTAACACCACGGTTAAGCTGAAGCGAAGGAAAGGGTATTGCATGGCGCCAATGACAGCTTCAGTGTACTGGAATTCAGCATGGGGAAACAAATCAAGCCATGCACATAAGTTGGCAACATCCCTGACCTCCTCTCTGGTGTGTACAGAGATGCAAGAAGGCAACTAGAAATGCAGGGGGTGGGGGGATGACCTCACTGTGTTTTGAGCTGCTAGCGCGTGCATAGCCAGTCTGAGGGGGAAGAAAATTTCAGTCATATGTCATTTGGATTAGTTATCATCTCCAAGTGAAATCAAAGAGATAAACATGTTTTGATCAAGTATGAGGGCACAGACCTTTTGTGAGCTGCTCTGGGAATCTTCTTTGGCTGAAGGGTAGCAGAAAAATTTAAACAAAGAATAAAACAATGCAAGCTCCCCATACAGTACATTTTTGGCTTAGAGTCACTGAAACTCTTTGCATATGAAAATATCCTATGCTTTCAAAATGTTCTTCCCACATTGGTTTGCCCTGCTGCTGTTCTCTCGCCTTTTGAACCTGCTGGATAATGTCAAAACTAACTCCTAAAATTACAAGGGCTTTGCTGGAGAAAGTTGGCAACCCAAATGAGAGAGGGAAAAGCTTTCTATGCATGCTCAGAGGCACCCTCTTAATTAGTAGCGTTTTGCGTGTTTTAGTACTGAAGCTGGGCATTCATATTGGTTTTGGAGCTGAACTCTGGGTTTTCAAGATGCCACGAAGCTATTAAAGGGAGGCGGAAAGGAAAGGAACCCATTACAAAGCTTAACAAGCCCTTGTCAGCCCACCAGCATTTTCTAGTACATGTACTTTTATGAAAAACTGCCTGCAGTGGGAGACCATTCTCCCTCTCCAGATTCTTTTTTCATGCTAAAAAAAATGGCCTAACCACATGCTAAGTCAAACATTTATGATAGCATATGAGAAGGATATGTTTGAGGATGATGTGGTAGGAATGGTCCTCTTTCTTGTGGCTTTTCAGATGTGATAAGATAGGCAAGCTGCTGCTGCTGCTGCTGCTGTTCTTAAAGGCCTTTGCCATAATGCAGAAACCCCTGTTAAGACAAACCTCTTTCCAAAGGAAGCAGGAGAAGAACCGAGTTCTGAAGCAGCATTCAGTTTATGGGATTCCCCCCCCCCTTCTTATTCCTTGAGATTCATACCTATTTTAGCTTAGAGCATATTCAGCATTCCAGTCTTCTGATCAAATAGACTCCCGGATCAAGTTAAATTTAGCCCAAGTTAAAAGAGCATTAAGAATATTTTCAGATATTTCAGATACAAACCAGCAGCAAATTCATCTCATGTAACTATTTTAGTATTGGCAAGAGCTGAGAAAATCCAATTATTTCTGCTAGACTTTGCAAGAACCTGTATTATGGCAAAAAATATACTCGTTATGCAGGCTGTCCCTGATTCACGAAAGGATTTTTATCATCCATGATTCTTAGAAAAAGAAAATGCTCTTTTCATCCATACTAGCTTTTCCTGATCAGCATTATTTTTTCATGGGTCAATTTTATAACGAGTTATCCAAAGTTAGTCATGCTCAGAAGATGCCTATTGAAATCAATGGACTTAAGCACATTGCAGTAGTCTAGACAGGAGAGCATGGACAACTGTGGTCAGGCTACTCCAATCCAGGAATGGCCATAGCTGGCAAACCAGCCTAACTAAGATGGGCATAAGCACCTCCAGCCACAGGTGTCACTAGAGACTCCAGTGAGAAGCTGGAATCCAGGAGTATTTCCAGACTATGAACCTGGTCCTTCAGCGGAAGTATAACCCCTCTAATTCCCAGACCTGGAAAACACCCACCCACAGCACTTCCATATGACCAGGATTCAGTATTAGTTTATTATCCCCCATCCAGCTCATCATTGATTCCAGATACAGTACAGTGGTACCTCTGGTTACGTACTTAATTCGTTCCGGAGGTCTGTTCTTAACCTGAAACTGTCTGTTCTTAACCTGAGGCACCACTTTAGCTAATGGGACCTCCTGCTGCCGCTGTGCCGCCAGAGCACAATTTCTGTTCTTATCCTGAAGCAAAGTTCTTAACCTGAAGCGTTATTTCTGAGTTAGCGGAGTCTGTAACCTGAAGCATATGTAACCTGAAGCGTCTGTAACCCGAGGTACCACTGTACTGCTCCAATATCTTCACAGCCTCTCCTGAATTGTGTCATCAGCATACCACAGAATCCTAGAATTGGAAGGGACCTTGAGCATCACAGCTGAACCCCCTGCAATGCAGAAATATGCAGCTATCCCTTATGGGGAATCAAACCTGCTACCTTGGCATTATCAGTGCCACACTCTAACCAACTGAGCTCCAAATCTCCAGAAGACAGCTCCCAAGGGCTTCATACAGATGTTGAATAGCCTAGGACACTGAATAGACCCTTGTGGGGTCAAAAGCGATGGGGCTGAGTAACTGACTCCTAGTACATGGGCAGGCAAACTAAGGCCTGGGGGCTGGATCCAGCCCAGTCGCCTTCTAAATCCGGCCCATGGACGATCCGGGATTCAGCATATTTTTACATGAGTAGAATGTGCCCTTTTATTTAAAATGCATCTCTGGGTTATTTGTGGGGCATAGGAATTCGTTCAACCCCCCCCCCCCCAAATATAGTCTGGCCCCCCACAAGGTCTGAGGGACAGTGGACCGGCCCCCTGCTGAAAAAGTTTACTGACCCCTGTCCTAGTATTTCTTTCTGGTGGTAACCCTGCAGGTAGGAATGAAACCACTGTAGTATAATAGCTCCCACACCCATCTCCTTGAGTTGTTCCTAAGAACCACCATAGTCAATAGTGTCAAAAGCCAATGAGAGGTCAAGGAGAACCAAGAGGGTCACACACCCTGTCTTTCTTCTGACAAAGGTAATCAGTCATGCCAATCAAGGCTGTTTCGGTGCCAAACCCAGGCCTGAAACCATACTCCATGCACAAGAGAGGAGAGGTATTTACAGGGGTGCAAGAGCTTTGAGGGTCAGCAAAACCTTTTAACTGGGCCTACAATTTTTAATTATTTCCAGGTTGGCTCAGGCCCTTAATCTGGATAATCTCATATACAGCAGTTGCTCTCATTTGATAGCAAATGCCAGTATCTACTTCAGCTTACACATTAATTATCAACACATTAGTGTTCTGTCATGTGATATCAGTTCAGTTCAACTTCCAGGTGGAAACTTCTACCATGGTAAGAAAACTTTGGTCCTTGCACCGCTTGCAATGCTAGCGACTAACATTGGAAAATCACATTGATGGTCCGCCATTTTAATGTTATTTATTTAATTTGTTGCATTTATACCCTGCCAGTCTTCCATCATGGAACCAAAGGGGGACATAAACGTGGTTCACAGGCGGTCACCCATCCAGACCTGCTAACCTTCAGCAAGGCGATGGCTTTGTTTGCTTTCAGGCCATGCAAAAAATGCAGAATGGACAGGCTTGAGGAGGCCATTTGGACACTTATTTGACCTACCACACACATCTAAGATACAAAAATTATAGGAGGCTTTCTTTCCTCAAGCATGTGTTTTAGAGCAGTGATATTTTTGAGCCACCCAGGAGCTGATGCCTTCATTGAAAAAGGGGCCCTGAAGCATCAGTGGACTTGCATTGCCCATTGTTCTCAGTTTTAATGTATCTGACTCTCAGGTTCAAAGGTAGGCTTTTACTACACTTCTCTTTCACTTTTTTCTGTTCACACACAGTGTCTTTCCTTCCTCCTTGTTTGTTGATAGGATGCATTCAGGAGCAAAGAATGAGAGCTTAAATAAATAAAGGTGTGTGTGGGAGAGCATATTTATAACAGGTCGACATACAGCTCTGACAGTTCTATTGCTGCTATCTCATACACATCACTGTTTAGCTTGCATATGGTCCAGTTCCCACTTACATTATTCAGCAAATAATACCTTCCCTTCACTTTCCTGTCTTTTTCTTAAAGTATATTTTTCTTGCAGTATACAGGTGTAATCCCTCTTCTTAAGAAACCTCATCTCCCTTTTTTCCACACATCCAACTCTGAAACTCACTATATAAACCACTGGATACCAATGCCAGCCACCCGTATCCGATCCCATTAGTTATTTATTTTTGCAGAACAATAAATTTTACAAATGTGATGACGTTTATTGTTCTGTGTTTCTGGGTGTTTCTGTGGGTGCAGTATTTTCCTATCTGCTTAAGCATACATATATATTTCAACTTTGATGGCTATGATTTCAGTGAAACTTAAAAAAACAAACCACCTTCGTTAATTAACTGGAAAGGAAATTGAGTTAATTATGTCAAACAAAATCAACAATTTCTACAGTCAGCAAAAGTGTAATTCCATTTGTGTATAGTGCACACACAAAGCAGCTATATTCTGCATGCTTATAGAAGGATAGCTCATTCCATGGTCTTATTAGCCAAGGTAATGAATAGGTATATGCTAAACTTTTATGAAAACTGGGAGGCCAGAGTTTGGGAACTGGTCATCTGGTACCCCATTTAGAACTTTATTTCCTTATCACTTTAGAATCCTACTGCTTTCTTAATTCAGTAAGTGGTGGCGGCAGCAGTTAGTAATTCATTGGGATATCTTTTCCTCTAGGTTTAGCTCCAAGGGCAGAACTGGAACATTTAAATACCCATTTAATTTGTCTTACCTACTGCCCACTTGGGACAATGTCAGATTAAGAGGAATTGTTAGAACCCCCGGGAATGTCACACGATGCAGACCAAATCCTATGCATGTTGAAGTACGTTCTAGCACAGTCCAGTGGGGCTTACTTCCAGTTAAATGTGCATAGGAATCCTGGCCATAATGGGGTCCCTTAGAACTCTACAACTCAATGATTCTATGATTTGCATACTGTTGTAGCCAGTGATGTTACAGCAGTCAAATGGGGTCTTCAAGGATTATTAAATGTAGTAAAATAAACCAGTGGTTAGCAAATCAACTAAAACTGAAACCCCACACACCTTTAAGTGGGAGTAAACTCTCCTGAGCACCTTGGGACTTGCTTCAGTGTGAACATGCATAGAGGGGCTGCAGGATAAACCAGATTTAATTCCAATTACAATGAGAATTGTGCTTGTCTAGATGGAATAAAGAAGGCTGATCGCCGAAGAATTGATGCTTTTGAATTATGGTGCTGGAGGAGACTCTTGAGAGTCCCATGGACTGCAAGAATATCAAACCTATCCATTCTCAAAGAAATCAGCCCTGAGTGCTCACTAGAAGGACAGATCCTGAAGTTGAGGCTCCAGTACTTTGGCCACCTCATGAGAAGAGAAGACTCCCTAGAAAAGACCCTGATGTTGGGAAAGATGGAGGGCACAAGGAGAAGGGGACGACAGAGGATGAGATGGTTGGACAGTGTTCTCGAAGCTACTATCATGAGTTTGGCCAAACTGCGAGAGGCAGTGAAGGATAGGCGTGCCTGGCGTGCTCTCTGGTCCATGGGGTCATGAAGAGTCGGACACGACTGAACGACTGAACAACAACAACAACAACAGATGGAATACACGCAACTTGCAGATTTAATATATAGAATAAGAAAACAAGAAAAATATACGTTTAAAGAAGAAAGACTGGAAAATGTTGAATATATGGGTGAAAATTGTGTTCATTTAAAAACGCTGGTAGCATTAAGATAAATTCAACAGTGGAAATAAGTTTTGATGAATGTAACAATGGTTTACTGAATGGTTTAGTTCATGTGAGGTACGCAGGGATGTTTGGTATGCAAACGGAACCACAGAAAGAGAAGAAGGGAAGTCATTGATTTAAGGGTTGTTTAAATGAATATTTTGAAATGTAAATTAACATTTAATTTTTTAAAAATTATACAGTATAGAATTGTGCTTGTCTGGAATGGAGGAGAGAAGTTGCTCAGCTTAGCTTCCCCAGCCTCCTGGATGAAGAAACCATAGAGTATTTTATGTCTATAAAAAGCCATTTTTTAATCTTCCCCTTCCTCCAGATAGTCCTACTTCATTTTATCCTGACAGCAGCTCTGTGGAGTAGCTTTGGCTGAGAGGCAGCAATTGACCCACAGACACCCAGTGAGCTTCATAGAATTGTAGAGTTGGAAGGGATCCCAAGAGCCATGTACTCCAACCCTGAAATGCAGGAATCTCAACGAAAGCATCATAGCTGAGTACAGATTAGAACAGGGGTTGGATAACTTTTTGCCTTCCAAGACATTGTTGAACTACAACTCCCAGCAAACATGGCCAGTCTTGTTAGACTACAGCTTCTATCATCCCTGACCACTATCTTATAGGAGTTGGAGTCCATCAAGATATGGGGAGCCACAGTTTCTACATCCTTGCTCTAAACCAGGCTTCCTCAATCTCAGCCCTCCAGATGTTTTTAGCCTACAACTCCCATGATCCCTAGCTAGCAGGACCAGTGGTCAGGGCTGATGGGAATTGTAGTCTCAATCGCTTCTCAGCCTTTTGGCTAAGATCAAGGGAATTGTAGTCTCAAAACATCTGGAGGGCCGAGGTTGAGGAAGCCTGTTCTAATCATTGCATAATACTGGCTCAGTGAATAGTCAACATCTATTCCAGTAATTTCTGTGGCTTCCACCTCAGGTCCAAGGGATGACGTCTCAGCCGCCTTTCAATTTATGTTACATTGCATCTTCAGCTCTCCATCCTTTCACACAATGGGGAGTCTAAATGTGGGGCTGAATGCCATTCAAAATGAAAGTTTAGGAGGCAATCTATTCAGGAGATCTATGCTTACTTTCAGCCGTAAGACATTAAGAAAGGGAATATTAACACTTAACCCTCAGTGTGCAAGTGCTGCTCATCCCAATGAAGTGTGATGCAAACTTGAGAAAGTGTGTATGTTTCCATGGCAGCCTAACAATGTTAGGAAAACTGAGCTGGGACCTCTGATTTGAGAGAGGTATCTGGTCAAGGTTACTATTATCTGAACGAGGGTGCAGCACACTGAAGAATTTAACGCTTCTAAGAATGCAGAGATAAGCAGTGGAAACTCTCATGCTTGACTGGAATTGTTTCAGTTTGGTTCTGGGTGAAACGGAGACTTTCATAAGATTGAAGAGAGAATTATTTCAGGAGTATTCTAGATTTCAAAACAAATTCCTTACCCATGGGATTTAGTCTGCGAGGAAACGGAGTGTGCTTTTCTTTTTTCTTGAAGCCCATATACACCACAAAATGTAGTACTCAGGCATGCACGCACCTTCCTAGGGAATAAGCTGGAAGTGGGGGGGAGAGAGATTGTGTTGCTGTGTTCTGGATGCCCAGAAATCTTGGGCATAGGTTCTAAGGCAGTGGAAGAGAATACGGCTGTTTTCAGTGCCTTCTCGGTAGTGGCGCCCACCCTGTGGAATGCCTTCCCATCAGATGTCAAGGAAATACCGGTAAACAACTATCTGACTTTTAGAAGACATATGAAGGCATCCCTGTTTAGGGAAGTTTTTAATGTTTGATGTTTTATGGCTTTTTATTATTAATATTCTGTTGGGAGCCGCCCACAGTGGCTGGGGAAACCCATCCAGTTGGGCGGGGTATAAATAACAAATGATGGTGATGGTGATGATGATGATGATGATAGTGGTGAATGTTATTCTTTTATTTTTTAAATTAATATTCTACCCTTTTTCTCAAAGAAGACCAGAGTGGCAAACAAGCAATAGAACTATTTAAAATGTCTTTAAAGTATCCTAAAACAATTCCAATACAGATGCAGACTGGAAAAGATTTCAGCTTAAAAGGCTTATTGGAAGAGGAAGGACTTTGTTGTTGTTCAGTCATTCAATCGTGTCCGACTCTTCGTGACCCCATGGACCAGAGCACGCCAGGCACCCCTATCCTCCACTGCCTCCCACAGTTTGGCCAAACTCATGCCAGTCGCTTCAAGAACCAAAAAGACAACAGAGATGGCTCCTGTGTAATATTTAGGGAGCTGAATTCCATAGGGTAGGAACCACAGCACTAAAGGCCTGTTTCCTATATAAGTTTTGAAGTGCCAAAGCTTAGCATGACAGCCCCCATAGCCACGCCCACATAGTCTCCATGGCTGCACCCACAAGGAGTTTCCAAAGATCCCGGCCATTGGGCTGATCGTTTTCATACACATGAACCCCAAAAAACAGTACATAAGATAATATGCAATTCATAAGGATTAGCAAGATTGCAATTCCATGCATAGTTTTTTTCTGGGAGTAAGCTCCATTGAATTCAATGGTGTTACTCGCTTCCGACTGCATAGTTTCAAACTTGCAAAACACACTGAGCTTTAACAAAGGATCTTCGGCCTTCTGAAACACAACCCGAGGCTTTTAAATTAGAAACGCTGACCATCTCGCAAAGAAGTGCTACCATTCAAACTGCAATCAAAAAACGAAGCAGGAAAACCCTATCAAAGAAAATGAGAAAAGTATCCAGTTTCTGCTCAATTCTTTTCTGACTTCCTCTATGCTAATCAGCCTCAAACAAACTTGAAAGGCTCTTTATTACTTTCGTTCACTCACCCAAGAGAGGAGAGTCTCTGTCAATTATTCTGCTACTCCAGCCAATGATGTCATCACTTCTGCTCTGAATATGTTCTGGGCCTCCACCAGCGCATGTGCTCTTTCCTATCTTCTTTGTAGCAAAACTGCAGTCCTCAGTCCTCACCATAGACGATGTGGGGAAATTGGGGTGAGAGACCGCTTTTTTAAGGATACAGAACAGGAAAAGCTACAGCCGCAGCCCCCTACTGTTGCTCAGAACTTTTAAAGATCTAGGCAGGATCTAGCAAACCTGTGGGGATATATAACTGATTGTCCAAATGCTTTCAGATGATTAGCATCATAGATGAATCAGGGGATGTGGGGATTATTTTTGGCCCAGCTTGGCTAGGGAATCCAGGATAAGGAAGAGGCAGTCAAACACAGAGAAGACTCCAAATAACAAGGTTAGGAAAAATCAGAGATGAGGAAGCTCAGGGATACAAGATGACGCAGCGAGGAGATCAAAACAGAAACAGTTTCTTTCTGCTTTCTTTTACAAGGGATGCTGGAAGATTAGGTAGAGGGCACAGAAATGCAAGTAAATTGAGCTTACATTGCCTGTCTTCTTAACCCCACCCAATGATTATTTGGCATTCACAAGGTCTTGCCACAGCCTTGGATTCAAGCAGAAATCAGGCATGGCTCTCTCTCTCTCTCTCTCTGGCTTCCCAGACTGCAGCTTCTGCTTTAACTTCTCGCTCACATAACTCAACTCTCCACTCTGGCCTTTGTCTTTCTAACTACCAGTGAGTTGAGGGAGGAGCCCCCACCCATTTTCTGTCTGGCACAGAGCCACTTCCTTTGTTACCTTAGTGGCCCATACATAGAGGACCATTATGTCACCAGGAAGCTAGCCTGACTATTCCAGGAACTGAATCCATGTTGGATCCAAGAATTAGAAGGTGGTACAGGCATACAGCCTCCCCACCCCCAACCTCATAGCACTTATTAAAAATGTCTAAAGACTCCTCCTCCTGCTGTATATAGGCCTGCCAGCTGTTCAACCAAGCCTTGCTACTATTACTTTCAAGAGCAGCTTGATTTGCAGCCAATAACACTTTTCAAGGCATAGTGAAATAGACATTATCACCTGCTCAAGTTCAATCTGCTCTTTAAAGGCACAACTGTAAGTAGATGCTGAAAAGCTGACAATAATATGCTCTGCTGTAGCCCTGGGGAAGCCAACATGGTGCCCTCCAGATTTTTCTGAACTACAATTCCCATCATACTAGACTATTCGTCATGCTTGCTGGGGCAGATGGGACTTGTAGTCTACCAACAAGGGGGTAACCCCTGCAAAAGCCTATCCTGCACTTTTTTTTGGAAACAGATGTGTTAAAACATGAGACAGTCAGTTCACTAACACTGAAATGGAAGCAAGTTTACCTTAACATTTTTTTAAAAAAGGATTTCCCAAAAGGCAAAACAGAGAACATGATTTAGCAGGGACACAGATGAAAAGTATGTAAGAGATTCCTGGGCAATCGCAAAATAAGCATCAGAAAGCATAACACTGTTGATAAGCAGAGGGATGGTTAGTAGATAGGAGTTTTGTTTACTTCAGGGCCAGGCTGAAATGTTATGGACAGGTATTTGGGGAGAGAACCAAATTTAAGGAAGGGCCATAGCTCAGTGGTAGAGCACATGATCTGCATGCAAAAGGTCCTAGGTTCGATCCCTGCCATCTCCAAATAGGGCCAGGGAAGACTCCTGTCTGAAACTCTAGAGAGTCACTGCCAGAACATAGATTGCACTGAGCTAAATGGATCAGTTGCCTGGTCTAGGTATAAGACAGGCTCCCTAATATTATAAGTGGGACATGCATCTAAATAAATGTGCATGGAATCAGCCTGAATTCCATGTTCATTCCAGGCTGATTGGCAAAGTGTTACAACACTCAGATAACATTGGTGCATATCTTCTCCACCCACTGTTGCCAGCCAGGTCATTAAAACAAGAGACAGTATAACGCAAGTAATATTTGATGATGCATATGGCATTATCTCTTCAGCACAACTGATACAAAAAGGCTCAGCCTGCATCACAGCAGCTTCAGCTAGTACTGTACTGATAATATGACTGGGGAGTTAGGCTTACTCTCTAGCGAGTTAGCTACGCACCAGTAGTATACCAATAAGAGCTGTAAGCACTCATGAATATGAGGCCTTGGTGTGGTGACCAATGTACTCTTGATCTTTTGCTTCCACCCGAAAGGTTGCCATCAAGACAGGGTGTGGAATTTCTATATTTTCCATAGTGTAGCAGTCAGCAGCAACTAGTCAGCAGCAGTGAAATAAATGATCTGAGGAAGGGTCCCACGCTGATGCAAGTTGTCATCTTATCTCCTGGATCCAGTAACGCAGTCTTGCCACCAGTGGCGAAGCTGCATGCTCCGGCACTGGGGGTGGAGAGCAGGCGGGGGCGTGGTTGGCACGCATCCTGGGGGGGTGTGTGTGTCCCGGGGTGTGGCACATTGCCCATGGGGGTATGGAGTGCGTCCTGGAGGCGTGGTGTGTTGCCTGCGGCAGCATGGCACCCAGCACAGTGGGGGGTGCACGGCGCGTGTCCGGGGGCAGCCGCGATGATACCCCCTCCCCGATGGTGCCAGGGGTGGTACGCTTCCCCCACCCCCCAGTTCCTCTGCCAGTGCTTGCCACATATGCTGTTAAATTTATTCATCACTTGGCTGAAGCTCCATCTACACTGTACATTTAAAGCGGTATCATACTGTTTTAACAGCCACCACTTCTCCTAGAGAATCCTGGGAGCTGTAGTTTGTTAAGGGTGCTGAGAGTCAATGGGAGACCCCTATTCCCCTCACAGTGCTACAACCCTCAGAGTTCTCTGGGAAGATGGACTGATTATTAAACGACTCAGGTGACTGTAGCTCTGTGAGGGGAATAGGGGTCTCCCGCAACTCTTATATGTGCACCCTTAGCAAACTACAATTCCCATGATTCTTTGGGGGGGGAGCCACAACTGTTTACATTTTAACTACTATTAATACCACTTTATAGTGCAGATGAGGGGTAAGCCCCCACACAAAACAAGGAATTGCAATCTCATCAGCAATTCCTTGTATGACTTCCTAAGTCGAAACAGAATGGTCTGGCACAATGTTGTTCAACCAAAACAGTACACCTAGCCATTTTAGCTTATATGACCACACATAACATGTTCTTCTCCTTACTATCCAAAGATAATGTGATGGGGGGGGGGAATAGCGGGGTCAGGGCAGCATGTGGGTTACAGATCAGAAATATCAAGTTGTAGCAACCATGAGCAAACTGAAGGCTCAAGAATGTTGGTCTCGTTCAGATGTGACAGCCTATGCATGAGAGTCCCATGGACTGCAAGAAGATCAAACCTATCCATTCTTAAAGAAATCAGCCCTGAGTGCTCACTAGAAGGACAGATCCTGAAGTTGACGCTCCATTACTTTGGCCACCTCATGAGAAGAGAAGACTCCCTGGAAAAGACCCTGATGTTGGGAAAGATGGAGGGCACAAGGAGAAGGGGACGACAGAAGGCGAGGTGGTTGGACAGTGTTCTCGAAGCTACTAACATGAGTCTGACCAAACTGCGAGAGGCAGTGAAGGATAGGCGTGCCTGGCGTGCTCTGGTCCATGGGGTCACGAAGAGTCGGACACGACTGAACGACTGAACAACAACAACACAACAATGCATGGCTGCCTAGCTACGCAAGGCAGCTGCATCAGCAGATGCACAAGCAATAGGATTCTTTCCTTCGCTGTGTCCCAGAGGCGGATCCTGCAATACCGTCATGATGCCTGAATTTGACCTGGAAAACGAACACCCAGACCTGCAAATCTCCCCATGCTTTAGCTGAACAAATGGCATCAGAACACTGGTAGATGCCCCAGGAAGCTAAGAGCAGCAGCTGCGTCCAATGCTTGTGTCACTGGCAAGTTTCTAGAGTTGAGAGTGAGGGCGGTGGGAAGTCCTTTGCAGTTATAACACCAACCATGGTACTTTCCATTACTCATTTCTTAGCACCTTTGCTCATTTCCCTGCTGCTTCTTTTCTGTTTCAAACCTCCAAACTTCCTATTTTATTTTATTTTTTAAAAAATTAATTTAAGAAGCGCTTCAGGGGAAAACAGCTTGTGCAACTCACTTGTGCTTAGGCTGCGTGGAGTTCAGCCTCACCATCAGCCTGACAAAGAAGCTAATAAAAAATTAACAACAACAACAACAACAACAATAATATTGCAGGTGAATGATGTCATTTTTTTTAAAAAAAAAATGCTCCTGAATGCAAGAAACTCTCTTCAATGGAAAATTACATCTACCTGATATTTTTGGCATCAAAATGCCAGAGCCCATGTTTCCCTTCCATTTAAACCAGATTTACTCCTTCTAGCAGAAAACCAAGAGATTAAAAACGAACAGCAACCCAGAATTCTTTTGCTGACATCCCACTTGTGGTATCTCAACGACCCATTTGCAAATTAAGCCCTCGTGGAAGCACCCCGAAACAATCCAAGCAGCACGAAGCACTCGGCTTCCTGCCGTTGTTATTAAATTCTGTTAACAAGGAGGCTGCAAGGGGGATTAGACAAATGTGCTGTGATTGCTATCCAGACTCTTTACTGGAGAAACAGGACTTGGGAGCTGGAACTTAAAAGCACCAATTTTCTTTGGAAATGTTTCCAAGTCTTCCCAGGTGGCGGAAGATGTGGAAACGGAGACCCTTGCCTCAGACTGTGAGGCTGAATAATTTGCCCTGACCTCTATAAATATTGTGCTAGGGGCATCATGCACTAGTAATTCTTTCCTCACTGCCCTAAATCCTCTTTCATTTTGGGCCCCTTAAAACAATCCCTATTCTTTTAAGTTTGCCAACACATGCTGAGGACACAATGTGCAGCCTGATCTTATCCATGCTGGCTTAGAAGCAAACCTCGCTGACTTCAATAGGGCTTACTTACTCCCAAGGAAGTATGGTGTCTACTCAGAAGCAACTCCCATTTCATTCAGTGGATTGCAACATTATAATTCTGGGAGCTGTAGTTTATTAAGGAGAGCACAGGTACAATACTATTGAGTACAAAATACAGACTGTAGTTTCACACATGCAGTGTGAGCTTGCAACAAGCTCCCACCTGGTCAGCTACATAGCACAAAGAGAGTGAGGAAAGCAAGTGCTACATAGCACTGGAGGTGAGAGGTGTGACCTAATCGAGTCTAGGAACACAGCTCCGTGGTCTTAACCCCTTCATGCATTAACTTGCACTCATGCATAGTTATGTTTCCCGTAGATTTGCAAATAATTTGTATGTGCTGATTTAGGTTCTGTAGGCTCCCAGCCCATGACAGGCCACTGCTAGGTAAGCCTACACATAAGTGCATGGTGAGAGGGCTGAGTGGCAGCAAACACTGAATGCATTGACATCAGGTTCACTGGGACTGGTTCCAGATGGTGGTTTGGCTGGGCATTTTCCAGGGCCCAAGACCAGCAAAGAGCCCACTGCAGTAACCATGCTATCATTTCCAGTTTGCCTAGAGCACTGGTCTTCAAGAGACCCACTAATGAGTTGCGGCCAGATCCAAGATAGGTCACAATGGGAGCACTGCTGCCATGCAGATCTATGGCAAAAAAAGGGTTCCTCAAATGCATGCTTGGTTTAAAATTGGGTCCTGGGTCTGCAAAGGTCAAATATTCCTGGCCTAGAGTACCCAAGAAGGTCAGGTTCCTCCTACTGGAATTCTGAATTTAGACGTCCTTCCTCTTCCAGGTTGGGGTCCCCAAATCTTGGATCCAGCACTGATTTTGTTTTCAGCCCAACATTGCAGCCTCAAATGTTTTAGCAACGGGAACTGTTGTTTGTGAATCAGAAATTCTTGGTTTCCCTCTCATGTTTCCCGAGCTGTATTACCCACACAGTCCTTTATTTCCCATCCCCAGGAGAGAAGCTCTGAACGGACCAGCTGAAGAATGACTCCTCATGGCTTCCTTTGCTTTCGGACCTCTGAGGAAATGAGGCTATGACTGATGGTCAGTTTGCATCTCTGAGCTTCTACTGTATCATTATTTATGGGTTTCCAGTTTCCTGCCATCCATCACTATACACCATACTTAACTAGACAGTGCAGTTACACTGCCATAAATAGGCAAGAAAACTTGGATTGCATCAACATAAACCAACTCTATTTTTCTGTATTTTCATGTTATATCCATGTTGTTGTTTTGTAAAATGCCAGCAAGAAGGTACCGGTATCTTTTAATGAACAGCAGCTGCTGGATGATGTCTTCATGAACTAGAAAGAAGGGAAAACTGAGAGGAGGTTCTGCTTCACTTTTACATGTCAGCTGCCTCTCCCCAACTAAATCATCCCCTCAAGCTTCTTCTTCTTCTTCTTCTTCTTCCATTATACACCTAATACAATCTTTAACCTAGTTTTCTGACTGATAAGCATGTAAAATCAACTTCAGACAAACTGAAACCTAGAGGAGGAAATGCATTCGAAGCTCCTCGAAAGGAAGTCGTAAGTGCGACAGCAATGCAGGCAGGACACAGAAGTGTTAAACAGGGGAAGGGGCCGGAGGAGGAAGGAAATCAAAATGTGGTGTCAAACTCATGAAAGGCATGTACCACTATGACTTCCAACCGCTTGTATCAGAACAAAACTAGCCACCATATGTGGCAAAAGGCAAGCGGGTGCAACAGGGAATGCCAATTCCACGCCCTCCAGCTGTATTCGTGCTCTCCCTCTTGGGAACCAGTTGCTGTTTTCTCATAGACTCATAGAGTTGGAAGGGACCCCAAGGGTCATCCAATCCAACCCCCGTAATGTAGGCATCTTAACGTGTGGTTATCCAATTCGAAACCATACCAAACCCTGCTTAACTTTGCGAATGTGCTAGTGGTTTTATCGCTACACCACTAGGATTGAAAGCAGTTTGAAGCAAATTACAACAGCAAAGAGGTGTGTCTTCAGCATGCAACAAAAAAAGGATATAATGAAGGTGTCAGGCACACCTCTTTGAGTTGGGAAACCCCACAATTTAGGGGCTTCCACAGAGAATGCCCTTTTCTGGGTTACTACTGTTGAATCTGTACATACAGTATATTGCATACATGCAACTTCCTATTTACATGGGGATTACATTCCGAGGCACCCCACATTTAAATCATATATATTTGGAACACCATTTAAAAAGCCTGAGAACATCTGGGGTGGGGTGCGGAGTTTCTGGGACAGCACAGAGAGAAAGGGCCTAATCCAGCAGTCAAAGATCAGGGCTATAGGGTAGCCAGGCAGCCCTACTGATTGCAACAGACAGCAAATTCATTTTGGCAGGGAAGAAAGTAAAGAATTAGAAAAGAATCATAGAACTGAAGAGTTGGAAGGGACACCAGGGGTCATCTAGTCCAACCTCCTCCAATGCAGGAATCTCAAGTAAAGCATCCATGACAGACGGCCACCCAACCTCAGCTTAGAAACCTGCAAGGGAGGAGAGTCCGCCAGAAAGTTCTTCCAGATGTTTAGTCAGAAACTCCTTTCTTGTAACTTGAAGCCGTTGGGATGGAAGCCCCTCCCACTTGTCCAAACAGCCCAGGTGGCATGAAAAAGTGAAAAGCCCACTAACTGGATCCTGTTCCCCCATTCCTACCCCATGGATCACACAGCTCTGTCCTCTAGCAACTCAGCCACGGCTCCATCCCCCTTCTCCATATCTGTTGCCTAATAATCTGTACTTCCTCTCATTACTCATTAGTACTGTCCAGTTGATGGTCTGGCTGCCCCTATATTCAGAGCCTCTGGTAGAATGGAACCAGGTTGTAGGGAAATATATGACTCTCTTGTTTGAATAACTTGGAATGATTTGCTTCTTTCAAGTCTCATGTCCTGCATGTTTACTCAGCTTTTGGCACATGCTGCAGTTTCAGTTGCCGAGGCCGATCTGTAGAGAACTGGTGGGTGGGAAGCCCAGTCTCTGAAAGCGAGAGTGAGTTGCAGGAGATGACCTCTGGTTTCATGAGCCTTCTCTTTGGAGGGCTTGACTTTTATTTGCTCTCTGCAATACACTGGTATAAAACCATACCAATTAACATAAAGCAATGGTAACTGTTTTCTTGAGGAACATATAGGAAGCACCCCTACATTAACATGTAATTCAGTGGAACCTTGACTTACATACGCCTCATCTCGCGGATGTTCCAAGTTGCATCCATGGCAAACCCGGAAGTAAACACTGGGTTTGCCGCGATTCGCGCATGCGCGGAAGCGGCTTCTGCCATCTGCGCATGTGCAGAAGCATGCCACCACCGAATGCGCACGCACACAAGACGCCTCTTCTAGCGTCCCATTTTGACCAACGGATGGACCTCCGGAATGGATTATGTCCGTAAGTAGAGGTTCCACTGTATGCAGTTCAGGTGCTCTGGAAGTTCCATGTTGGGAAATGTAATGAGCGTGGTTTTATACGTAATAAACAGGATGACTCTATGTGTTTTTTCCTTTGAAGTCCCAATGAGTTAAATGGGTTTAGAAGTGCAGATAGGATTGCAGCTGAACTGTGAAAAATTGTAAGGTGCAGAGGAGAAACTTTTAGAAATATTGCAAGAGGTGTGTGTGTGTGTGTGTGTGTGTGTGTGTGTACAATATCTGAGTGGTCACATGAACCCACAATTTCCATTTTGCCTTTTCAGAAATGTGAGTTACTACGTAGCACACACAACCTTGCTTAAACAGCCGTGTTAGAAACCAGCCACATGGTGTTTCTGTTTATATATCAGCCACCTTTTATAACAGGCCAAATTGGTCTTTGCCACTGCTTCCTCCAAAATAGGAGGGCCTTGTGTATTTTCTCTCGCTGTCTGCTCACTACTTGTAAGTCATAACAATACATCTACACAGCAGGACTGTAGTTAACTGCCCCTTTTAATGCTGCAGGTTGCAAGAAATCCTGCTTGCTTTCTATTGTGTGTGGTGACAAAGGGTGTAGAAGGGAAGTAACCCCTCCTCCTGCCGTATATCTTAAGTCAGGAAAAGCAAATACAAATCTCAGCATACACGCAAGGAGCAGATAAGAGAATGTTATTTTCCTAGTGATTCAGCCAGCCATTGAATCAGAAAGAACGCCATATGACTTCTTCATGCGTAGCTAAACACACAGAATATTTTAAATGATCTGTTTGGTACTGACGCTTGTTGCTGTGTTGGCTCTAGAGGTACAAAACAGGTAAGGAGAGGGAGCTTTTGCTATTTCAGATTCCATTGTTTACTCAAATGGGCTTGAAAAGCACATACTTGATACTTCCACCGAAATGGATGTTAAAAACTTTGGTCATATGCACATTTACTTGTGTGTAAGGTAAAGGTAAAGGGACCCCTGACCGTTAGGTCCAGTCGTGTCCGACTCTGGGGTTGTGGCACTCATCTCGCGTTACTGGCTGAGGGAGCCGGCGTACAGCTTCCAGGTCATATGGCCAGCATGACTAAGCCACTTCTGGCAAATCATAGCAATGCATGGAAACGCCGTTTACCTTCCCGCTGGAGCGATCCCTATTTATCTACTTGCACTTTGACGTGCTTTCGAACTGCTAGGTTGGCAGGAGCAGGGACCGAGCAACGGGAGCTCACCCCATCGCAGGGATTCGAACCGCCAACCAAGCCCTAGGCTCTGTGGTTTAGACCACAGTGCCACCCGCGTCCCTCTTACTTGTGTGTACATCCATTTTAAAACTCATTGGAATTTTGTTGTTTTTGTTTAGTCATTTAGTCGTATCCGACTCTTCGTGACCCCCTGAACCAGAGCACGCCAGGCACTCCTGTCTTCCACTGCCTCCTGCAGGAATTCAGTTCGAAAGCACGTAGATAAATAGGTACTGCTCCAGTGGGAAGGTAAACGGCATTTCTGTGCGCTGTTCTGGTTCACAGATGCTGGCTTAGTGATACTGGCCACATGACCCAGAAGCTGTATGCCAGCTTCCTCAGCCAGTAATGCGAGATGAGCCCTAGAGTCGGAAACGACTGGACCTAATGGTCATGGGTCCCTTTACCTTTACCTTAAATATATAGATATGGGATCAGACTATATTATTACAGACCACCCCAGTCCCTGCCACATGGGATTCCAGGGGTCTTGGCCCTCAGCCAGGGTCTGTGCTCCTTTGGAGAACTGAAGATGTGGCAGAGGCTGTCTTAACTTTCAGAAATGTGATTTATTCACATGTTTACACCTGAATTTAGATCAAGAGAGTCCAGATCTTACAGCATGGCCATCTCAAAGGGGGCTTGTTCCCCACAGCAGTGTAGCACTGGGGTCCAAGGCATCGGTTCCAGGCTGCCTTCAGCCAACCTGCCCAAGATGGACCTCTATGGGTTTTTTTTCTTTTTCCCAGCACGCGTTGCTCAAAAACCACTCTTTTCCTGTCACCTCTCACACAAACCCCATCACCTTGGCGACCTCTGTCTGCCCAGGCTCAAGGATTCCTCTTAGATGGGTCATTAACCCCCCCCCCTTTGTCATGTTAACACCTTTGCTCTTCATTAGCCTGGCCAGCCTGGTTTGCATAAGCTACAGTAGGGCTGCCATACAGTCGTACCTTGGAAGTCGAACGGAATCCGTTCCGGAAGTCCGTTCAACTTCCAAAACATTTGGAAACAAAAGTGTGGCTTCTGATTGGCTGCAGGAAGCTCCTGTGGCCAATCGGAAGCCACAGATGCCACGCCGGATGTTTGGCTTCCGAAAATCGTTCGAAAACCAGAACACTCACTTCCGGGTTTCGATCGTTCGGGAGCCGATTTGTTCGGAAGCCAAGGCGTTTGAGATCCAAGCTACGGCTATATTTCAAAGAGTGAAAATTTGAACACAAAAGTTGATGAGCTTTTTTACCTATTTTTAATGAACACCACCCAAATATCCACAATTCCGATATGGGCTGGCTGCCATATTCCTGGGTTTTCCCAGACATTTTTGCTGCTTTACAGAAATTCCACCTGGTCACCATTTTCGAAGGATGAATCCTGGCTATATCCAGGAAATTCTGGACGTATGGCAGCCCTCCATAAGCCAGCCCAGGGATTCCTTGTCTGGCACAGTTCTGTGCCATTCATATCTCAAATAAGCAAAATCCTACTTTTATTAATGTCTAGGGTCTATGGCGGTCCCCCCCCCAAACTTATAACAAAATAATGCTTAATTCTACATAGATCCCAGTTGTCAAGCAGGTTTCAGGATGGAGGGTGGAGGTCGGAGATCGAGCCCCTTCTGAAATCTGTTCCTCGAAAGTTGACAACTGCTTAAAACTTGATGTTTGTATTTTGAAACCCCCTCATTAAGTGCTATAGTTCTGGGTAGCTAAAGGAAACCCCATCTTGCTCCATGGCAAGGCCAGCCCTATAGGTACAGAGAAGAAGCCAGAAACAAAATGCCTCTTAAAAATAAACAAGAAGTTTGCAGCCGACTCCATGCGGCTCTAGGCCCCTGCGTTTTTAGTTTTTTATTTTACTCTTTATATGTTTGCAGAAGGACAGGACAATCTATATCACTCTGATAGAGGAATAGCTCGGATTAGATTTTTTATTTTTAAAGGTCTACAGAGGAAGTATACAGTCTTCATAATCAGACAATAGTATGTTTGCATTGGCAGTTACTCATACGTTCGCGAATATGCCGTGTTATCTGAAATGTACATTATGACTAATTTATCTCATAAGCAGTTTCACTGTGAGCTCTGTATTACAGGAATTTTTGGCTTGTCTTCAGCACCAATTCAGATTGCATAATTTATAGATGACATAATCATACCAAAAGAAGGTTAAATGAAGAAAGGGTGTGTGTGTGGATATAGACTTCCTGAGTTGCTAGCCCTTTAGCACTGGAAATTGCCACTTGAATAATGATGAGTGTGTGTAAGAGAGCAATGGTATGTCTAGAATCTTTCTTGCCATTTTTTTTTTAAAAAGAGGAGCTCTTTGATACTTCTAAAAAAAGAAAAGGCATGGTTGGCTGCATGCATACCATTCATTTAAACCACATTAACCCTCAAAAGAATCCTGGGAAGTATAGTTTACCCCACCCCTCACAGAGCTACAATTCCCAGTAAACCTTAACAAACTACAGCTCCCAAGATTATCTGGGGGAGGGAGTCAAGGTGCTTTAACTATGTAGGCAGAGAATGGAATAGATGTCAATTTATCAAGAGGCAACCTAGCATGTGTGTGCAATACATTGTAATTTAAGGTGCTTCCAGGTGGGTGTTTATTGTGGGATTGGTACTCCTCCTGAATGCATGTTTTGGGTACTACTACTACTAATAATAATAACAATAATTATTATTAATTTATTACTTATACCCCGCCACTCTGGTCGGCTCCCAACAGAATATTGAAAACGCGATAAAACATCAAACATTAAAAACTTCCCTAAACAGGGCTGCCTTAAGATGTCTTCTAAAAGCCAGACAGCTGTTTATTTCCTTGACATTTGGTGGGAGGGCTTTCCATAGGGTGGGCGCCACTACTGAGAAGGCCCTCTGCCTGGTTCCCTGTAACCTCGCATGACATTGTTGGCACCCTAATGGCAGCCCGCATTCCCAACCACCACCATCAATGTTTTAATACCTGGATTGAACTTTCCTGGGAGAAACTGGGTAAGTTGAACCTATAGCCATCACTTTCTTTGCGATATCTTAGCATCACATTCTCCCATACCCTTTCGGAGAGGCAAGCTATTGCTGAAGCTGCCTCACCAAAGTGCTTGCCCATCCTTGCAGACCACCGCAATGCCTGGAGACCAGACAGTCAAGTCGTGTATCCACAGCAGTGACCAGAGGAGGAATGACCACTGGGGGGGGCACAGAAAGAAGAAACTCCATGCTGCATCTGCAGTAACAAAACCCGATGATTTAATCTGCCTCACCTGCAACAAAACATGTCTCTCCTGTATTGGTCTCTATAGCCACAGCAGGCACCGCAACTCTCTGACACTATGACACACTCCTTTATTGTTTTCTGAGACAGGCGGATGCCAAGAATATCTTACCCATTGTAAACACAGCCAATCGCTGTGCTCTGCAGGTGAGGGCTTCCTGCAGATACCATCTTATCGGGAAGTCAGTGCTGCAGAATTTAGAAAACAGGACACCTACCCTTCCCTTAAATATTAGACAGACACCACCTCTGTTGTCTTTTAGATGCCCACTGAAGACCTCCCTCTTCCAACAAGTCTTTTAACTAGAGATCATTGCCAATCTGAACCTGAACTGGAATCGCTTTAACAACATTTCATTGTCTTATTTTCTGTGTGTTTGCCAACCTGGGCTCTCTGGGGAGGAGGAATATACTCAGGGCTTTTTTTCCCAGCCGGAACTTGCAGGAATTCAATTCTGGCACCTCCCAGGTGGGCTCAAGGAAGATGTTCATGGTGAGTTCCAGCATCCTTTCCCCCCCTAGAAGAATAGCACTGGATATACTTTTAAATAATCATAATCATAGTCAAAAATAATCCCGATTTTACAGAGTCAACTTCAAAACCAATTACCTACTCAGGATGCCACAGTGATTCAGTGACTGAGACCATGGGTGTTCCCTTTGGCTTATCTAGCAAGACCCATTGTGCAAGAGAATCAAGTGACAAAAGAAGGTTGTAACAGACTAATATAGCTACCCCTGTGGAATGTGCTTGTGTATGTGTTATATAAATTCAAATTATAGGTGACGACATTAATTGATACCTGGGAGGCCAGGGTTCAAATCCCTGCTCAGCCCTGAAAACTCACTGGGTGACCTTGGGCCAGTCACTGTCTTTCAGCCTAACCCACCTCACAGGTGTGTTGTGTGGATAAAATGAGGAAGAAGAAAGCCAACTTCGTTGCCACCTTGAACTACTTGAAAGAAAGGTGGGATATACTGTACTTCTGCCATTCAGAATAGCATGGTTTTAAAATATCTCAGCCTCATAATGCAGAGGTTAACAATGGCTGATAACAATATTTTTTTAAAAAAAAATAATAAGGAAATGAGAACCATCCCAAACGAGGATGTTCAGTTATTCAAGTAAGATTGGATGAAATGGGAGGAGCAGTCCGATCATTTACTGATTCCTCAAATCACAAATTTGATTAGTTCATTTTTGGAGAGAGGCTTCTGTTTCATTAGTGTCGGTTTCCCGGTAGAAAAGTGTGGCATAAAATCTTTATTATTTGGGGATGGTGGTGGAGAATGAGGAGATCTTGAATGCAACCCAGTCCCCACTGACCTTATTTGTATAATACCCTGCTTGCAGCAGACGGCGAATTCCCCTAAGGAGAGCATGAGCTCCACCACATATTGCCACTTTCCCATCGCTGAGAGGGAACTTGTTCTACAAGCTCAGACATCTTGGCTCTGAGTAATCTTGAAAGAACGTGTCCTCCTTCGCACCCATCCATTCAGCAAGAGCAGAGCTTCAGTAACAACCAGGGACATGGAGTTTAAAGATGTGTAATGCAATTTTTGAATGCCAAGGCTGCAATGCTGTGCCTATCTACTCATGCATAAATCCAATGGGAGGCGATGGGAGCGACTCCACCTTTAAATAACTCGTGACAGCACTGCAAACTACATTTCATTTAAAGTTGCACCGGAGAAGACTTTGCCATCTCCTTCCTGTGTTTAAAATGCTAAGCCTTTTAACAGCAAGCCTTTCAAGTGGGGTTTTGTTCACAGTTTTTATCTGCCTTGGATTGAAATTGTATTTTTACGTGTGTTTATTGTTGCTGTTTTTATTGTTAAATCCCTTCAGGATATTTAATGCTAAGCGATTAATAAATGAAATAAGTAAGAAGTTCAATCCTGCCAGTGATGGGGCTTACGATGCGGTAACTACAGTGAAGTTTGTACCACTAGGCAAATTAAGAGGAACACTTCTAACCTAGTACACTGAGGCCACATTCAGACCATACATTTAAATAACTATGATGCCACTTTAAAAAACCATGGCTTCCCCCAAAGAACCCTGAGAACTGTAGTTTGTTTAGGGTGCTGAGAGTTGTGAGGAGGTCCGCATTCCCCTACAGAGCCACAATCCACAGAGTGGTTTAACAGCCAGTCCCTTTTCCCAGGGAACACTGGGAATTGTAGTTCCATCACGGCTCCTAATAACACTCAGAGGCCTTAACAAATTACACTTCCCAGGATTCTTTGAAGCTGTTTGAAGTGGTATCATGGTGCCTTACATGACTGTGGCTCTAGTAATGGAACCCACCAGAGAAGATGTGTTCCTGGGCTTAATCCTTAGTGGAGCCCCACGAACTGATGTAACAACTAAATGATGCTCGGTGGGCCACTTAGACTTCACCCGAAAAGAGGACAAAAGAGGGCAGAGATTTACAGGAAATGTGCAAATGTCCGTTTTTATGCACGAGAACATAAAACGAGCCCACTGGATCAGGGCAAAGGCCCATCTACTCCCACAGCTGCCAACCAGGCTCTTGCTCTCCCCTTCTTAGAATAGTTTTTCATTTTTAAACTAGACCTGGACTGGAAGTATCTTCAAAGAGAGGAATCCCCTTAAATAGAATGTGTCTGTAAAGCAAGACACATGACTTCCCTAGAGGTGGAACCAAGTGGAAACTGCTACCATAACTCAAAATATATGTAAGGGAGAGTTGCTCAGGAAGTCCAACGCAGGGTGCTTTCTAATGGGTCGTTCCCCCTCACCCAGTTTTAATGAGTGTGTGTGTTGTCGTTTTTGTAAAGACACCTTTGAGCTCCCGGCAGTGAGACAAGGCACCTAATAAATTTAATTAATTAATTAAGTCCTGCTGCATGCATTGTGATAATGGTTTTCAGTGTAATCCTCCACATGTGTTAAGAGCTCGAGAGAATAGCTCCTTAGAACTCGGTGGCTGAAAGTCCCGCTTGCCCTCAGCATGGGGCAATTGGTAGAAATCACAGCTGTGTATTGTTTGGACTGCTAGAAGCAAAATGATTGGCTTGTGCTCAGGTGAGGATCAAACAGAAACAGGGGTGTGGTGATAAAGAGACCACCCACCAAAGCATCGCACGTGGGGCCCCTCAATCCTCTGGGGAAGGTGGCTCCTCAGCCAGATAGAGAGGCCTGGGAGGCAGCATTCATCCCCGGCCCTGAGGTTCTTCACCTAGGCCTAGACTATTGTTGTATCACTCATCTGCCCCAAAATGTAAAGGCTATGTCTCCTTATAAGGCTATTGTCAGGCAACAAGGCTCGCCTTACTCCGTATCATTAAAGGAGGACTGGTGTATATTTGCCTCAATTGCTTTGGCTCTGGCAGAAATTTCTGTGATATCCCTGGGAAGAAGACCACTGTCCGGAAAGGCCCTTGAATTGTGCCTAGAAAGAAGACAATAGGGAGCCAGTGCAAACTTTGGAGCATTAGTATAACGGCTGTGGTGAAAGTAGATTACATGTTTTGCTGGCACCATGCTATTATCCCCAAACTCTATGGACATTCCATACCAGCCTGTCCCATATTTGCAACCGTAGCAGTAGCTGTCTCCTTGTGACTCACCCCCTCTGCAAAATTGTGTTCTGTCCTTTTCATGGGATGCTTTTTGTCTCCAAATAGATATCCCCATGATCTCTCTCTTCTTATTGTATATAATTTTTTTTATTAAATGTTCTGTTTTACAATTTAAAGTACTCATTTTTGCATCCTTTAAATATCAACGAATTCCCATCTTCTCTTTCCATGGTTCATTTTACATATCATAAATCCCTGCATATTTTACAGAAACTATACCATTCAGTATTCCATTATTACATCCATCATGACTTATTTACACTGTTGAATTTATCTTAGTGCTGCCAGCGTTTTCAGCGGTATACAGTTATTTCCCATATATTCAATAAACGTTTTCCAATCTTCTCTAAATGTGTGTTCTTCTTGTTCTCTTATTGTATACGTTAAATCTGCAAGCTGTGCATATTCTGTCAACTTAAGTTGCCACTCTTCTTTGGTTGGGCCTTGCTTGTTTTCCATTTTTGGGCTAACGAATATCCCCATGATCTCAATACACACACCTGGGTTCCCAGATTAATGCACATGTCTGGGTGAGCTTCTCAGTTACAGATGACAGACAAGCTAGCAGGCAACTATTTGATTGAGATGTAACTTACAGCTTGGGTCTCTTGTATTGGCACCACATGGTTTTCCTGCTGTGAGTGCTTCCCCCTTCATCACACACACACACACACACACACACACAGTTCAGCATCGGTGCAGAAGACAAGCCAAACAGGGAACTGCACAGACATGAGAACTACACTTTTGCTGATTGAGCAAATAGTTTGTAACATCAGCAAAGGGAGCCCAGCCAGCATTATCCTACCATAAGAGCTGGCCTGTCCCCCAGATGAGAACAACAGTGGAAGTCTATCCAGATTACAATTATCCATAAATTCTAGAACCTGGTGATGTCAGAGGCTTGCAACACAACTGGCCCTAAGGGTCTGTCTGCCTGTGTTGCAGTGAACAGAAACCCACGCTTGCCTGGTGTTGGTTCATAGTTTGGCTTGCATCTCTCCTGCACGTGACTCTTAAAATCACTGCTGAATTACAGGTAAGCTCTGTGCTAGAGGAGTAATGAACTTGCCCTTGGCAGAAAACTGGTCAATAAGTATGTTTCTTTCTTCTTCTGGCCCACTGTTCGGGGACTTTGGGTTTCTTGCAAAAGCAGCAGTTCAAAGCAGAATACATGCAGAATGGATGGACTGAGAGAGATTAATATACAAGTACAGTGGTGTCCCGCTAGACGAATGCCTTGCTAGACGAATGCCTCGCTAGACGAAGGCATTCGTCTAGCGGAAGGCTGCCCCGCAAGACGAAATTGTCTATGGGGCTGCCTCGCAAAACGAATTTTTTTTTTTCGTCTAGCGAAAACTGTGGTTTGCATTGCCACTTCGCTAGACGAAAAGATTCGCAGAACGAATTATTTTCGTCTAGCGGGGCACCACTGTATATCAGATACAGAGTTATATCCTTTATCCATCTGTCATGGAGGCTTTATCTGAGTTCCCTGCATTGCAGGGGTTTGGACTAGATGACTCTTGGGGTCCCTTCCAAGTCTACAATTCTCTGATTCTATTAAACTGATTCTATGAAACTGCTGCCTGGGCTTTTGCTTGTTTTCTCCAGGTATGGGTGACTCCAGGTATGGGTGACTCGAAAACTACAAGTACTTCGAACTACCTTTGAAGGTGACTCAGAAACTACAACGAATCCAGAAGGTAGCAGCTAAACTGGTGACTGGGAGCAGCTGCCAAGACCATATAACACTAGTCCTAAAAGATCTACATTGGCTTCCAGTACATTTCTGAGCACAACTCAAAGTGTTGGTGCTGACCTTTAAAATCCTAAATGGATTTGGCTCTGTATACCTGAAGGAGCGTCTTCACTCCCATCATTCAGCTTGGACATTAGACCAGCACTGAAGGCCTTCTGGTGGTTTCCTCACTGCGGGAAGTGAAGTTACAGGGAACCAGCCTTCTCAGTAGTGGCACCTGCCCTGTGGAATGTCCTTCCGTCAGATGTCAAGGCAATAAACAACTATCTGTCTTTTCGAAGACATCTGAAGTTTTTAATGTTTCATGTTTTACTGTGGTTTTATAATTTGTTGGAAGCTACTCAGAGTGGCCGGGGCAACCCAATCAGATGAGTGCCATAGAAATATTATTATTATTATTATTATTATTATTATTATTATTATTATTATTGGAAGAGTCTTTTTCTAGCTACATGGTAGTATTTTTAGAAATATTGAAGAGCTGCAGCCAATCGTAGCCCCACGCAGAGCGCATTGCAGTAGTCCAAGTGGGAGATAACTAGAGCATGCACCACTCTGGCAAGACAGTCTGCAGACAGGTATGGTCTAAGCCTGCGTACCAGATAGAGCTGGTAGACAGCTGCCCTGGACACAGAACTGACCTGTGGATCCATGGACAGCTGTGAGTCGAAAATGACTCCCAGGCTGCGCACCTGGTCCTTCAGGGGCACAGTTACCCCATTCAGGACCAGGGAGTCCTCTACACCAGCCCACCCCCTGTCCCCCCAAAACAGTACTTTTGTCTTGTCAGGATTCAACCTCAATCCGTTAGCTGCCATCCATCCTCCAACCACCTCCAGACACTCACACAGGACCTTCACTGCCCTCACTGGTTCTGATTTAAAAGAGAGGTAGAGCTGGGTATCATCTGCATATTGATGAACACCCAGCCCAAACCCCCTGATGACCTCTCCCAGCGGCTTCATGTAGATGTTAAAAAGCATGGGGGAGAGGACAGAACCCTGAGGCACCCCACAAGTGAGAGCCCAGGGGTCTGAACACTCATCCCCCACCACCACTTTCTGGACATGGCCCAGGAGAAAGGAGCGGAACCACTGTATAACAGTGCTTAGTCTGTATAACAGACTAAGTTAGTGCCATTAAGTTCAATGGGTCTACTCTGAGTAAAATTGAGTTGAATACCACCCCAAGATAAAATAAAAAAATAATACAACATGGAGAATTGGGGGAAATACCGGTAGGTAAAGCTGCTAAAATGATGAAGCTATCACCATGTGGAGATATGGGGATATGGATTGGAATAAATTTTATTTTTAAAATTATTTCATTTTTTGTTGAATATGAAAAGAGAAAATTAATGATAACATGCTCTGTGTTTTCTTTGCTGTAAATTACCTTTTTCTGTTTGTTTGTTTGTTTGTTTGTTTGTTTGTTTGTTTGTTTCAGGTTACTGTTGCAATTGCAATTTATTGCAATTTAGAAAAAGGGAAATATTGTAGCAGGGAAAATAATGTGTCCAGGATTGTGCTATTGTAAGCAACAACTTCCCAGCCCAGGGGGTTAAAGAGATGTCAAGTTCAAAAGAAGCATACTGAACTCTTCCCACTTTCGCTGCTTAACATAATGGTTCAGATTCTACTCTTGATGTGTCATCCCTCCCATGTGACAGGATATATGACTGTAAAGTTGGCAGGGATTTTGCTCTTTATGCTACGCTGTGCTCACAAGTGGCTGCAAGGAATGATAACTTGCTCATTGGCACATGTATTGGGCAACAGTCATAGCTGGAATGAAAGACATTCCTTCATTTCCTGTGTCTGTATGATAAGAAACAGAAACTGCTCAAAGGCTGCCAGACCACCTTCCCTCTCCTGTCAGGACTTTAAAAGTATACCCGTAAGTGAAACATTCATAGCGCAATCTACACAACACATGGGGTTCAGCAGGTAAGTGAGTTACAGCATTGCAGCCTTAAGGAGACAGCTTTAATGAAACGAGTATGAAGGAAGGAAACAAAAAATGGGATGAGCATGTGGACCATATCAAGCAAAGAAAGCCCAAATCAAATACATTAGAAGGCAAAAGCTTCACATATAATTATGCAGAACACATAGACAAAATTTTATATTGTATTTACAAAAACTGAAAATGAACGACAGTGAGAAAATAACCCATCAGGATAAGACCCTCAGAAATCAGACTCTTCCCAAATATTTTCCTGAGAGGGTACCTTTACAGCAAAAGAGGAATTAAAATTACATTAATTCCAATGGACTTGAAAGGATATTAATGCAGCAGCAGAATCCCTTACAGCCAGGTTGGGTATTCTGTGGCCCTCCAGATGTAATCAGAAGTCAACTCCTCTGGCCCCCAGCCAGCAAGGCCAAGGGTCTGGCATGATGGACTTTGTAGTCCAATGACTTCTGGAGGGCCGCGAAGTACCCACCCCAGCTATATAACTTCTAGACACTTTTATCACTCCTCACTTCCTCTGACCTCAGGAGGGGGAATATCATTGATGTGTAGCTTTCTCTCCTTCGGGATCTTAGCCATATAGATTTACAAGCCAAAGGCATGGAAAGATAAGGCCACTTAATGATCATGCCTGTTAATCTTTCACAAGGCTGTGCTGTGCTGACTTCAGACTCCGGCTTTTTGCAAGGGAGCTATTTGGATACAAATCTCAACAGAACCAAATCCTAACTGAACTCATAGACTCCTTTCCCCGTTCTGTACAATGGCAGTATTTGAGGGCTTACAACAAAACAAAACAAAACACAAAACAAAAACCCTCTTCATGATTAGGAATCGGGAGCTGGCAATGAATTCATGCAGGATAGCATTATCAATAGCTACTGGTCATTATGGCCCCATGTTATCTCCAGCATCAGAGACAGCATGCTTCTGAATACCAGTTGTTGGGAATGACAAACTGGAATGTGTTGTTGCCTTCATGTCCTTCTGGTGAGATTTCCAGAGGTATCTGGTCAGCCAGTGTAGAAAACAGGAAGCTGGACTACCTTAGTTACAGGTAGGTAACCGTGTTGGTCTGCCATAGTCAAAACAAAACAAAATAAAAAATTCCTTCCAGTAGCACCTTAGAGACCAACTAATTTTGTTCTTGGTATGAGCTTTCGTGTGCATGCACACTTCTTCAGATACAACTGAAGAAGTGTGCATGCACACGAAAGCTCATACCAAGAACAAAATTAGTTGGTCTCTTAGGTTCTCCTGACCTCCATCCAGCAGAGTCACGGCAGCAAACTGGGACGGAGAGTGGATGTGGTGTTGGAAAGGTTGGTGCAGTGCTAACACGGCAGCAAGAGCACCAGATTGGTTCCACCAGCATGTTTGCACCATGCCAGTCCCCCCCTCTCTCCATCTCAGTATACTGCCGTGATGGAATAGGTCAAAGGTCAGGTGACTGGTACATGCAACAACACCCTCTACTGGGCCAGCCCATGCCAACCTGCTGCCTTCAAGATGTTTGAGTGAAGGCTGACATAGGCCTTTCATCTGATTCTGCAGGGGTCTTACAGCATACTGATGAATCTGTTAAGGAAATAAAACTTGCCCTGGCATGGGGCAAGAGAAGCACCCAAGTCAACACAGGTGGTTTTGAGCTTACATGTGTGCTGTGCTTTTTTTTTTTTTTAATTGGTTGTTGTGTGAATTCTTTTGGGAAAGCATGATCAAACTTTACATGTAAATAACTAAAAATATATTTTTGGAAATGGGTTAGATGCTGCAAGCTGAATTCCCAGCAGTCTTTCTTGAAACAAAATTGCCACAGAGGTCACTTCCAGTTCAGCCTAGGGCCATTTTGGCTCATGTTGATAAGAAGAACTCCGGGTTACAAATCTATAGTTGCAGACCCTCCTTAACCAAACCGGGAGTCCTCCAGAGGTTTTGGGCTATATCCCCCCTCATTCCTATTGACATTGCTCACTGGGGCCAATGAGTGCAGTAGGCCAAAGCGTTGAGATTGGCACCAGGTTGACAAAGGTCATTCTACGCATTCCCTTGCCCGATGTCCTCCAGTGTTTGTCAATCTAATGGTTCAAGCTTGAGGGAATGCAGTCTGAGCACATTTTCTGCTAGTGCCTGTCCTGTCTCCAACAGCAAAGAGGCTTTCTGGCAATCACTGACTCATTCTGTTCAAACACACCAAATTGGCATTTGTAGCTAAAGGCAGAATGATGAAACCAGATCTCTCTCTCTCTTTTTCTTTTTAAGAAAGTGACTTTCCTATTCAGCTGCTGTGTAGGCATAGCTGTCAACTTTTCCCTTAAAAAAAAAAAAGAGAAATCCCCTTATTCCGAATATGATTCCTCGCAAGAAAAGGGGAAAGTTGACAGCTATGTGTGTAGGTTTGACCCAAGGCGGCAGCAGTTATGTTTAATTTGATATTAGACAAAACTTGTTTGTTTATACTTAGAATCATGCACCGAAACATAATATATAGGAGAGGGAAAGGTAAGCGGGGGTGGGGGAGTCCTGTTTCCTGGATGGGGAATATTTTTCAATCTGGGGGTTGAATTTCTCAGTGGAAAATATTCATACTAGCAGCAGGTGAGGCAAAGGATGCTACTCTTGTACAGGCCATATTGCAGTCATGCAAAAGGACAGAGGTTTCCAGTGGTAGATGGTGCCCGTTGGGACTGGTAGGGCAGAAAGAAGGGAGAGCAAATGTAGGTGGCACAGGAGCCAATGACAAGCAAAGCCAGCTAATTCTAGATTTGTTCCCATCCACCTCACTGCTGAGTTCAAGAGGACAAGGCTGTGACTAAGTAGGAGGGGGAAGCTGATCACTCTGGGAAGATTGCATTTCTCAGAGCTCCCTACGCACACTACCTTAAACTGTGTTTCATGTGTCTGTCATGAGAACCCACAATGGGGCATTTCAGGGTGGGATGGACCCAGTGGATCCCAAACAAGTGCACTCCTCAGAAAGAGGCCCAGTCAGGCCCCTGTGGTGCACAAGGCTGGAGCTGGGTTTTGTTTTTTGTTTTTCAGAATAAGAGAGAGGAAGGGAGAGGTGAAGAAGAGCTAGCTAGCTTCTGCTCCTGCCACGAAATAAAATACATATAAGCGGAGCTAGGAGAAGGGGAGGTGACAGCAGCAACAGGAAGAGGAAAAGAAGAGTTGGGGGTGGCTCCTGCTGCTTGCCTCTACCTTTGCACCAGCCCTGCACACAACTCAGAGAAAGATGTAACATTTAAAATGTGGGGTGGCTTTCTGTCAGGCACAACTGTTGAAAACCACTTCCTTTTCTTTATGACTGAAACCATGGGCCTTTAAAACAATCATAACTTGATTCATACTCAGTGGGGCCTCAAGAAGCTGGGGGGGGATCATTTGTACATTGGCAATTGGGGTGTGATGTTAGAGGAGGGGTAGTACTTCTCATAAAGAACCATAAAGAACAATGATCGTCGAAGAATTGATGCTTTTGAATTATGGTGCTGGAGGAGACTCTTGAGAGTCCCATGGACTGCAAAAAGATCAAACTTATCCATCCTTAAAGAAATCAGCCCTGAGTGCTCACTGGAAGGGCAGATCCTGAAGTTGAGGCTCCAATACTTTGGCCACCTCATGAGAAGAGAAGACTCCCTAGAAAAGACCCTGATGTTGGGAAAGATGGAGGGCACAAGGAGAAGGGGACAACAGAGGATGAGATGGTTGGACAGTGTTCTCGAAGTGACTAGCATGAGTTTGGCCAAACTGCGGGAGGCAATGAAGGATAGGCGTGCCTGGCATGCTCTGGTCCATGGGGTCACAAAGAGTCAGACACGACTGAACGACTGAACAACAAGTACTTCTCACGCTCCTTCTGGGGTAGTTTGTCTCTCTACCCATCTGGCTCTAGTTTGCATATTGTGTCATTGTGTTATGTGATCACATTGTACTGTGGAGAAACCTACAGGGAGATTATATCACACCTTTCACAACATACGACCTGTCTGGATGCAACCCATTGACCTGAGTGTGAAGAAGTTCCCAGCTCTCCTGCAGATTAGACCAGCCTGTAATATTTCCTCTTTGTCACCACGCCTCAGTTCAACCCCAGAACTTGAATGAGGGCAACTCCAAGATTTGCGAGTTTTAACTTTGAGGGCACAACTACCAGCTAACTCCCCATTTAGTGCTGGCATACGGGGGGGGGGATAATTGGGTGGTCAAAAGCATGCAGTCATACCCCTGGTTCCAAACTAAGAAGCTTTAGTCTCATTAGGCATAAGGGATGACGAAGAAATCTCCCACAGAGGATAGGACCCAGAAGACAAGACCTGGATCAGTCAGCTCAGATTACAAGAGAAAGTATTTAGGCTAAACATTAAAGATAATGTCCTCAGGATACTAGCAGTTGGTCAGTGGAAGAGACTGTGCTGGAAGTTGGTGGGTTCTCTAGCTACTGTTAGAGGTTTGCCACAGATACTATCAAAGAACATTTGTTGCCACTCACCGGGCCTATTGGCCTTCTCCTGTCCTAACCCTAATCTTATAGTTACTATGGAAAGGTTTTCTGGAAGAGAGAAAGCTTGAAAACCACTATTCTAAACTTTGAGTTTGTCTGTAAACAAATTTATAGGCTACCTTCTTGGGCACCACCTGCACAAGGTCGATGACAGTGATTTTATTAGTCACATGACACATAAGTCTTACCTAATACATAAAACACATCATTCCAATTAAAAATTCAGAGAAAGTGATAGATCACTTGGAAGAAAGTTCATTTTGGCAATATGTGATGTTTACTGAGGCCCCAAAATAGGATGAATAATACATAGTCTACTGTACTTACACTACTACACCATCAATGGTAGGCTTGAACATTTACCTTACTAACTTTTGTAGGAAACTCAAACAGGTTTCTATCTCTGCAGTTCAGTTTATCTGTCATGGATAGTTTAGTTGAGATTCCAACATTGCAGGAAGGTTAGAAGAGATGACCCATCCAGCTCTACAATTCTACGATTCTATGCCTTACTTCACATTGGTCATCCCTTAGAATTTTAATAGTCTATGGTTTGTTAAATGTATTAGTCAGAGGAGGAGGGCATCCTATCTCGTTGAGCAATGTGAAGAGTCCTTTTCAGTTGACAAGGTCAAAGTCCTTCATCAGGTCTTTGAAGGCGATGCTCTCGGAAGGGAGGAGTCAGCTATTTCCATTGTAGCAACAAAGCATGCAGGTTTTCCCTATAGGAACCTGTCCATGAGTTCTGCTACCATGGGCTTTACTGCTTTACAGATCAGGTCCTTTGAGATGGAGGAGAAGAGAGAAATGAAACATTCATTTTTTATTTTTTATTATTATTTAGGGATAATTAAAAAAAATAGAGGAAGCAAGCAAGTGCTGGGTAAAAATAAAATAAAAACAAAACTGGCTGCATGGTAAACGATTGTTCTTCTGGGGATACACTGCATTAGCTCATTCAGAACCAAAGCCATTTTATTTCCAGGTGTCTTGAAACTCAGTACAAAACATACTGAGACTATCATAATAAAACATGATTGGAGCTGAACTGTTGTACACAACACAGGCATTAATAATGCTTTTTATATGAGCGCCTGGCCTATGTTATACATAATTTATTTTTAATTCTTAGGTGCTTAATGTGCTTCATTTTTTCCCCCTACATCAGCAGTTGGCAGCAGCTGTAATGTGAGAAAACGTCTGAATGTTCATAGCTCTTAGACTCGACATTTATGATTGCTTAAGGGCTTTGTGTCTCTGACAGCAGCAAATAAAGTTCGCTTGCACACAACTCTGGGAAAGTCACTAAAAGATAACACGACCAGAGAGAAAATTCTAAGCATCTGAAATAAATACAAGCTAAGCATTTCCCTCCTAAATGTGTTATCTCGGTCTGAAAATTTACTGCTGGCAACAGGGATTTCTGGAGTCTATTAAAGGAAAATGCTATATATTTATGTTGCACACAGTCTATAGATGAAATCACAGCTGCGCATATAAAAGCAGTCAGTTCTCTTTTAAGCAGGGTTTCCAAAAGGCAGGGACCCACAGCCCATATTCATGTAAGTAATAACACTCATTTGATAGAATGAGGGTACCTGCAGGGACACATGTCTGAGAAATGAAATCAAAGGGCGGACATCTTCAAACACCACTCCTTCTTAGAAAAGCAGTTATCATGGTGGTTTTTTTTCCCTTTCAAAATATGTTTTGTTTTAATCGTCTGAAAATCTTGTAAGACTGTAAGACTGGGATGCATTTTCTTTTCCTTTTTGGTTCCCCAAAGCATGCCTGCACTAGTGATCTGGCTGCTATCCATAGCAGTAATAGCCACGGTGATCTCAGACTTAATATTCTTAACTACTTGGAGCCAACATGGTCCTGTCAGCTAGAGAAACCATGGAGCTGGGTTTATTCAAACCTTAGCTATTCATGGCCTTGGACCAATCACTCTTATAGCCAACGTGGTGCCATCCTGATATGAACTCCAACTCCCAACAAGACCAGCCAGCATAGCAAATAGTCAGGGATGTTAGGAGTTGTAGTTTGCAACATCTGGAGAGCATCACATAGGCTAAGGCAGGGGTCTTCGCCTAAGGCAGGGGTGGGGAACATGTGGTCCTCCAAATATTGTTGGATTCCAAGTCCCATTAACCCCAGACAGCAGAAACAAGGATTAAGGGATGGTGGGAATTTGTATTCCAGGAAATCTGGGAGACCACATAATCCCTACTCCTGGCCTTAGGGAATATCTTCACAACAAGGATGCCCCATCCCATTTTGCCACCTGAGGCCAAAGGGGTTGTGTGGCTTCAACTGCAGCTTCTGGGTTATGGTGAGATCTCGGGGGAAATCTGTGAGATTTCACTAGAACCAAGAAGCCACAGTCACTGCTCCTTGCTTCTCTGGTGGTGTCAGCTGGTGTGTGCCCCCCCCCAAAGGAGAAGTGAGGAGAAGTGATGGCAGTGGTGAGATCTCATGTGAGCTCAAGATCTCATGAGATCTCACCAGAAGATGCTGCAGGTTCTTCTTCTCACTTCTCTGGCAGGGGTGGAGAAGCCGCCCATGGGGTGGGGAGGGGGTGGCGCCTCTTGGGATTCCGCTGCCTGAGGTGGCTGCCTCAGTCCGCCTCATGTTCACAAGTTGCTTCACACGTTGAATTAACTGCCATTCCTGCTTCCCTGGAATGGGGTGCAGCCTTGTGCTCATCTCAAAAAGGAATTGGGCCCTTGCAATGCTGGAAAACCACTTCTTGGATCTCCGCCACAGATTCTGTTTGAACAAAGCTTCCTCCACAGTCGGCGTCCTCATTTCCCCACCCTCCTTGACTTCTACCTTCCCACAAAGAGAAAAATAAATAAATAAATAAATATTGTCTTGGACACCAAGATGGAGCAGCTCATGAAAATGCCCTGAAGTGGATTTTAGAAAGATATTGTGCAGGTAATGTGATATGTCCCTTTAATTTCGTTTTCTAATTATTTGCCTTCATCCAGCAGTACTAATGCTAAGTACTGCTTAGTGACAGAGCACTTACCTGGGTGCATTTATGTAGATTGTCATGTTAGAATAAGAAATAAGAAAAATGTAATTATTTAAGTACCTATATTAGATCAAGGCTCTTCTCATAAGCAGCAGCATGGACCTGAGAGATTTCTAAATCATGATTTCATCTGAGAGGAAAACTAATTTGGAAGAGGAGATATTCAAAGCGGAATCTGTCATGATGAGTTTCCCCAAGTCCAAGCACTCATGAGTGAGAAATTAATAACTTTTTTAAAAAAAAAGAGATAAAAAGGCTTCATCTCTGAAATTGGCTCAACAATTTTCGATATCAGATTAGCAATTCTCTTGCAATTCCTATCTCTTTAGTGGAACATCCTGTAAGGGAGTGCCTCTAAATTCAAACTATTAACATATTCCATTACACAACGATATTTTAAAATAACCCAAGTGCCAAATGAAATACACAAAGAACTGGACCGTGATAAGGGTCCAACATTGAGACGTTGCCCCAGCATTCTGCAATCCTCAGCGATCAAGACTGACCACTTTTGGTTTGACTTGAAATATCAATTAGTTTCAAGCTCTTCTCTTGACACAGTTCCTTATTTCACCTAAATCAGCCCCTCAAACCTAATGGTGAAATAACGATATATATATATATATATATATATATATATATATGTTTTCAAAAATAATCTTATACAGAACACTTATTGACTATTCCTGTCAACCAGTGTTATTATTAATAATAGTTTTCACAATAATACTTTATACAGTGGTTAGCATTTACTAAGCTACACAGATTTAAAACAAGATATCCCCGCCACACAGAAATAGAGTCTAAAAGGAAAAGGTGATGAAGAGGAAAGAAGAAATCAAGTAGACACCAGTTATTTAAGTTTTGTAGTACTTAGAATAATCCGCTTGAATGTCTCATCTCTGCTTTCTTGGTTTCCAGACTCAACATAAAATACTGAGTCTTGCCGTAATTTAGCTGCCCCCCAGACATTATATAATTTATTTATTCTGTGTATTTTAGACCACCTTTTAGACTGAAACTCCCCAGTGCAGCTGATCCCAGTGGGGCTCCCTGTCAGCACCAATCAGTTGATCTGCTCTGGAAGTGAAACCTGCTTGCAGTGGAACGACTAGGCGCTCACTTTAACCTCCTGGTTGTTCCTGTGGAGTCATATCCTTACCTGCTGCATACCTGCCCCCACATATGGCAAAAGGTGTGATACCATTGGGCATGCTTTGGTGGAAAGGGCCTGGTGGGCCAAATGGGTGAAGCTTATTGGGCCAAATTTGGCTTGTGGGTCAGAAGTTCCCCACCCCTAGTTTGGAGGATTCTTCCCACTCTATTTCCAGCTTCATTTGGAGGAATTTTAATTAACAGTTTGTTCCTTTACTTTCATGCTTCCGAAAACACAACCGGCCCCTTCTGTGTCGTGGTGGGTTATTCCAACCCACTAAAATGATTCAGTGATCAGTGCTTCCTAACAATTTGTTTGCCATTCAGGAGGGAGTCCTTGGCTACAGCTGGTGCAAATATTCTAGAAGAGATTGTATTGTCTTCACGCTGCCATCAAAGGGATTGAGGAACTCTTTGATCTTGTGCATGCTTACTCAGAAGTCCAGTTACACTGTGTTCGAAAAGGGATTACACCTAGGTAAGTATGCATGAGGTTGCAGTCTCAGTTCCTCTCTTCAAATCCTTGGTGTTCCTTCTGATTTGGTGGGGTTGAAACAAGAAATATCAAGTTGATGTGAAGGAAGGTAAGGTGGTTCTCATGTGGCATTGTGCCCATTTTGACTTGGTGAAATAAGAGGTGGTGAATGTTGCAACCCCCCTCAGCCCGATTGCAACACAAACTCTTTGATCCATGGTCGAGCCAGGAAGTCTCAGTGACAAGTTCCTGTGCGTTGTTTGGATTGTAAAGGTGCCCTTGTGGAATTTGCCTTTGATTTCTGCACAATATTCGTCTATTTTCAGTAAGCTGTCATGAAATAGCACTCTTGTTCGGCAGCTCCTTCAAAATTCATGGAAGAGAGGTAACAATCCCTTGCCACAGGGACACCTGTTGCCTGGTCAAACTCTTCATATCCCAGGTGCAGTTCGGAGGCATGTTCATTCCATTCGGAGTGCTGACAGCTTTTCTTTATACATTTATTTTATTCATGGAATACATAAAGTATAGAATGTTCTTCAGTATGCAAGATTTTCGACAGGATTTGGTGCATCGCGTACTTGCATAAGTTGATTTTGGTGAACATGGTGTGTATTGCAAGTGAATGCTTCCAAGACACTTGGACTTGGTTCACATGTAATGACAAACTATGGTTTGGCTGTTTGTGCTTGTGCCTCCCCTGTCCTTCTTCTCCCTCACATGCTCCAGTTCCATAGCTGACTTTCTGGTGAGCAGTAAGCCAAGGTTTGCCATTACATTCAGATGCAATGACAGACTATTGCTTTCATTTCTTGTCTGCAGGCAGAAGAAGACTCAAAGTCACACACACACACACACACACACACACACAGATATAGATTTATAACATTTATAAAACACGATCCTAACAATCAAACAAAAATCAACCCACATCATAAAAGCATGTCAACAAACAGGAAGGAACATTTATCATTGCAGGCTATAAAACAAAAACTCTTCCATAAGTTACCCGAAAAGGTCTCCTTGCCTGTACTTCTGTTGGTGGTGGGAGCAATGAAGAAAGCTTAAAAAGAGAATGAAGCAGAAATCCCTGAGCAATAGCTTTGGGAACCAACCCTCATGGAAAGTCTGGAACCACTAAAATGCCATAGGAACATAGGGTGCTGCCATATACTGAGTCTGACTATTGGACCATCCAACCCAGTATTGCTGACACTGTCTGGCAGCTGCTCTCCAGGGTCTCAGTGATGGGTCTCTCCCTGCCCTGCCTAGAGAGATTGAACCTGGGTCTTTCTGCGTATGGAACATGCCGAGCCATGGCCCTTCCCCACGTAGGTTATGTGACAGAAGACTGACTCTTGAGGTGGTGTCCTACAGCCTAACCCAAAACGGCTGTGAGTTGCTTAATAGTTAACATGACATTAGTTGATACGTGCAAAGAAGCCCATCCTTTGCAATGGGCAGAGATTGTGTCACTTCTGAGGAGGGCAAACCTGTCAAGAGCTCCACCGGGAGCTTCACTTCGTGCAAATTCTTCTTCCTTTTAAGGAAGCACAGATGCCATATCACTGTTAGATGCAGCAAGCGCCGAAATACTCTGTGGCAATCCATCTACATGGAGTTGCTGAGCAAGCACTTCTGGTGGTTCAAAGCTAGCTGTGAGTCAGGAGGATGCATATTTTAACTCTCTGTGTAACAGATATGTGGTTGAGGGCTTCCAACCAAAGCATCTCACAACTCCTCTCCTTTATTCTGAAAGTTGGTGGCGGCAGCAAGGTAGCTGCATGTACAACAACTCCATGCAATAATATCATGCAATAATATCAGCCAATCACCCATTCCCACCACCCTTCTGAATGATACCTCTCACCATCCTCTCACTATATATAAGAGTCTGGTGACTTCTGTTTCAGTGTATCTGAAGAAGTGTGCATGCACACGAAAGCTCATACCAATAACAAACTTAGTTGGTCTCTAAGGTGCTACTGGAAGGATTTTTAATATTTTTCTCCCATGCAATAAGGTATTTGTCAGAAACAGGTCTTTGCTGTAGTTGCAGATATTTTAAGAACGCTATCAGAAATGCCTGAAAACAGGGCATTGCAACTTCACAGTGAACCGATTTACACAAAAAGCTTAGCACCAATTGCTTACCATAGTGGCACCAATGTGAGTGGTCATTGAATGTGTGATTTGGGTTGTTTCAGAACACTTTAAGAAGTCAATGGATAGCTCTTGTAATCCACTCATGTGTCTAAAACAGAGCTCAGCAAACTTTTTCAGCAGGGGGCCGGTCCACGGTCCCTCAGACCTTATGGGGGGCCGGACTATATTTTTTTTGGGGGGGGGGGGAAATGAACGAATTCCTATGCCCCACAAATAACCGAGAGATGCATTTTAAATAAAAGGACACATTCTACTAATGTAAAAACACGCTGATTCCCAGACTGTCCGCGGGCTGCATTTAGAAGGCGATTGGGCTGCATCTGGCCCCAGGGCCTTAGTTTGGGGACCCCTGGTCTAAAACGCATCCATATGTAAACCTGTATCTTACACATGTGTTCACCGAAGTATCATTTGGGTTTTTTTTTTTTTACTGCAGGTAAGGGCACAAGTAAACTGCAGAGGATATAACTTTAGAATACCAGTATTGACTTGCTTACTTGGGAAAACCAGTAAGAGTAGACAAATGCCAGTATTAATGGTGAAGGCCATGTTGGAAATGAACTGTAGATGCAGGTTGGACCCACTCCTATTTCTTGTGCTAGCTATTTATTTTATCGTGGCATTTATATAGTGTGGTGTAGTGGTTAAGAGTGGTAGACTCGTAATCTGGGGAACCGGGTTCGCGTCCTCACTCCTCCACATGCAGCTGCTGGGTGACCTTGGGCTAGTCACACTTCTTTGAAGTCTCTCAGCCCCACTCACCTCACAGAGTGTTTGTTGTGGGGGAGGAAGGGAAAGGAGAATGTTTAGCCGCTTTGAGACTCCTTCGGGTAGTGAAAAGCGGGATATCAAATCCAAACTCTTCTTCTTCTTCTTCTTCTTCTTCTTCTTCTTCTTCTTCTTCTTCTTCTTCTTTCCTCCAAAGAGCTCAAGCTGGTGCATATGGCTTTCCGCTGTCACATTTCATTCTCACAACAACCCGTGATGTAGGTTAGGCTGAGAGTCTGGCTGGCCTCAAATCACTCAGTGAGCTTCATGGAGTGAACTTCATGGCTAAGTGGAGATGTCAACCCTGATTCCTCAGGTCCCAGCCCAACACCCTAACCACTGCATCACACTGTCTATGCAGGCTATATTTGGCTAGATAAGCAATCACAGCCCAAGTCATTATACTGTCTGCAGGTCAGGTCAGTATTTAAGACAGTGTTGACTAAGCACTCCATCCTCTACCACCCAGGTTAGGTCAACAAACCTGTTGCCTGGATACCACTGTGGAATGAAAACCAAGAGCAGTCCACAAATATGGATGAACTCTTAGGAGCCATTGGACACCTGGAGCTCGCTTCCCAAATAGGTACGTCATTATATCCTCAGTACTGGATAAAGCCAAATTGGAGAAGGATGCTGAAACCAGTTTTGTCACATGTACGTCCCAGAATTAGTTGAGTGCACCACCTCTCCCACCCAAATCCATAAGCAGTGTCATTTAGCAACAGTGTCTACTACCATCAGACAGACGTCACAGTGATGTGTATTTTAACAGATAATCCATGCACTGTATTTTTGGGAGACACACCCCAATTATCTGGGCTTGTCCTAATAAACCTACTGAATGCTTACACCCACTTAAAAAACAACATACTTTTTATTGAGTTTTCTGACTAACGTAATACAAGTGGCAAATTAGCCCATATGGCAAGGCAGATGAAATAAATATTGAAAGAACCAAATAAAGAATAGCAGACCCAGCTCTGCTCTGAGTGTAAGATAACTGAAAGGCCAGTAAAAATAAGGAAACAAATCTTTCCTAGTCCTGAAATGTTCACAGTCTATCAACCACCTCATGTCTGCCAAGTGACTGGGATGGGATGAAGCCGAGAGATACCCTGGTGAGGCTTTAATGTCCTATGGTTTAATTGCTTGCTTGCACCCTAGCCACATATGACAACAGAGTTCCTGGCATTTTGCTTCTTCCGATCAGTTGTAGAATGCCACCCAACACAGGAAGACATTGGGAGAAATTAGACACGTGTCTCCAGATCAGCTGGAGCACATGAATGGGAAATCATGAGACTGCTCCCATTCTCTGATGAAACTGGTCATGCAAATGTCTCATCAAGGTAGCAATTCAGAGGGAGGTGTTTCACATCCATCAGAAATGATTCAAGGGTGAGGAATGACTCATCAGCCACAGAGCTAGCTGAATAACTGAGAGTTCACCCACAGAAACGCAAGAGGCTTATAAAATAAGCAGCTCGCTTGCATCTGTCATAACCACTGGGTGGGTAGAGATCCATTCAGTGCATTATTGATCATTTGTTTTATTTCAGAAAATAAAAACAAATCACTCAAGGTAGCCTGATAATAGAATACGCCATCTAAAACCAGTTAAGAATCTATTAAAGGCAAATGCAACAGGCAAGAGCAGTTGAAAGACAGATCCCAATACCTTGCGACACAAGTAAGCCAACATGGTGCCTTCTAGATATTTTTGGACTACAACTCCCATCATTCTGATCATTGCCCATGCTGAAGGGGCTTATTTACCTATTACAATCATTTATATCCTGCATTTCAACAATACAAATCCATCCAAGGTGGCTTACAAGAAAGACAAAACCAATGGGGTGGGGGTGGGGGAAATTCAGGCTCTGAGGGGGTCTTTGCTTGCCTCTCTTTCACTGACTCCTTCTCACAGGGCAGTTGATGGTATATATGGCACAGGGAAGGAGAAAGTTCAGCTGGCAGCGGCTCGAAGGTGGTCTTTGCCTCTCCTCTCTCTTCCCATCCTAAGGAAAATCTTTCCCACAGGGCAGTTGATGGTAGAGGGCCCTGTACACAGATGCTAGATCAGGCTCTGAGATAGTCTTCACCTGCATCTCCAAGGCCCATTTGCACTGTACATTTAAAGCAGTATCATACCACTTTGAATAGTCAGGGCTCCCAGCCCCACAAGAATCCTGGGAAGTGCAATTCGTTAAGGGTGATGAGCTTTGTCAGGAGACCTCCTCCTTCAGTTCTCAGAATGCCCTGGGAAGATGGCTTGACTGTAAAACCACCCTTGAGAATTGAAGCTCTTCGAAGGGAAGAGGGGTCTCCTAACAACACTCAGTACCAAACTACCTTTCCCAGGATGCTTTGGGAGAAGCCACAACTATTTAAAGAGGTGAAATAGTGCTTTAAATGTCTAGTGCAGATGGGACCGTAGAATGGTAGTCCAAAACATCTGGCAAACACCAAGCTGCCTACCTCTGAGTCAACATCATCGGCGAGTTCTGGCAGTAAACATTAACAAAGGATAACCTTTTTAAATAAAATAAAAAACCACCTTCCAAAACAATGGAAGGAGATACCAGATGATTCCTTTTGCTAATGCAATCAGAACAGAAAATGTTGGGGTCTGCACTTCTGGAGCTCCTTTCAAATGGGAGAAGATACTGCAGGGCTACAAAGGTTAAACTCCAGAAGTGAAAATGCTCAGTGAAAATGTCCCCTCAAGTGTCCACGACCAAGGCTATGATGTTAGGATATATTTCTTAAGCAGTGGAACAAGCCATACCATGATGAAGCAATGCAATTGCTTTGTGCAGCAGATTCTGGAGGAACATCACATTTCTGCCTTCAACCTCTCTGTGTGCCTTCCCACCCACCCTCACCCCCACCCCCTGTAATGGAGCAGCAGGGTGTCACATTTCTGCTTCAAGGGTTAAAATGTCTAAAAGTGGCACTAGTGTTGAAAGAAGTGAAAGTGGCAGTAATTGCAGAAAGATAAAAAAAAGTTCTGAATCTAGAAAAGACTGGGGGTTTCCCAAACACATGGGAAGTACATCGTGGGCCAGAGTTTGCATGGCCGACCGGAGTGAAATAATAATAAATTCAGAGTAAACTTGCAGAGCAAGCTCAACAGTAGGAAACCTTCAGAACTTAAGAAGGCATACTTTACCCCTATTCCAAACTCTGGTCAGAACTGGGGGAACTGCTGGCAGAGCAAGCCAGAGACTGCCAGAAGTGGTGTGGGGAGCATTTAAAATTGAGTTTGTTCTTACACACACACCCTTTGTGCCAGTGTAACTTCCACTGGGTAGCTATGTCACATGCCCAAGCTGAATGGGGATTAGAACAGGAGTTATTCTGCCCCTGCCCTGCCACCCCCTCCCCTTCTTGGGACTTAATGCTGGGTCAGCCAGCTTCAGCTAGCCCTCAGTTGAGATGGGTTAGGGAACTTTCCCTAGGCTTGCCATACGTCCGGAATTTTCTGGACATAGCCGGAAAACACCCATTGGAAGCAATGTTCAGGTGGAAATCACTTGAATGTGCGGAAAAATTTCAGAAGGCAAGATTTTGGCGAATTTGCTTCAGAACGGCTCAGCAACTTCTTTCTTTTCTTGAGATTTTGCAAAAGGTGGTGTCCAGATTTTCACTTTTTGAAATATGACAACCCTAACCTACCCCAATGTATCTCTGGCTGAACTGGGATGAGGGACTTCAGCCCGGGTGGTCCTTGTTGAACCCAGAGAAAGAGGATGTTGACAGCAATACTTAGAGATAAGCTGACAATAGTTCTAGGAAGCAAACCATGACATCACACTCCTGGGTCCTTCCTTTTCCTGGGGAAATCAAGGGGTGTGTGTGTGTGTGTGTGTGTGGCATATTTTTGGCAGAATAGCCACTACACAAATGTGCTAACTATGGCTGACTGTCACCTCCTCTTCCTTTTCTGGTGTCTTTAATACCCAGAAGAAAAACCTCCATAGTCAGGGTTTCGTGGCCTTCCTCTTCCTTTGCATACTTCCCTTTGCATGCACACACACACACACACACACACACACACACACACACGGGGGTGGGGATTGGGCAATATTTTTTAAGGGGAAAAATCTAGTCCAAATTTTAAAAAGTGTCTGAAGAAGCCAGTTGGGGTTACAAGAGAACCCTGAGTCATGGCAGGAGAAGAGAGATTGAAAGCTATACACTTAGTTTCTTCTGAAATCAGCTACATTGTGCACTTTCCCTCCCATACATTTTGAGTTTTATAGCCTTTCAAAATCTGCCAGTATATTTGCACTGGCCAAGCTGCCCCGTAAAATGGTACTTATCTGTTAACATCTCATTCCTCAGCCCAGTTCATTTTATTCTGAAGCGACATCTGGGATGATTTCACAAATGAGCTTTCCAGATGGGCAAAAATTCAGGGGAACTCAAACCACAATAAATTAGATTACAGTGAGCACACAGTGAATTTACTACCTGCTTTTCCTACAAGGAACTCAAGATTTGGTTCTTTCCACCCACGCCCTACTTTACAACAACCCTGCAAAGTAGATTAGGCTGAGAGGTCCAGAAATTACATTTAAATAGCTTTATTCCACAGTCACGTTGCCCTCACAGGCTGGCACTGGTACAACTCAAGGCAAGAACAAACAGATTGTTTATTTGAGCTCTGCAGTTTGCATTCGCAGTTCATTGCAGAGTTCTTTTCCATCAGCAACACCCCTGCTTGCAATCATTCAGAGCTGTTTTGAGTTCTGTTTTCCCGTAGTGAAGATTCTGTAATCATGATGATTTATCTATGTAATCTGGTGCAATTGCTCCCAATTAGTCTGATTAATATGGCCAACACATTGAGACTGAGTGGGAAGGGAAGTTGGTAGCAGTTCAATTTTATAGCCTAATTTAAAACCAGACAAGTTGGATTTCGGAATGCAAAAATAACTATGAGGAGTTATGTAAGAATAAACCAGAGACCATAGAAGGGGATTTAAAACAAAATAAAACAGACCTGTGTACATGATACAAGTTGTTGGTGGAGAGATTTCCCAGGCCATTTAGACGGCTGTAGTCCATTTCATTTCCATGAAAATCTTTCCATCATATTTCCATCTTTCCCAAACATCTCTATTACATTCTAAAATGGAACTCCTGGACATTTGCTCAGCATTGTTAGTCTCCTGGCAGTCTAGCCCAGGGTGCTGATCCCAGCCACCCCCAGGTCCCATTTTGTTCCATTTGAATTATTGTAACTTTAATTTTTAATCCTAGCATATCGCAATGGCCCACATCAAGCTACAGTATAGGAAAAAAAATCCCCAAATCACCACACATCCCACCCCCATAGTTCTTCAGTCTCTCACCTTGTGAAACCAGCACTCTGTTTTGTAACTAAACAAAAAAAAACATAAAACACCATCTGCCTGGAGTTTGCTTTGGTGACTCCACTTAAGCAGCAATCCTAATGGAACTTGCTTCACAATTAGCATGCGTAGGATTGCACACTGTTAACGCTGGTATTTCATGCTGTTGATTTATTGCTTTCTTAAGTGTACTCACTGGCCATGAATGAACTGCGTGCATATTTTCCACTGTCAAATACTGGAAGCTGTGCAATCACAGAAAAGGGCAGGCAAAGGCTGTGTCCCATATGTAGGGCAAAGCTGTTTAAGTCATGTGCTGCAGCGGACACGCTGCAATGGAATGCAGAAAGGTCCAAAAGCTTCCAGTTGCAGCTAGAACTTCCCTGTGGTGCCCCGTTTGCTTTCACAAAGACCGTAGCTCAGTATTTGAGCATCTGCTTTGCATGCAGAAGGTCCCAGGTTCAATCCCTGGCACTGCCTGGTAAGACTGAGAATGGCCTCACTCTTTAAATCCCAAAGAGACACTGCCAGTCAGTGTAGGCAACACCAAACTAGATGGAGATAATGGCATGTTCTCCTTACGTTCATATGATAATGCTTCTTGCTTAAATGGATGTGTGTTGGCCAGTGTACATACCTCCCCAGCTCTTGCTGTTTGGCTGTGGGTGGCCTGTGATCTCACAAAAGCACACTGCACCTGAGTGGAGGCAGTGATGTTTCCGAAAGTTGGAGGCAGTGATGTTTCTGAATACCAGTTGCTGGAAGCCGCAGAAGGGAGAAGAGCTCTTGTGCTTGGGTCATGCTTGTGGGGTTTCCTACGGGCATTTGGGTGGGTGGGGGGCAGTATGAGAACAGGATGCTGAACTAGATGGGCCAGCAGCCTGATCCAGCAGGATCTTCTTATTTATGTTCCTTATGGATATATACATTAGTTCCATTTCCTCTTCCCTGGAAGAACAGTGTGCAACAGCTGTGACATTCAGCCCTGGGTGGTCGCCTTCAACGTGGAAGTAAAGTGGCAAATGGAAGGAAGACTCATCTGGCAATAGGGTGTTGCGGAGCGGTGAGAAGACATGTTCACTTGCTGAGGACTGCAGCTTGAAGGCAACTGATATGCACAATTGGAAGCTGGCTGATGTCTGGCACTCTCCTGGGTTCCTATGTTTGTTTGTTTTTAAATTTTATTTATGCTTTTCAGGTTTATACATTTCACTAATTTTACAATCATTTTAACATTTCAAAACTTGACTTCCTTTCCCCCTATTTCTGTGGTTCCTTAAATTAATTTTTAATAGCTTCTTCATATCCAAATTGCCGTATTTTTCCGTGTATAAGACGGCCCCATGTATAAGACGCCTCCTATTTTGGGGGGCTCCAAATTAAGAAAACACCCCTCAGCACTTCCCATGTATAAGACGAGCCCCAATTTTAAACATAATTTTTTGGTTAAAAATAAAATAAAACCCTAAGTCTTATACATGGAAAAATGTGGTTCCTCACTTTGCTCATTTATTCATCTACAGTACTTTAAATATATACTCTTATAAAACTGCATACAGATGTATGCTGTATAGTATATTCATGTTTATATGATTCTCTCTCCCCCCCCCTTCCTATTATAAATTGTATTTGTTCATAGATTTTTCTGTGTGAGTTGCTTGGAGACCTTCTTTGTCGACAAGCAATTAATAAGTTTAATGCATAATCATTGCCCCACATATGCCAAGAGCTATTGCTCAGGTCCACTCACCTTTTGTGGTTCACTGGAATTAAGATACACAAAAAATAGAGATATTAATCACCTTTAGCAAACACTGAAGAACCTGGCAAAGGATGAGTTTGCTTTCCTAATACATGCCAATGATCTTGATCAAAGGCATTGCCAGCTACTCAGACAGGGAAGAACAAAAGAAATCATGAGACACACACATGTGTTTCGCCAGGCTGGCTTAGCTGCCCAACAGGTAAGGCATGAATATAAATAGCTGACACAATTGTGGCTAAGAGTCACGGGGATTTAGCCTCAGTGAGTTCCCCATTGCAAAGGGCTGATTAAACTACCATTGTTAGATTGCCATACTTCCTCAGGGGTGAGGTAGACGCTGAAGTCAGCATGCTGAATTTGTTTTATGATCTTTACAGTTCTGGCTGCTGTTTTAATGTGCTTTAATATGTTGAATTATATTGGGTGACATCCAGTGCTGTCCAGCCACTTGCACAACAGAAATCTGCTTGGGGATTCCCCCCCCCCTTAAATAAAGTTTGTAAGAAGAGGGGGTGGGGAGATAAATCTGATTGCACAAAGGGAGTTCTAGTTTCTTGTTTCCCCTTCCAGCCTTCTGAACTTCTCAAAACCTTGAAGCTGATTTGGGGGGGGGGGGCACACAGGGGGTCTGCAGGGGAAAGGGGGGGGGGAAATCCCACTGCTGAAATGCGTGCCCCGCCCCTATTGATTATTTTAAAGGTCCCTGGCCCCTGAATATCCAACCTGTGAATAGTTGTGTACACGTGTGGGGTACATGTGGAGTATATTTGTGTGTGACAAGCTTTTAGCAGTTTTATACCTTGGTTTCTCTCAAAGAATTATGGGAATTGTAGTTCAGGGAGTATACTAAGAAATTCCTACCACACTCACTTTGCAGTTTTCCTGGAGGAGAAGCAACGACTGTTAAACCAATTTAAGCCTGTAGTGTACAAAAATACCTGTTGTTTGGAAAGATATATGGATTTGTGCAATCCCCGCATGTGCATTAACACTCTGCTATTTGGGGGACCATCTCAGACCCCCAAAATAGGCAGATGAGGCCTCGTTAGTGGTGCCCAGTGCTGCCTAGTTGGCAATAGCTCATGTCAGGGCCTTTTCAGTGGTGGTTCCCTGATTGTGGAATGCCCTCCCTAGTGAGGTCCACCTGCCTGCATCATTATTAATCTTTAGGAGGAACCTAAAAACATTCCTGCTTATGCAGGCATTTAGTGGCTGAAGAATACTGTTCCTTGCAACCTCAAGATTATTGGATGGAAGCTGATTTTTAATTGTGATCACTTTTTGAATGTTTTTAACTGTGGTTGTTTTTACATGTTTTAGAATGTCTTTGTTTTGTTTTAAAATTGCATAGGTATCTGCCACCCTGGGCTCCTTGGGGAGGAAGAGAGGGATAGAAATTCAATAAATAAATAAATAAATAACTATGTTAGTTGCATGCACAAGTTACATTTTGAAGTATACACTAAATTATATAATGTTGTTGTTGTTGTTGTTCAGTCGTGTCCGACTCTTCGTGACCCCATGGACCAGAGCACGCCAGGCACCCCTATCCTCCCTGTTCTTTAAAGAGAAAATGCCTTTAAAAAGCCAAAGAGATATTTTTGTGTCACTTACCTATAGTCTCCTTAATTTTTGACGCTGTCGCTTTTACTCCTTTTTTTCTCAAGCAAATGACTAATGAAGTCGAGACACATCCCGATTTACATGGTAATGCACCAGTAAAGCAGCTTAATGGTCTAAGAGCTAACACCCAGGTTTTATGTATTTATCCGAATGAAAACGAAGGTATTTCTGCCACAAGACTTTTCCATGTCATTTTAAGCTGTCTCTCAATAATTCTTGCCACTGTGACTAAGCTCTATACTCTTGTTAACAGTTTACTAGACAGGTGCAAAGAGGAATTAAAAGGTTTGCATGGTGGGATTTTTTTGGGGGGGGCGGGGAGGCAGCCACATTATATAATAACTTTTTGATATGTGCACTTTTATTGAACCCGCTGAGCCCCATTCATCAAATAGATCAGGTAAATGAACCATAAAGTAGCAGATCTAAGACTGGATTTTTGAGCAAGTGCTGGAGTCGCCACTCCTTCAGGTTACTACTGCTCACCCTCCACCCTAAGACACACACTTCACTTTTCCAAGGAATCTGTGTAAAAGTTAGATCCCATAGAATGAATCAGAGGGCATGTTCACATCACCACTTACTCCGGATCCAGTGCACTCCCATTGCTAGTTTTTGAAGCTGCATACACACAACTTTAGCCACAACTTATATCGATCCTGCAGCTCCTTTTTTATATATACCGGTACATACAATGTTAGGTTAGAAAGAAAAGGGGGAAAGAGATGGAGGGAGAGTGGTTAGTGGGGTGGGGTCGGGTGGCAATGCTTCTATTCTTCTACTTGGTGTACGTGTGGGGTTTTGTTTTGTGTCAGCGTCACAGCGTCAGTGTGGGTTCTCTCGTCAGTGTGTGGTGTAGTGGTTAAGAGTGGTAGACTTGTAATCTGGGGAACCGGGTTCGTGTCTCCACTCCTCCACATGGCTGCTGGGTGACCTTGGGCTAGTCACACTTCTTTGAAGTCTCTCAGCCCCACTCACCTCACAGAGTGTTTGTTGTGGGGGAGGAAGGGAAAGGAGAATGTTAGCCGCTTTGGGACTCCTTTGGGTAGTGAAAAGCGGGATATCAAATCCAAACTCCTCCCCTTCTTCTTCTTCTTCTTCTTCTTCTTCTTCTTCTTCTCTTTACTATTTGCCTGTATTTCTTTGGTGGTGAGAGAGGTTGGGGGTGGCATAGGGTTGTCTTTGATTGGCTGTAGTGAAATTTGTTTTTGTGTGTGAGTGGGGTGTGTGTGTGTGTGTGTGTGTGTGTGTGTGTTTGGATCAGGTTAGCCAGATTGATTCATATGCTGTTGGCGAGTTCTTGTTGTTGTCTTGTTGGGCTGTGTATGTGATAAAGGGTAACCATACCAGGGTGAGAGCGTCTTCTTCTATTTGTCCCCTTGTCAGTTTCAGTTTATTGGTTAGTTTTTCTAATACAGTAAGGCTGTTTCCCATACTATTTTATACCATTGGTCTATGCTTACTCCTATCAGGTCTCTCCAGTGTCTGGCTATGATGCTTCTGGCTGCTGAGAGTAGGTGGGTTATGAGCTCCTTGTGATGTGAGTGGACATTATTATCTTGGAAGATGTTCAGTAGGGCCAGTTGTGGACTGACTTCTAATACTTGCCTAGTTATTTTGTATATTGTATGATTGATGTCCAGAACAGCTGGATTTTAGGACATTCCCACCACGTGTGGAGGTACAGTATGTGCCTGTGGAGGTGCATCCTCTCCAGCATTTTGGTGAGGTTCCTGGGTGTATTAGCATTAGTTTCCATGGTGTTAGATCCTGCAGCTCCTTGACAAATACTGCTGCTTGATGTGTTTCCCCTCAAACCAGCTTCAGTCTGACTAGAAAAGGTATGCCACATTTACTTTGCGAAGGGTGTGAACATTTGAAACAGCCATTCCACATGCAAAGATAACAGCTTCATGAGTAAGAGTCCGGGGTGTGTGTATGTGCATGGTCAGCAAAACCAAAAAGGTCCCGCGTATTGGGTGAAAACCTCACCACCCTCTCTCTGATGTGAACAACACTGTGTGAATGTGGCTTGAAATGCACGGGATGGGCAGAACAAGCTTGCTGCATTTTACATTGCTAATGCGAACATATCCTTAAGTCTTGAGAAGCACTCCGAGCTCAAAGAGGAAGTGGGAAAGAGCACCATTCTCCTAACTTTCTCCTGCAGCTGCATGCAATTTTCCATGACCAAGGAGGTAGAGGTTGGGGGAGGGGGGTCTCATAAGCTTTGTGGGTGCCAAGGGAAGATCACATGAGGCACCATGGCACCCATGGGCCACCACAGTGGGGACCCCATAACACAATCATATTTAAATACTTACAAAATTATTTATAATTGGAAATATAAAAGATGCAAGTGGAAACAAAAATATGTGCCCTCTTGGTTGGAATAGATGTTAAGATTATAAGACTTGGCACATATGATAAAACTAACTAATTTTAAGATTACAGAAGTTACGCAATTGAAAAGTTTTGTTGAGAAATGGTCCATCTTTATAAAAACAAACAAACCACGGAATACTTTTTAAAGTGTGTAGTCTTTTGTGTTGTTGTTAAGAGTTTTGTCATTGTGATTGCAATGGCAGTGTTTGTTTGGAAGATTTCAAAGGGGTTATAATATCACCATCTTGAAAGAGGCAGTGATATGACCACTCCTGAAAAAGCCCACCCTGGACCAACCAATTGGCTTGTGACAACTGTCGCGGGCCCTTCGCCCTGTACAGCCCACCCCCGGACGTTTTACGGTCTATGAGTGCTGCACCAACGACAAACGGTCCCCAGCTGCAGCCCTTCAGACTACTAGCTGGATCCTGCTTTCTTCATTCACCACAGACGAGGATATTGTGAACTAAAAAGATGTTTATTGCGTACAAAGCTTGTGGTTGCTGATAAATAAAAGGTTGTTCAATAAGCTTAAAACAGTTGTCCTATACCGGCCTAATACCTCTAAATGTTACCGGCCTAATACCTCTAATAGTTAACTAAATATCATTAACAACGCGTTTCACAATCTCTTTATCCTCTCTGCTAACATCCACCTAAGACTCTAAACTCCCAGCTCTATCTCTTGACTCACACTTCAACTTCAACTCTAACTCTGACTCTAACTCTGACTCTAACTTCTACTGTAACTAACTCACTGCCCACTGGGAGGGGTGTTTTATACCGAGGCTAAGCCCGCCCCTAAGGGTTCTAACTGTCAGAAAAAATTAACCCCTACCTGGCATGAGGCTAGTTCTCCACATACCTCCCTCCTTTTTAGGTTTGTATCAGAGGAGTTACTAGCCAAAGTATCCCTCTGATACAAACAACATTTTAAACATCACTATAGACATTACATAAACAAACATTTTATAACTCTTACCTATATTACCTAACTATGGCATAATATTACATCTTCAGTAAAATTACATATAGTTGTGAACATTATATACAATAGTTCATGCAGCATTAGGTCTTTATTGCAAGAAAACCGTAACTGTCCATTAACCTTTGTCTTTGGGTCTTCATTATAAGGCGTCTGCGATGATGTTTAGGATCCTTTCACGCTCCTTATCGTCCTTAACCGTCGCAAGAAGTATCTTTCTCGGGGCACCAGTCTTTTCTCTGCCAAACGTGATGGGATGTAAGCTGTCTTCCCCGGCCAGATGACACAGTCCCATTCCGATCTCTGCACTCGAGGCGTCTGTAACGATTGTGGATCCCAAGCTGGGTAGAGTCCTTGTTTCTCAGGGTCAAAAGCTCTCTTAGTTCAACCTCTCCCTCCTTCAGGATCTCTGTTAAATGTTTAAGCTCGCAGACTTGTACCCACATCTCCAGGTCATCATAAGCTGCATAAACACTGGTTGCCTGGCTTTTAAATGCACTGGGAACTATTTGCAGAAGTTTGTGGATATCTTCTGTTTTATTCAGCTTGCTGAAGCTTTCTAGGCAAGCGTGATCTCTTAATGAAAGTAGGCTAACAAGCTCTGATTGCTTATTGCTCATAGCAATCTCCCTTGTTGTCAGTTCATCTTTGGTCTGTAGTGATTTATTAGTTCCCACTTCGAGCAATTTTAAGATTACTTTTGTATGCCTTTGACGTGGTAGCCCTGTTAATGCTGTGTAACTACATTCATTTTGGACATTTATTTGTGTTGCATGAGCAGCAGGGTACCCATCTTCCCACCACACAATCTCTAGTGTAGGAAACACTTTCACTTTCATAGAAAGTCGATAGGCCCCCATGCCAGCTATAACTTCCAGTACGTCTTTCTTTCTATCTTTCCAACTGATGAATGGTTTATCGTAACTATGACTAGTTGTTCTAACTGATCTCACAGATAGGTCACTGGTCATATTGCAGGTAGACACTCCTTTACCAATATCACAGGCTTTTTCAACAACGTGACTACTGTAGTCTAGATTGGGTTCATGGTTTAGTGACTGGGTTGGGTTTATCATATTCTTATGCATGACCCGCCTCCCTTCACCATGCTGAATTATATTGTTTATATCATTCATTTTTGAAATGATCTTACAAGGACCTTCCCATGTCAGTTGTAACTGGTCACTGTTTACTGATCTGATTAATAAAATATCTTGTCCTGGCTCAAAAGATCTCTCATGTGCTTTTTTGTCATACCAAACTTTCTGTTTGTGTTGAGCAACCTTGCAATGTTCTCCTGCCAGTTCTAGTGATCGTTTGAGAGTGTTTTGCATTTTAAAAAGGTAGTCAACTACATTCTCAGAATCCCCAACTGGCCGTCCTTCCCGATTAAATCTTAATAAATCTAGGGGACCCTTGATTTTTCTTCCAAACAGTAATTCAAAGGGACTACTGGTGATATGCTTTATCCCACACCTCTCCCACAAACGCTGCATCAGTTTAGAGGTAAATGAGGCTCCAAGGTCTGTCACGATCTGTTCTGCAAACCCTAGCCGACACATATAACTTATTAGAGCTGAAGCCACTGTTTCAGTCTCTAGGTTTCGTAACGTTATTTGCTTGCCCATCCCAGGCCAAAAGAAATTTTGGGACACCCTTTGTTTGGTTCTGGTGATTCCCAAGTGACCTCCAAAGATACTGCCATGTGCATGTTGTATTATCTTGGTTCTGAATTCAGTAGGTACTATCAGTTGCCTGTGGATCTCATTACCCCCTCTATTAGGCTTTAAAAGAATCTCTCTGTATAGCAACCCATTATTGACTATAAACCGCTCCGGGCTTTCAGGGGTTAATACTGTATTCACGGCTGTGGCTTGAAAATATTTCTGTAAATCTGTATCTAGTTTCTGCTTGGCTGTAAAACTAGCTGCTTGACTATTTGTAACTGGCATTATACTTGTATCTTGTGTCAGTTCAACAATTGTATCAGGCCTTTCCTCCTGAGGTAACTGTCGCAGTTTTTGTGCCCTAGTTATCACAAATGCACTCTGTACATGGTCAAGTAGATCCCACCCAATTAACATTGGAGCTGGGATTTCTGGTGAAACTGCTACTTGCCATTTTCCAGACCATTGTTTATATATCAGATTAACTAATGCGACTGGCAAGATTTCTGGCTGTTTTGATATTCCTTTTAAACTGATTGTTTTGCCTTTAATAAAGTCTTCTGGCTTTAATAAATCAGGATGTACAATACTAATCTGAGACCCTGTGTCTTTTAAGCCTTTATATTGTTTACCATTCACCCAAATTTCTTCTCCTGTTTTGTGTAATAGCATGTCATCTTGTTGAATTATATAGCACCTCACAACTTGGGCCACTGGTAACTCATCAGCCTGTTCTCTAGACTGGGCCTCGGTTGCCGTGGCAACCATGTTGGCAGTTGGCTCTGTCTCCACAGTTTGGACACAATATGTCTGCTTCTGAGGGATAGTATTTGCACTCTTAGTTCTGGGTTCAGTTCTACAGTCCACCTGTCGATGGCCTTTTCTCCCACATTGCCAGCAGGTTAATTCAGGCCTTTTACCCTCACTATATTTATTTACTTTTCCCTCAGTCCCCCCCGTTGTCATAGGCGTGTTATGGGGAACATTTTCATTGGCGGGAAAAATTTTCTTGGCAGTTTCTGTGGTAAACTTTGTGGGCTGTTGCATTCTCTTAAACTTATTTGTTTCCCACTGTTTGTCCTTATATTTTGGGGCATCATAAGCGTGTTCTCGGATTTCATTTATTTCATCTGCCAGATTAGCAGCTTCCCGGATGGTTTTAGGTCGTCTTTCTTTAATTAAATACTTCAGATGGGTATTAATCGTGTCATAAAATTGTTCTAATGCGAACACCTCTTTTATTTTCGCCACAGAATCAGCACCCTCCTGTTCTAGCCACTTGTTTAAATAATTTGTAGTTTTAGCTCCTAGTTGAGCAAATGTTTCCTCACGCACTTTTGTTATTGTTCTAAATTTTTGTCTCAGTTGTTCTGCAGTAATTCCGAATCTGACATAAACCAACCGTTTAAATGCTTCAAAATCTTTGGATTGATCAGATGGCATTTGAGAATAAATCTCTGTTAATGTTCCACTAATACGCGCTCTCAGTATTTGCATTTTCTCCTCATCTTTTACTTCAAAATCTTCGCAAGCCCTCTCAAAAGAAATGATAAATGCTTCAGGGTCGTCTTTATCTCTGAAGTCAGGGAATCTTTTTAAATCCACCCTGCTAGGATTTTGTGTGGAACTATTGTTGTTGTTTCTATTATCTACAGCTGATAATTCAAGTCTTTTCATTTCTAATAAATATTCTCTTTCCTCCCTTTCTCTTTCTCTCTCAATAGTTAAGGTCATTTCTTTCTCTTTCAGTTCTCTCTCAATATTTAAGGTCATTTCTTTCTCTTTTAGTTCTCTCTCTTTTGCCTCAGCTTGTAACTTTAAGGTCATTTCTTTCTCTTTCAGTGCTATTGCCTCTCTCTCTCTCTCTCTTTCAATATTTAAGGTCATTTCTTTCTCTTTTGCCTCAGCTTGTAATTTTAATTCTAATTCCTTCAGTTTATATTCTTGTTCTAGTTTCCATTTCTCAAATTCCTCTGAGGCTTTAAAACTAGTCCCCTCAGCAGGATTTTTGTTAACTGTTTCAGTACTGGTTTCTTCCATCTGCGAAACCCCATTTTCTTCTTCAGAGCTTTCTACTTGTGAGTCCCTAAGAGCTGTTTTAGTCTTTCTAGGTGGCATTTTCTAGTTATTTGGTGGTATTATATTTGTACTTAAACCAAGGATGTTTCAGTTAAACTATTTCTTCAGGCTCAGTTTCCACAGTTTAGGTCCAAAGTCACGCCCAAAGTTACCTCAGTGCACTTTATCCAGCGTACTTTTCCGACCTCTCACTATAAACCTTTCTGCCTGAATTAGTTTTAAACGCAAAGTATCTTTGTAACTCTCTCACAATCTCACAGTCTTAGGCGCTATCACACCACACCCTAGGGCCAGGTAATTCCTCTCTGAATTCCCCTTCTCCCTTTCCAGGTGTATGCGATCCCCTTCCTGACTAGATTGTAGAGTCTCACTGAAGTTTGCTTAAATCCTCTTTAAGCCTCACACTTCACACAATGCGTCACCCTTAAATCCTTCTTGTACCTTGGCACTTCTTGCCAACACTTTAGATCTTGGATCTTAACATGACCACCACTTTATGACTATCTTTCGTCCCGACGCTGCCACCACTTTAATGTCGCGGGCCCTTCGCCCTGTACAGCCCACCCCCGGACGTTTTACGGTCTATGAGTGCTGCACCAACGACAAACGGTCCCCAGCTGCAGCCCTTCAGACTACTAGCTGGATCCTGCTTTCTTCATTCACCACAGACGAGGATATTGTGAACTAAAAAGATGTTTATTGCGTACAAAGCTTGTGGTTGCTGATAAATAAAAGGTTGTTCAATAAGCTTAAAACAGTTGTCCTATACCGGCCTAATACCTCTAAATGTTACCGGCCTAATACCTCTAATAGTTAACTAAATATCATTAACAACGCGTTTCACAATCTCTTTATCCTCTCTGCTAACATCCACCTAAGACTCTAAACTCCCAGCTCTATCTCTTGACTCACACTTCAACTTCAACTCTAACTCTGACTCTAACTCTGACTCTAACTTCTACTGTAACTAACTCACTGCCCACTGGGAGGGGTGTTTTATACCGAGGCTAAGCCCGCCCCTAAGGGTTCTAACTGTCAGAAAAAATTAACCCCTACCTGGCATGAGGCTAGTTCTCCACAACAACCACCACCCTGTTGTAAATTCCCCCTTTCGAGGGAAGGTGATTGAGAGGGTTGTGGAGCAACAGTCGTAAATACCCTTGGATGAAACAGGTGATCTTGCCCCATTCCAGTTGGGTTTTAGACCTGGTTATGGGACTGAATCAGCCTTGGCTGCCCTGGTGGATGACCTTAAGATTAAAACCCTGTTATTTTTACTTGATCTCAGTGACTTTTGATTCTATCAGATATGGTAGCTTCCTGAACCCACTCTGTGAAATGGGCAATGTTTTACTATGGTTTGGTTCCCACCTTCAGGGTCAGTTTCAGAGGACAGCATTGGGTGATTATCTCTCGTTCCCCTAGCAATTCTGCTTCAGGGAGCTGCAGGGTACCATCCTGTCCCCGTTACATCTACATGAAGCTGTTGAGAGCTGTCATCAGTATGCGGATGATACTGAGCTCCATTTCTCTGTAACATCTAAATCAGGAGAAGCCATGCAAGTCCTGGACTGGTGCCTGGTTTCAGTGGTGGGCTGGATGAGAGCCAAGGAATTGACTCTTTTGAGTCCTGCCAAGGAGGAGATGCTAAGGGTGAGCAGTTCTAAAGTCTGGATTATTGGTCATAGTCAATAGCCTGCTTTGGATGGGGTCGCACTCCCCTGCAAGGAGAAGGTTCATAGGTTTGGTGGGCACTTGGATCCATCTCTGTCACTAGAGTCCCAGGCTATGAGTGCCTTTTTACCAGCTACAGTTTCTGGACCAGGATAGCCTAACCGCTGTCGTCCATGTACTGCTAACCTCCAGTTTGGATTGTTCCAAAGTGGGCCTGCCCTTCGGGCTGATCTGGAAACTGCAGCTAGTGCAAAATGTGAGGGCAAGACTGCTCACTAGGGGTGGAATATTGCCAGTATATTGCTGCTGAAAGAATTGACTGCCAGTTGGCTAGTGGGCTAAGTTCAAGGAGCTGGTACTGATACATAAAGCCCTGCATCCCTTGGAACCAGAATGCCCAAAAGATTGTCTCATTCCCTTCATACCCAGTGAACTAATACCAGTGTACTGGAACAATCAAAGATCACCAGTGTTGAAGCAATGATTATTCAACATCAACTTCGTTGGACTGGTCATGTTGTGCGGATGCCTGATTATCGTCTTCCAAAGCAACTACTTTATTCCGTACTTAAAAATGGAAAGCGTAATGCTGGTGGTCAACAAAAGAGGTTTAAAGACTGTCTCAAGGCAAATCTTAAAAAAATGTAGTATAAACACCAACAATTGGGAAACACTGGCCTGCGAGCGCTGCAGTTGGAGAACAGCCTTTACCAAAGGTGTCATGGCCATTGAAGACACTCGAAGTCAGGACACAAGGGAGAAACGTGCTAAGAGGAAAGCACGCTTGGCAAATCCACACCGTGATCAACTCCTACCCGGAAACCAATGTCCCCACTGTAGAAGGGCGTGTGGATCCAGAACTGGCCTCCACAGCCACTTACGGAATCATTGTTAAAACTGTGTTTATGGAAGACAATCTTACTCCGCTTTGCGTGATCACAGAAGAAGAAGAAGAAGAAGAAAACTGTGTTCTGCAGGAGGGCATCCTAAAAAATCCAATCCTATCAGGAGGTCCATTCCATATGTCAGAATTGGGCCTTTATGTATGCAGTTGCTCCATATATGTTTTTATTGTATTGCAAATTGCTCTGGGATGCCTCATGGGAAGCAATGCATAACCGAATGAATTAATGGTAGTTTAGATTTTCATAAACAGGACTGTGCATGAATTCAATGTTTTAATAGTTTAGTTGGAAACGTTACCCACCCACACAAACACACCCACACAAAACTTTTGTACAAGATAACTGAAAGTAAGAGATGAATATTACTAATGTGGAACTGGATGTGCAGATCCCGGCTCCATGATACAACATAATCCACGTTTATTGTTCCATCACAAAACTTCTAAAATTAGATTCAGTGTCAGCAAAACAAATAGGGGCTGAGTGTTGGCAGACTAAATATAGCCTAAGTTGCAAGTTGGGTATATGTTGGGGCAATCACATGATAGTTTCATAATGTGCCACCAGAGACTTCTCCTATAAAGGAGAATGAATATGAAGAAGCAAGTGTGTGAAGAGGGCCAAACAGGGCAATGCTATTAATGTCTACTCAAACGTAGTCCCACGGGACACACTCCCAGGTAAGTCTGTATACAACTGCAGACTATGTACTGCTGCTGTACAACTCCCATTCATTTCGGTGGGCCTTCCAGATGAGAAATTCTTCACAGGTTGTACTTCAGTTCATAAAACAAGCACAGATGGGCAGTAGCTGTCATCACTGAGTTTGAGGGGGTCTTGCTCATAGTACATTTTTTCAGTTCACAATTCACCACCGCCACAAGCGCTACAATTCTATGAATGAGGGGGTTGGTGCTGTGCTGTGCTGTGCTGTGCTGTGCTGTTTTGGTTGTGATTGTACGTATACATACAATATATAATGATCTATTTAATTCTATAAATGCTTAAATGTTTTTAAATTATTAGGTCCCCCCCTGTTTTAGTTGTTATCTGTAAACTGCCTTAGGGAAAGAAGGTAGGGCATAAATAAATATATAACAACATCAGAGAATTGCAGAGTTGGAAGGGACCCCAGGGTCATACAATAATATTGCTCGGGGGTGGGGGTAGGTAGGGAACTTCACCTGCTTAACTTCTGCCTGTCAGGTTGTTGTTAAAGGAAATGTGTGTGTGGTTTTTTTTTTTTTTTAAGGCAATCCTTACCGACACAAATCACCATTCGTCGCAATGTACTACCTAAAAACATAGCAAAACCAGCCATTTAGATTCCTTGCAAAGAAATCCATAAAGCTGCGCGGAGAGGGAAGCGTCTATCTCTACAGCGCAGCTTAGAACAAGCCAAGGCGGCTCAGAAAAAATATTATGGGTTTTGTTTTGTTTTGTTTTGAAAGTGAAGCGCTTCCCATCTCCCCGTTGCTTATTCCTCCAGCCCTGTAATGCGCGCGACCACGTCTCTTCTGCTGGGTTACCATAGAAATAGAGGCACGGCCAGAGACGTTTGCATTCAGCGAAGTGGCCGAGGAGCGAGTGCTTGATTGGTCGGTCGCAGCAGTAGAGGAGTGGCGGAGGGTCAAGGAGAGGTGAGTTCATGCTGGGGGTGGGGGGCGAGCCGGAGCTGGCAAAATGCGCGCTGCAAAGGGGGCCGTTGCTGATTAGAGCCCTGGACCGGCCCCCACCCCCCTCTAAATGGAAGCGTTTAAGCAACGATCTTTACAGAGACAACGCCGGCCCTCCGTTTTAACTCCCACGTGCCCAGTTTGCATGAGGAGCCTTTGAATGGGTCTCGGCCGAATGACACCTAGCGCCCCTCCCGGGGTACTGCACCCTGCGGCGAAGGGAACGGCAGCGAGGGGCTCTTGGAAGGCTGGCCCAACCTTCCACGAATCACGGAATTGCAAGAGTTGTAAAAGGGACCCTGGGAGTCATCTAGCTCAACCCCTTGCGAATGCAGGAATCTTTCGCCCAACGTGGGGCTCGAACCAACGACCCTGAGACTAAAAGGCTCTTAGCTCTACCTACTGAGCTACCCTGGCCTCAGTCTACCTGCTGAATACACCCCCTGCTGCTTACTGTGGGCCCCCTTTGCAATGCAGGGCCAGACACAACCCATCTCTCCAGATAGCAAGACCCTTCGGAGGTGGAAAGTTAAGACGTTTTTGAAGCAGTTTAAAATAAAACTAAAAATGCAGAGCTATGGCAAAAAGCACCGCCTCACATTTTAGGCACCAAAGCTGCAGGTCTTTCTAGACTTACCTGGGAGTAAACCTAGTTGAGCACACTGTAGGACCTGCTTCCTAGTAAATATGCATAGGATTGCATTGGCTTCAATAGAGTTTACTACCAAGTAGACCTGGACATTCTGACCTAGAACTCAGTGGGGCTTACTTCTGAGTAGATGATTGATTGATTGCATTTATAACCCACTTTTCCTCCAAGGAGCTAAAAGTGTGGTACATAGATAGGCCTCCTCCTCATTTGATCCTCACAACAACCCTGTGGGGTAGGTTAGGCTTGTAAAGAACTGCACCATTACTAGGCTTCTTTATGGGCAGCAGGGAGAGCTTTTGCTGTTATCAGGTGTTTTGAAACGGTGGTGGTGGGGCGGGGGGTTAGTTCCGAAAGGCAGCTTCCTATAATTATTTTAACCAGCAAAATATTTGTGCTGCAAGATGAGTTTAAAGCATTTGACTGACTGGAGTCAGTTTTTTTTTTAAACTAAAGCACCTTGATTTTCTTATCGAAGACTGTGGGATGTTTTCTGAATGCGCCGCGATTTCCACTCCGTAAATCAATAGGTCAAAGATCCAGAGATAGCTCTGTTGTTGCTACTGTTGTTTTTGGAACTTGAATGGGAAATTCGGGCAGGAAAAGAGACGAGAGTTTCTCCGCCAGAGCTAGGGGCTGCAAGCTCTGAGGAGAGGCAGCACCAAAAAACTGTCCTCTGGGGATCTGCTGAGGTAGTTCCTGTTTGCCCTTGATGTTGCTCTGCTTGCATATTTGCAAATAAAGCAAATATTATAACACTACACTGTGTATGTATATGTGTGATCTCAAATACTATCTCATCTAAGAACGAAACTGAAACCCATGATGCTGTCTCTGGAACTTCGCCCTGGCCAGAAGTAGGCAGATGTACAAAACCATACCTTTCAAGCACATTCAATGCACATTTCAAGCACATGTCTTGCCCCCAAAGCATCCCGGGAACTGTAGTTTGCTTAGGATACAGGGGATGTGCAGAGGAAAACCACAGTTCTAAGGGTTCTTTGGGGGACGCCATGTGCTCTAGAAGCATGGTGTAGATCTGGCCTTAGTAACACTTGTTGGTATCTGAAGAAGTGTGCATGCACACGAAAGCTCATACCAAGAACAAACTTAGTACTGGTAGGTCTCTAAGGTGCTACTGGGAGGATTTTTTTATTTTGTTTTGTTTTGACTATGGCAGACCAACACGGCTACCTACCTGTAACTTGTTTGGGAGTAAAGCGATTCAAATCAGGGGCAGCTGAGGGTTAGGGTAAAGGAGCATGGCGCTATACCAGCCTTCACTAACTTTCTCTCCTCCTGCCTGATGTTTTGGACAACAACTCCCATCTGCCCCAGCTTTGAAATGAATACTTCCTTCTGCTTGCCCCAGGGCCTGCATGGCTGCCAGAATGAGCACGCACCCTTTGCTGTGAACTGGGAGCTCCTATTTGGCCAGTTACCTTGGCTCAAGCCTTGCAAGAGTTAGGGCAGCATCTCTGCAGAGACTGCAACACATAATGGGTCCCAGCACTGTGGGATGCAGCAGCAGCAGTGTGTACGTGCATGTTGTTGCAAAATTGCTTAGTCAGGCCTTGGCCCCTAAGACAACTCTATAGCAGAGCTTTCCAAACTTTTCATGTTGGTGACACACTGTTTAGACATGCATCATTTCGCGACACAGTTATTCAATTTTACTAGCAAACTGGAGGTTAAACTACAGTGGATGCTCGGGTTGCGAACGTGATCCGTGCGGGAGGCACGTTCGCAACCCGCAGCATTCGCAAACTGCAGCACCGCACCTGTGCACGCGCAGGTCGTGATTTGGCGCTTTTGCGCATGCTCAAAGCGTGATTTAACGCTTATGTGTATGTGCATGCATCAAAACCCAGAAGTAACTCGTTCCGGTACTTCTGGCTTCAGTGCAGAGCGCAACCCGAAAACGCATAACCCGCAGCGAATGCAACCCGAGGTATGACTGTAATCACTTTCCAGACTTGGGAGGAGCCTGGGAAGCATTTGCACAACAAATCTACACACTGCAGCGAACACACTAAAGCAGAGGTTTTCAACATATTTGGGTCCACGGATCCCTTGACCAACTACAGTGGTACCTCGGGTTAAGAACTTAATCATTCTGGAGGTCCGTTCTTAACCTGAAACGGTTCTTAACCTAAGGTACCACTTTAGCTAATGGGGCCTCCCACTGCCGCTGCGCCGCCGCCGCACGATTTCTGTTCTCATCCTGAAGCAAAGTTCTTAACCCGAGGTACTATTTCTGGGTTAGCGGAGTCTGTAACCAGAGGCGTCTGTAACCTGAAGTGTCTGTAACCCGAGGTACCACTGTACATTATTTCTGCGGCACCCCTGTGGTGCTCAGAAGCCCAGTTATGTTACCTCTTGCCTGCAGAGCTGGCAGCCTCTCTTTTTCAAACACCCTCCCTTGTGGAGGGTTCCCTCAGCCTCCTCCCCTCTCCTTGGGAGTCCTCTGGGCAGCCGCTGCTGCCACCCCTGGTCTCTGAGCTGCCCCACTGCAAAGAGAGGTGCCTCCTCACACTGCCCCACAGGGGCCTGGGAAGCACCCCCTGGCCTGCCTCTGACCAGCCTGGGGAGCTTGTAGCCAGGGCCGCTGCAACAAACAGCTGAGCAAGCCTTTGGGAGGCAGAGATGCAAGAGGGAATCAGAGGAGGGAGGGAAGGAAAGAGAGACAGAGGCCAGTGTTGCCTGCAGCACCCCTGACCATCGTTCAAGGCACCTCAGGGTGTCACGGCACACTGGTTGAAAACCACTGCACTAAAGTGTCACAGCACACAGCTTGGAAAGCTCTGCTTTATAGTTTTTTCTGCAACAGACTAACATAGCTATCCCTCTGAGAGCTGTAAACCAAATGTATATTCCAAATAATATAGGGGCTACCGGCATATTTTATGATGCAGAAATGCAACAACACTTTTAGAGTGAAAACATCCACATTTCCCCCCATTAGTCTTCAAATGAAGAATGCTGAAGCCATGCTTTGATTTAACAAGAGCTCTTCAGACAGATCTTAACCTTACAAAAGAAAACAAAAAAGTAATAAATGGGGCCAATCTATCTACCTATCTCTTCTGTGCTGAGGAATCGGATTACTCAACATATTAAAAGCATGACGACAGCTCAGTTATTGCTTTTTCCAAGCTGTAGATTGATTTTGTAAGATTGAAAAGGAAACAGTGGGGCATAGAAAAGTCTTATTTGTTTGCTACACTTGCACCCCACCTTTCCTATAAAGAGCTTGAGGTATTGCACATGCTCCCCACCCTCCTAATTTATTCTTGGAAGAACCCTGTGAGATAGGTTGGGCTCAGAGACAGTGATGGGCCCAAGGTCATAGAGTCATCTTCGCAGCTTGGTGAAGATTTCAATCCTGGTCTCCCCTGTCCTAGTCCAACACTCTCTAATGTGGTCTCCTCAAGATGTTGTGGACTACTAGCCCTGTTATGCTGAGTGGGGCTGATGTGAGTTCTAGTCCAGAAGATCTGGAGGCTACCACATGTCCTTACTTTAACCTCTGCACCAGGCTGGCTCTGAGGGGGCCTAGTGTGATTTTATTCACAAAACTTCCACTCTTAATATCCAGTGTTGACAATTAAAAGGTTAACACTGAGTTATACAAAACATACCAGCCAGGAGGGATGGGTGTTTGAAAATGAGGATCATCAAACAGAAGAATGTTATTGGATCAAAGACATTCTGTGTAGGGGAAATCGAGGTCTCTGGATTTGAGTTGCGCAAAAAGAAATCAATTAGAGATACAAGTATGGCTTCTAAACAAATATGTCTTATTACCTAGATGATGTGGGATACCTCTAACAGGCAGTCCTTGAGAGCTGGGTGGAGCGGAGCTGCTGCTGCTGTAATTCATATTATTGTTTTGGCAGGAGAGTAAATAAACAGTCCATTCCAGGTTGGCTTATGTGGGAAGACCTGCTGGTCTGACCAGTTTAAGCACATTGGCCCGGGTCTCTTTTCAGGCTCCATTTTGAACCCCAGGCTCCATCTTTGAGTGCATAAGCAGCTCCCTGGCTTCTAAAGGCTGCAGGTATGGTGGGCAGATGCAAAAACAAACAAACGACAGGGCTCCTTACACTTTTAAGTGTATAAGAGGCGATTTCAGCAGGTGTAGCTTGCAGAATCATCATTTCTTCATTGCAATTATTCCCATCTTCTCCCCACCCCGCACAATGGAATGTTTTCCCTTTACATGCTCCTTAAATCTCTTCTGGGTTTTCCCCCAACCCTCCAGATCAGATTTAAGGATGGTACAGAACTCACATGGGGAGGAGCGGAGGGGAATCCTGTTGCACCAGCTCTAAGCCTTGTGCTCGTGCAGCTATTCCGTTGCATACTGCCCCGTGTCTGCTGAAGGGTTCAGTATGTGGTAGATTTCCTACACCATGACATAGCCGTCGAGCGAGTTACAGCAGCAGAATGAATCGCACCTCAAACCCGTCTACAGGGGCAGGGCTAGTCTTAGCGCTGTCACCATTCCCAAATATTGGGCTGTATACCAAGATTCGCCCAAGATATTTTGCTGCCTGAGGCAAATGACAAGATGATGGCTCCTCACATTCCATGGACAAAAACTGACTGGAATTGTAGCTGAATCATACTTGGATGCTGTCAACATTGCCCTCTGTTGCTCCTGAAGGCAGCAGGCTATCTTAGGAGGAGCAAAGCAAGGCATTGTACACACACAGCTCCCTCCTCTTCCCTTCCCTCAGTATCCAGAAGCTGACTCACTCTGCCTAATAGGAGGGCCGGCCCTGAGCCACACAGGAATGGAGAGGGACCACCATGCAGTTGCTCCCATGATCTCACAAATGTATAAATGACTTGAGACTCTGATCGCAGGCAAAGTCAACAGTAATGGATGTTTATTACGGTTTATTATTTATTTTGTTTATTACATTGGTATCTTACCTTTTCCTCGAAGGAGCTCAAGGCGGCGTACATAATTCTCCTGCTCCTCACTTACTCCCCACAACAACCCTGTGAGGTAGGTTAGGCGGGGAGGCAGTGAGTGGGGACTTGAACTCAGTTCTCCCAGGTCCTAGTCTGACACTCTATAATCACTACACCACACTGCCTGTTGAATAAATGCCTTGACTGGATCCATACAGGTTTATTAAGCTGCAATCATTTACATCATATTTTTTTCCAGGTTAAGAAAGAAATAGCTCTCCTTTCAAGATTTTTGTGATTACCCCCCCCCCGCCCAAGATGTTTGCTATCTTTCCATTCCAAATTTGATTGTTGTTGTTGTTGTTCAGTCGTTCAGTCGTGTCCGACTCTTCGTGACCCCATGGACCAAAGCACGCCAGGCACGCCTATCCTTCAATGCCTCCCGCAGTTGGGCCAAACTCATGTTAGTAGCTTCGAGAACACTGTCCAACCATCTCATCCTCTGTCGTCCCCTTCTCCTTCTGCCCTCCATCTTTCCCAACATCAGGGTCTTTTCCAGGGAGTCTTCTCTTCTCATGAGGTGGCCAAAGTACTGGAGCCTCAACTTCAGGATCTGTCCTTCTAGTGAGCACTCAGGGTCGATTTCCTTGAGAATGAATAGGTTTGATCTTCTTGCAGTCCATGGGACTCTCAAGAGTCTCCTCCAGCACCATAATTCAAAAGCATCAATTCTTCGGTGATCAGCCTTCTTGATGGTCCAGCTCTCACTTCCGTACATTACTACTGGGAAAACCATAGCTTTAACTATACGGACCTTTGTCGGCAAGGTGATGTCTTTGCTTTTTAAGATGCTGTCTAGGTTTGTCATTGCTTTTCTCCCAAGAAGCAGGCGTCTTCTAATTTCGTGACTGCTGTCACCATCTGCAGTGATCATGGAACCCAAGAAAGTGAAATCTCTCACTGCCTCCATTTCTTCCCCTTCTATTTGCCAGGAGGTGATGGGACCAGTGGCCATGATCTTAGTTTTTTTGATGTTGAGCTTCAGACCATATTTTGCGCTTTCCTCTTTCACCCTCATTAAAAGGGTGATTATCCATCTATTAATCCCCCCCAAGCAACTGCCAATTTAGGAAATACTCAGAGAGGACAGTAAACCTCCTACATCCCCAGTGTAAGCATTTTTTTATTTTGACAAAGCAGTAGAATGAAGCAGATCAAAACATTGACTGTAGTAAATTGTTAAGAGGATGAAAACAGCAAGCTTTTGGTGTGCTTTGGAGGAGATGGTAAAAGGCAAAGAATCTATTTTTGGTGCAGTTAAAATTAATAGGATACATTTCAGTTTCCTCTGTGTATATAATTTCCCTTTAAATCTTAGCTCGTTGCTCTCCGACTGTCTGTGCAATGCAGAAATTATTCTTAGACTACTTATTATTCTAGCAGACTTCTCACCTCTATTCAGTGTGATTCATGGCTGGTTTACACCTGTATATTCATAAAACTAGATGGCAGCTGCATTGTATGTTGAGCTAAGTGTGTGCATGAACCACTGCAGATCTAAAACCTTAGACAAATCTTTTAATATCAGGCAGTGCCACACCTCCTCAAAAACAGCACTGAAGTCAATGCGCACAGTCAGCTGTTAGTTGTCAAGTAACATAGAGCTATGTGTGAACCAGCCTTTAACAGGGTTCTTGAAGTCTTATCTGCTCAAGCAGCCCAAAGTGCCTTCAAGTGCATTAAACAGTGTTGTTGTTTTCTATCCATGATCCACAACCCTTTCAAAAGTGACCATCGGTCTCCATCATCTTAAGGTGAGCTGCTCTCTTCGGTTAGGCACCACTATAATGTTGACCACATGGCATATTTTACTTTCATTTATTGTCCTGTGTTTATATCCCAATTCTTCTTCCTAAACATAGGCAGGAAGAACCAAATGCACAAATATAAGATGGGGACACCTGGCTTACAAGCAGTACATGTGAAAAGGACATTGGGGTTTTAGCAGACCACAAGCTTAACATGAGTCAATTGTGTGATGCAGTGGCAATTAAAAAGCTAACACTATCCTAGGCTGCCTCAACAGAAATCTAGTGTCCAGATCATGGGAAATCATAGTACCACTCTTGTCTGCCTTGGTCAGACCACACCTGGAATACTGTGTGCAATTCTGGGCACCACAATTTAAGAAGGATGTAGTCGAGCTGGAATGTGTACAGAGGAGGGCAACCAAGATGATCAAGGGTCCGGAAAGCAAGCCTTATGAGGAATGGTTGAAGGAGCTGGGTATGTTTAGCTTGAAAAAGAGGAGACTGAGAGGAGATATAGCCATCTTCAAATATCTCAAGGGCTGTCACATGGAAGAGGGAACAAGCTGGTTTTCTCCTGCTCTGGATGGTAGGACTTGAACCAATGGCTTCAGCTGGTAACAGGGGACAGGGCCTTTTTAGTGGTGGAGCCTTAGCTTTGGAACGCTGTTCCCAGAAAAGCTCACCTGATGCCCACTCTGGTGACTTTCCACTGCCAGGCAAATAACTTTCCAGGCAGTTTAATTTGTGTTGATCTGTTTTACTCCGGTTATTTTTATTCAGCTGCTATAGATTTTCTGTTTTTGGTTTATTTTTCTGTTTCAGCTGTTTTGTAATGTTTCACCATAAGCAGCCTTTTATCCTGTGTTTGAAGGACTGGGTGTAAGTTCTAATAAGAAAGTAAATAATAATAAATGATAGAGAGAAAGCTAGCATGGGGGCACATTTTTACACTGACAGGAGCGACGACTGTCAATAGTGAATTCTTCTGTGCTACAATATTCCTATTTTGGGGGATGGAGAGGAATGTTTCACTCGAGTGCTTTAGGAAGGAACATAGGGTGTTTCCTAAACACATGTGCTGTAATTCTCTCCATAATAGCATTCACTTTGTTGTTCTCCATACTTTTGGCAGCATAGTTTGCCAACATAAGTTCCTCGCAGACGGCATCTGTCGAATTTCCTTATAGTGGCATGTTTTCCCTTTCAGACTGAAAATATGCAAATATATTGTCGGTGTCTCTTTTCCCTTCCGCAATTCAGTTAGCTGAGGGCTTTCCCATAGAGCCTGACTTTCCCAAGTGCCTTTATTTCAGAATTCAACCACCGAGAACGTGCACTTTTCAGCAAGAAATGCAGGGAATGCAATGCTGCAGAATCCGTCTCCTGTCAGCTCCTTCTCAGAATCAGCTGTTAAACGGACGGACATGCTCCAAAAAAGAAACAGCCTGCCTGAAGCAGCTTTATTCGGTAAGTTGAAACATCCCATCTGTGCCACATAATTAACACTTTGTGAATACTAGAGGGCTGTGAACTTTGTACAGACAAGCATGGATTCTGAGCCTTGCTAACAGAGATTGTTAAGCATGTCAGCTGCTGCCCTGGGCCAGTGCTTGAAATGGTTTTAAATTGCTTGATGGGCAAATCACTTTATTCGGCCTCCTTGAATTGAAGCGTGCATGCAGACATATGTTGTTTAAATGTGCACTGGCTTTGGTCGGATGTAGCACGAAAGTACGGTTTAGTGTTACATGCACAAGCCTTGAACTTTTGCGTTCTCCCCCACCACAGTTCAAGAAGGATACTGACAAGCTGGAACGTGTCCAGAAGAGGGCAACCAAAATGGTCAAAGGCCTGGAAACGATGCCTTATGAGGAACAGCTTAGGGAGCTGGGTATGTTTAGCCTGAAGAAGAAAAGGTTAAGGGGTGATATGATAGTCATGTTCAAATATATAAAAGGATGTCATATAGAGGAGGGAGAAAGGTTGTTTTCTGCTGCTCCAGAGAAGCGGACACGGGGCAATGGTTTCAAACTACAAGATAGAAGATTCCACCTAAACATTAGGAAGAACTTCCTGACAGTAAGAGCTGTTTCACAGTGGAATTTGCTGCCAAGGAGTGTGGTGGAGTCTCCTTCTTTGGAGGTCTTTAAGCGGAAGCTTGACAGCCATCTGTCAGGAATGCTTTGATGGTGTTTCCTGCTTGGCAGGGGGTTGGACTGGATGGCCCTTGTGGTCTCTTCCAACTCTATGATTCTATGATTCTAGGGAACAACTTATAAGCTTTTGCTGCTATTTTTTTAAACTAACTGCAGTTTAGCATTATTTCTGAACCTAGACCAACAGTGGTTACTCTTAACTATGTATTATTAAAACAATCCAATTTCATACCATAGTTTAAGAATCTGGGTTCTGAGTGTGGGTGTAACACAACCAGCGCCGGCCCACCTATGAGGCAAGTTGAGGCAAACGCCTCAGGCAGCAGGATTCTCAAGGGCAGCAGACCCGGCCACCAAGGAATGCATTGCCTGCTGCTGCTGCTACTGTGCACCATTTTGTGGTTCGCCTCAGGTGCCAAAATGTATTGGGCCAGCCCTGAACGCAACTGTGGTTAATTGAAAATGGAAGTGAAAGTTTCTGATCCCATGTTAGGAGTGTGAGGGGAGCAAGAAAATATGGAGATCCGATATTTGCCCCGGCAAATTCGCATAATGCTAAGCCGTAGCTTAGCATTCCGTTTGAATGAAATTTCATAGCCAGGATCAAACTTGGGAGCTCGCAGCAGAAAGCAGCTGTGCACAAAACTAATAGGCTGGTGCTTTTGATATCTTAAATCCACATCCTCAGAACAATTTAACAGTTTTTAAATGGATGTAAACATAAGGCAGTAAACGAACATAGAAATGAGTAGGCATTCACATTGTACTTTCAAAAATAACAATGCAGGTAACCTGCTGGAAAAAGAAAAGCAATACAGATGTCTGAGATTGGTATTTGAATCACAGATAAGTATGTCAGCTGAATGTATTGTGAAGGTAGAATGCAGGCCAGCTCCTTCCACTAAGCCCTAGTTAAATGTCTGTTTGCATGAACCTTACACTTGTCTGTATCAACGAGTCTTATACCTGTTAAGAGTAAGACTTGAGGAGCTTGAATGTGAATAATCTAGCTAAACTTTCTTGTAGATTTTTTTTTTTTAAAAAAAACCAGCATTTGCTTATGGATCAGACTATAAAAATCAGGAAAAAGGTGTTGGAAAATTAAGCAGCAATTGGGGAAGAAGCAATTGTGGATTCATTCAGTTGTACCTTGGTTTTCGAACAGAATGTGTTCCAGAAGTCAGTTTGACATCCGAAACGTTCAGAAACCAAGGTGTGGCTTCCGATTGGCTGCAGGACACTCCTGCAGCCAATCAGAAGCCGTGGAAGCCACACTGGACATTCGGCTTCTGAGGCAAAGTTTGCAAACCGGAACATCTACTTCCAGGTTTGCGACGTTCGAGTTCCGAGTTGTTTGTGAACTAAGCTGTTCGAAAACCAAGTTTTGACCGTATGCTCCATTTACAATCATTTGAAGCTAAGCTCTTCTGAAATCACTCTGGCTTACTTCCGAGTTACCTTATGGGGCATCTTCAGGAGAAGAAAACGCTAAGGAGTAAACCCTACACAAATCCAGAGTGGAGTCCCTAAGATGGTGCCTTGTATGCCTCTTTCCAGTAACTTCTGCAGCCACGTTGGTGCCAAACTTATTGCTCTGCTTTCCTTTGGGCCACAGGGAGGCCGAGAATGGGGCCTTGTTATTTTGGCAGCCCAGGACCTCCATACACACTGCCCAGGCTTCCAGCCCGGAGAGGTCACGTTGGAGCCGCTAACGCAGCAAAAACAACGTGGGAGGAAGCAGTTATGAGTTACTAGTCTCTGCAGCCACAGCAGGTGGTGTGATTCTCAAGTGGTTTGGCTTCTCCCGGAGGTGCACTCCATTGTCTCTTAAGACAGACGGATGCCTATTTGCTAGATTGCCAAAATTCTGATGAAAAAGCTCTGTACCAAATCGCTATCTCTGAATAATGTTTGCGCAGTAGTTTTTGAATGGGAGCCTTAAAAATATGCGATTTTTTTGTAAATGCTGATCACAAATGTAAGGTTTTGGAAGTCACCAGCATGTTAACACTGTTACCGGAGACACTCCTATCCAAAGAGAGAAAAATATGGCAGCCACCACCTCCTTAAACACTTACAACGCATTTTATCTTTATCCAAAGGGAAATTATATAGTGGCTGCGATCCAGAGCACACCATCCCATCTTCACCAGATGAAAACTGAACATAAAATCTGTCCATTGATGATCAAAGGCCGCTTCCAGAAATACAGTATAGGAAACAGGGCGGAGCAAGAGGGTGCGTTGGGGGCGATCCGCCCCAGTCGCCACCCTGGAGGGGGGACACTCGGCACGCATGCGCATGTGTACTATGGTGCTGTGGCACCGGCAAACCGTGAGCAAGCCACGGAGCGAGGCAGCCTCGTTTTGCGGTTTGCCGCTGTCGCCCCTGGGTGCCCCCGGGTTTGCCATTCCGGGTGGCCAGGCAGCTTCCTTTGCCACTGATAGGAAAGTCAGTAGTGGAGTCATTTTTTGGCTCACATTCTTGGGAGTTTTGCTCTCGCTGTCGGAATTTCTCAAACTTTTGATCAATTTGAAAAGAGAAAATGGTTCGCTCGTCTAAAACATTCCTCTCCCTGGACTGTTCAAAGCCTTGTTTCATCTACTTCAGCAGCAACTCTCTCACCCACTCAACCAAATGTTACAGATGGGAAGGGTTCTGCAGCGGTGACATTTCTTCTTGAACTCTTGTGTATTTACTTCCAGAGGTGTAAAACCGGTGGAGTTCCAATTTCAGCTGACTCACAGCTATGGGAAATCTTACCGTGGTAATAAATGACAGCCCTAGTTGAGGACGTATGCAAAAGATGCAGATCCATTTCACTGGGTGGAATGTCCTGAAAGTGCTACAGGACTTTTGACCTCTGTTTATTGATACACAGCCTTAAGCTCCAGCCCTTCCATTTTACAAGCAACAAGAAGCCCTGATGCTTCTTAAGCATTGGATCTAGGTCCTGTTGAGTTTCAGGTGGGGTGTGGAAGAAGCAAAGTATTGGTACAGATTTGGGGTACCAGAATTTAGGGGTGCAAAAGTGTCCATCATTCTAAGAAGTTAGTGAATGTTAGAAATTATAGAATGCTAGAAATTACTAAATGCATGGAGTCTTCCCCTGGGATGGAAACATGACAAATGTGTTGATGGCCCACCAAAGGAAGATGCTTGGGTCTGTGAAACAAGAGGTAACATGGGTGTTACGTTAAACAGATGAAAAATGTTGTCCTTTAAAAAACAAAAACAAAACAGAGTTCTGAAACTGTTTCTGTTTTGCCAAGCATCTGGGGGGAATTAATTTGATTCAGGTTTTGCCTTTTGTTCCTTATTTTCTGTCATTTAATTGATTTTATCTTGCACCACCACTATATTGTTGTTATGAATTTGGGGCAGTGGGGGCAGGTATGTTTAGCCTGGAGTATGTTTAGCCTGGAGAAGAGAAGGTTAAGGGGTGATATGATAGCCATGTTCAAATATATAAAAGGATGTCATATAGAGGAGGGAGAAAGGTTGTTTTCTGCTGCTCCAGAGAAGCGGACACGGAGCAATGGATTCAAGCTACAAGAAAGAAGATTCCACCTAAACATTAGGAAGAACTTCCTGACAGTAAGAGCTGTTCGACAGTGGAATTTGCTGCCAAGGAGTGTGGTGGAGTCTCCTTCTTTGGAGGTCTTTAAGCGGAGGCTTGACAGCCATCTGTCAGGAATGCTTTGATGGTGTTTCCTGCTTGGCAGGGGGTTGGACTGGATGGCCCTTGTGGTCTCTTCCAACTCTATGATTCTATGATTCTAGGTTCCCCATAATCCTAACTCTAGTAAAGGGCAGAGTTTAGCTAATATTTGGAGCATGAAGGGAAGATTCCAGGCCAGTGAAAAATACAGGCTGAACCAGTTCTCCTGTTCAGGAGATTGTGGATAGCGATGCTATTAAGAACACAAAGAGAGCCAAATACTGGGCCATTAAGAAAAACTGAGCGTGCAGATGCTGTGCCCCCCCCCCCCCCAGAAATGGTCAGAAACAGAAGAACTGAGAGGGGGAGGTTGCCAGGGTTAACAGAGGGTGTTATGTCACCACAGGAAAAAATGTGTGCTTTTAAAACAGAGGTTTCAGACCAGGGGGTTTGGGAAAGAAGAAGGGAGGGGCCAGAACTCATAGAATCATAGAACTGTGGAGTTGGAAGGGGCCCCAAGGGCAGGACAATAATATTCTACTTTTTAAATTTTTCTTTTTAAGGATACAGTCAGGGCCTGCACGATTCCCTGGGGAAGAGTCTGACTTGCCAATTCCTTTAAAAAAAATTACCTTTAGAAGAAGCAGAATACACTACCTGCTGGCCACCTTGCAAAACTGAAGGAACTTTGACCAAATGGAAAGTAGACACTAGTTTAGGCCACACCAGAAATACTGGTCTATCTGGAATGAAAGAGGACATTTGGAGAGCCTTCAGTAATCCCAGCCATGTAGCTAAGTAGTGTGTGCTGGAAACCCCCCGACCTGAGCTTCTTCATGCTCAAACACATGGCAGTAAAGTCACGATACCCAAATGAAGCACACTTAATTCTGGCATAAACTGCAACATTTTTAAGGACGCAACAGTGCATCCCAATATTTCTGCTTTATTGACGTCTGAGGAAGCACAATAAAAGTGGGAGAAAAAACACCCAGGAACATTTGTGGTATATATAAAAAAATAAATAATGGGATTTCAGCAGAAGGCTAGGGACATGTACTGACTGGAAATGCAACAGCATGACTTCACCGAAACTTTTGCAGGCTCCTGTGTATAACTGTTCTGACACCATCATGAGCTCAAAGCATCATGGATGAGCAACAAAAAGGACGTCTGGAGGACCCTTAGGCATTGCTAAAATAAATGCATTACCACAAAAGAAAATGCAAATCTGCATGTGCCAACTTGTATGTATAATTCCAAATCTAGAAACAATCGCTGCGATTTCATTAAAATATAATGCCCCTCACCATAACAGGGAACAAGACTATGATGTGTGTGGCTGCTTAGTTTTGCAACCCAGGGGTTAAGTGTTTGTGGGCACCTTCAAGACCCCTGCTGCTCTTCCTTCTTACAGTTCTTTATATTTAAACCAGAAAGCCGGTGTGATGTAGTGCTTAGAATGTTGGACCTGGCACCTAGAGATATGTGATGAAGGTGCCAGGCGAGCCTTCCTGGGGAGAGCACTCCACAAGTGGCGAGCCACCACCAAAAAAGGCCCGTTCTCATGTTGCTGCCCTCTGGACCTCTTGAGGAAGAGGCATATGAAGAAGGGCCTCAGATGATGAGCACAGGATCTGGGTCAGTTCATATGAGGAGATGTGGTCCTTGAGGTATTACAGTTCTGAACCATTCGAGGCTTAATAGGTCATAAGCACTTTGAACATGGCTTGGAAACGGATTGTTAGCCAGTGCAGTCAGGCCAGAACTGGCATTCTACAATATGCTCAAACTGTCTTGCCCTAGTGAGGAACCTGGGCACTGAATTCGGCACCAGTTGAAGTTTCTGAATTGTCTTCAGAGGCAGCCCCATGTATAACATGGCAGTAATCTAACCTAGAGGTTACCAAAGCACAGACAACAAAAGTTAGAAAAAAATAAAAAAATAAAAAATTCCTTCCAGTAGCACCTTAGAGTCCAACTAAGTTTTTTCTTGGTATGAGCTTTCATGTGCATGCACACTTCTTCAGATACACTGAAACAGAAGTCACCAGACCCTTATATGCACATGACAGCTCATACCAAGAACAAACTTAGTTGGTCTCTAGGGTGCTACTGGAAGGAATTTTTTATTTTGTTTTGACTATGGCAGACCAACACGGCTACCTACCTATAACTGGAACAAAAGTTAGGTTATCCCTGTCCAGATAGGAATGCAGCTGGGCCACTAGCCAAAGCTGATGGAAGGCCACCTGAACCTCAAGCAACAGCAAAGGATCCATATGTACTCCCAAGCTGTGGAGCTGCTCCTTCAGTCGCTCTGTAACCTCACCAAGAGCAGGCAGCCTCCCATCCATCTGGTCTAGGGAACCACCCACTAACAAGGCCTCAATCTCATCTGGTTTGAGCTTCAGTTTATTGGCTCTCATCTAGTCCATTACCAAGGTCAAGACAATGGTCCAGCATATCCACAGCCTCTCTGTGTTTTGTTTTTGGTCATTGTTCTCTCTCCATTTTCTAACACACTGTCAATGAAAATACAGTAGTGCTGGCTTCACAGGTGCAAACTCTCCTTAGATCTGAGCATGATTCATTTGGGATCCTTACCCAACATTTGAAAAACAGTGGTGTAGAGTTCAATAGGATGCAAGACGGCGCCAAATTTGGGGGGGGGCGGCCCTTCTTGCTTACAAGTTTTTAATGGAAAATACCTTCCATGGTATTTTCTTGCTTACAAGTTTTTAATGGAAAATACCTTCCATGGTAGCAAAGCATTCTGAGTAATTCTGGAGTTAATATAAATAATTTGAAACCCACTCTAGGTCATTGAAGATATTCCACATTTGTAATACTGCATACATAAGATCTTAAATAATTCAGCTTGACAGCAGATTCCTGCATAATTAGATTTAATGTTAATATTGTTTAAAGGTAAACCAGGCCTTTGCATTTGCATGGAGAAACAAGTTTTCACTGGTAAGCTTTACACTGTTAAAAGAGTATGACATGCCTTATAACAACTTCGTTTGCAATCAGTATTTCATGAACTCTCTCCAGACTTCTTTTTGTGTGTGTGTTCCTGTGCCAGAAAGGGGCACGTGTTTGTCCTTGAAACTAAACTAAATCAAAAGAATCTCTAATTTATTTTCCTCTACCCACTAATGTTCCTCCTCCCATTTGCCCTCCAGTTTACAATCGCTAACCCTTTCATGGATGGGTGAGCTTGGAAAATCATTTTGAATGGAAATTGGCTGAACCGGTTAGCAGACGTCAGGTAATTATACCTTGGGGGCTTGTTGGTAGATCAGATATTTGAGAGTAATGTTTCAAGCTACTTTCTCAAACTTTGTAACCATTAAAACTTAAATATCTTGCGCGGCAGAAGAATGTGTGTTTCTGTGAAAGAGGCACAAAAGGTGATTGTTTAATAGACTGGAGGAGAGGGTGGAGGGGGGTTAAAGAGAGAAATTATACAACTAAGGAGCAACAGCTACATCCTCTTAGAGTAAGGATCTATAAGCTGAAGAAGGATTCTTGAACTGGGTAACAGAAAGGACACTCCCTTGGGCAAGACATGAGAGAGATATGCTGATAAGAAGATCTAAAAAGGAGAAAGAAATGGGTTGATCAAGGGGTTTCATGTTTCTCTGCTCTTTCCCTTGTTTTAATTTCTTATTAATTTGATTAATTTGTATACCGCATTTAAAGCCAGGGGGCGGGGCGGGATCTGGCACAAAATTGCCTTTGTTTCTGACCCTTAAGTTGCAAAGGGTGTTGTTGTTGTGGTTCAGTCGTGTCCAACTCCTCGTGACCTCATGGACGAGAGCACGCCTGGCATGCCTATCCCTCACTGCCTCTCGCAGTTTGGCCAAATTCATGCTAGTCGCTTCGAGAACACTGTCCAACCATCTCATCCTCTGTCGTCCCCTTCTCCTTGTGCCCTCCATCTTTCCCAACACCAGGGTCTTTTCTAGGGAATCTTCTCTTCTCATGGGGTGGCCAAAGTACTGGAGCCTCAACTTCAGGATCTGTCCTTCCAGTGAGCACTCAGGGCCGATTTCTTTAAGGATGGATAAGTTTGATCTTTTTGCAGTGCATGGGACTCTCAAGAGTCTCCTCTTGCAAAGCGTAGCTAAGCCAAAACTTAATTTATCGAACAGGCTAAAAACTAGCTAATGGCGGTGAGCTGGGTAACTGAGAAGCTATGGTGACACTGAATGTTCATAAACATTCTAGCTGCTCAGAAGTAACACAGAGAGACATAAAGACATGGAATTAGCATGGGGTGCACTTCTTGGTGTCAACAATCCTTGCTACAATTTGTAGAAATTGCAAGGTTTTGAGTGCTGAAGCAGAGTAGGGTGCTGGCACAATGAACCTAGTCTTTATTGCTTTTGGAACACAGCCAGTTAGCCTAGGTCACCGGTTTGCACATTTTCGCTCCTCCTTTGATACTTCAGCATGGGCACCTGTACCATTTCATCTGCCCAAGTTGAAACCTTAGGAATGCACCCTTGGTCAGTCGTTGGTATTCAGTGACATGCTTCCTGTACATTTGCTTTGGGGCTAAAGACCCCCATGATCAAAAGGAGCCTTACCAGCTTTCTCTTCATATGAAGGACAGTCCTGAAAACCACTGGTTTGGCTTAGAGTGAAGAACTTTCAGCAAAGGCCTGAAATTTTATATACAGGAAAGGAAATGTAGTGTTCAGAATCTCTAGTTCAGAAGTCTTCACATGGAGCTATGGTGAATGACCTCCAAAGAGACGGTTGATATGATCAGCTTGGACAACACCAGTCAGTTCTAGGGAGGAAGGTGGCATCTGGGTTCTATCAACGTGATGCAAAAGCTGGCTGCATGGGAACCTAAAACACAGGTACCTAAACAGATCCAATGGATTCACTTATGGGATCTGTCTTACCCTGATCCACACATTGCTCTCACTAGACTAGTTGTATGGTCAATATATCCACTGTCACTAGACTAGATCAGCAATATTGTGGCTAGTATTGTGTGAAGGGTGTGTTGGGAGATATTTTCTTCCATATGTGGTAGTGCTATGTGAAGATAAAGAGATTTTGAAGGAGAGTCTTTCATGAAATAGGATTGGTGATAGGACAATTACTTACTTTGGAGCCAAGCATTGCTCCATTCATCATCCTTGATGAAAAAGATGGAAAACAAAAAGGTCTTATGACTAAAATGTTTATAGCAGCAAGATTAACAATAGCAAGAAGATGGGAAAATTCTGGGAGAAAACTTGATGAATGTATGGTATCAGCAAATATGGACAATTGTTTTAATGGAAAAACTACCTCAACAAATAAAAGACAGGAGAAACTTAACAAAAAAAAACAAGGAAAATTTTCAACAGCATGGTATTGCATACATACGTTGCACAAAAGTAAAATGATTGACAGCCTCCAGCTGCTCATGGCTTACTTTTTTAGAAAGATATGTCAGGAAACACTAATCTTGAAAATAACACAAATGGTCTTTATTTGATGGACAATATTGAATTCTTAAACTGTTTTCCATATTTGGCTTTCCCTAGGTATGCCTTGCATTCTGGGAATATTGTTGTACATAAAAAGTTTAATAAAAACATTCACAAATTTTATAATATTGTGGCTGACATGAACACTCCCAAGTTTTGCAAACATGTGTTCTAACCATTGCTGTATCCTTAGCTTTCCAATTGTCAGGCACTTTTAAAGGTTGGCAACTGTGGAGAACTTTCGGATGTTGAGGTTGGGGCTCTCTGGTACATATGGCTAACAATAAATTGTATAAATAGATAAAATTATATCGAAACCTGGGTGACAATACTGGATCTCTATTACAGACACCTGTGGCCTGTCCACATAATCAATTATTCTGTGTTAAATGCACAATGGTTTCTTACTGATTTCATAGTCTTTCCTCAAGGTTGCAGTTCCGTTGAGGTGTAATTAATACTCATTTTTAAGTACTCTATTGCTCTTATTTTTCTCATTGATGCACATTTTTTAATACGTGCTAGTGACTAATTTTGTGCTATATTTCCATCCAGGCAAATCCTAGCTGAATAGGAAAGGCTTGAATATCTTCACTTTTAAGGACTCAAATCACCATTACTTAGTAAGGTCAGTGATAGTAATGCAAAGATATGGTAAATAAAACTTAATTTCATGCATATGGTGAACTTACGGCTCAGATACAAACCTTGCACAGTGAGTAAATCTTTAAGGGTATATTAAGGTTTGTTTATGGCTTTTTGTGACATTTCCCCTGGCTGTAACAATTTTAATATATTTGGCTCATCTCTTTCATTCATATATATATATATAGGCTCAATGAGTGGGGGAAGAAATGCAGCCCTGCAGGATCTTGTTTGTAAATGAGGTGTAATTCCACAGTATGGTAACTCTGCCCACTTCATTTGTGGGCTTGTGTTTACACTGGTTAAATAAAGATGACCCTCTTGCCTACAGTCTTTCACTTAGTTTTTAAAAAGCCTGTCTATCCACATTGCTGCAAGGTGCCTGCAAACCATAAATGAAGTGTTTGATGTCTGGGAATTATACCCTGGTCCTTTCAACAAGGTCCATGAAATTTGTGCAGGCTGCAATACACCATACCGTAGACCACAGCCCAAAATGTTGTTTTAAAACTGTTTATGTGTACTGCTGCTGCTGTTTTCAAGCAGCCCAAATGATGCTTGGCTTCTCATGCTGTTCTCCTTGTCGGGACCCAAACAAAGGGGATGCGGCAGAAGCTGAAAAATACCTTGCTGGGCAAGTGAGGGCTGTACACAGAACCTGATTGCCTTCCTTCAGATATGTCCATACTATGAAACAAATGAATCTTAAGCTTCCGGGAACCTAATCCCGGAGGGGCCCCAGAAGTGACTTTAGTTCACATTCCTTTTTTTAAAAAAAGGAGTCTAGTAGATCCCATCAGAATCACACAATTCAAATTTTTTGTATACATTTCGACAATCCCAAAGCTTGAGAGTCAGTAGCATAGATGGTGCAAAGGTGAAATGTCATTGCATAGGAGCAAACTCCTAGAGGCCGAGGCCCCTTTGGCCACCGCCTGCCACCGCCCCCAAGATGTTGGACATTGCCATTCAAATGGTGTGCGTGGGCCGTGTCTTGTGATTGATTATGTGGGGCGGAGCTTACCTGCCCCCTCCCCCATATTTCATTCAAGTTGGCATCCCCTATGCCAAGTTGGCTGTTCTGCTGTGGCTAATGTAATTCCGCCCTCCCCCCCTTTTTTGACAGAGGTCAAGACCCCAGAAAAACAACGAGGTCACAAAAGTACTTAAGTAGATACCAAAAAACACAAACTCATGGGAAATTTGTCGTGATCTGTTGTGGTACAACCCCACTGAAGAAGATTAACAGCGGTTACCCATACCTTGTTGCTGGTTGAGAAGGGGCCCCCATAACAGTTCAAGCTTCAATGCCCCCAAAATGTAGGTCCACCACTGTGTCCATCTAGCCTAGCCTTTTCCTTTTTAAAAAAATTATTTTTATTCATTTTATAAGATATGAAACATACAAAACAAATACAAAAACAAAACACAACACTGGAGCCTCAACTTCAGGATCTGTCCTTCCAGTGAGCACTCAGGCCTGATTTCCTTCAGAATGGATAGGTTTGATCTTCTTGCAGTCCAGGGGACTCTCAAGAGTCTCTTCCAGCACCATAATTCAAAAGCATCAATTCTTCAGCGATCAGCCTTCTTTATGTTCCAGCTCTCACGTCCATACAACAACACCTTACTCCTAGTCATTAAGGACCACTAGGACCACAACAGATCCTGAAGTTGAGGCTCCAGTACTTTGGCCACCTCATGAGAAGAGAAGACTCCCTAGAAAGGACCCTGATGTTGGGAAAGATGGAGGGCACAAGGAGAAGGGGACGACAGAGGATGAGATGGTTGGACAGTGTCCTCGAAGCTACTAACATGAGTTTGGCCAAACTGCGAGAGGCAGTGAAGGATAGGCGTGCCTGGCGTGCTCTGGTCCATGGGGTCACGAAGAGTCGGACAGGACTGAACGACTGAACAACAACAACAGGATTCTTTTGTTTAAATCTCTGGGCACATTCCCAGTGATTAAGATGATCAAACTTGCAGCCCCATCCCCTCCCTCTCTCCCAAAAAGGTCAGGTCTCTTCATAATGCATAGCAGTTTCTCCTGGAAAATAAATAAATGTAAATGGACAGCTTAACAAAAAAAAAAAGAACATAAAAAGTTCTTACCTATTTACATAGGCATTCCCCCCCCCTCCTGTCAAGTACTTTAGATCATTGTACAGTAATCCTGTTTCTCAACACCAACAGTTTCCACCCCCCAGACAAACCGGCTACTCAGCCAGTATTCACCATTAGCAGAACAAAAAGACTGGAATCCTTTTCAGATAAATGCATAGCAGGAGAGCAGAGGGAGGGCATGATTGCAGTGGCAGCCTCTTCCTCTGTCCTTCATATAGTCATACGGGCATCCAAAGTTTCATACTTGTTGTTGTTGTTCAATCGTTCAGTCGTGTCCGACTCTTCGTGACCCCATGGACCAGAGCACGCCAGGCACGCCTATCCTTCACTGCCTCTCGCAGTTTGGCCAAACTCATGTTAGTAGCTTCGAGAACACTGTCCAACCATCTCATCCTCTGTCATCCCCTTCTCCTTGTGCCCTCCATCTTACCCAACATCAGGGTCTTTTCTAGGGAGTCTTCTCTTCTCATGAGGTGGCCAAAGTACTGGAGCCTCAACTTCAGGATCTGTCCTTCTAGTGAGCACTCAGGGCTGATTTCTTTGAGAATGGATAGGTTTGATCTTCTTGCAGTCCATGGGACTCTCAAGAGTCTCCTCTAGCACCATAATTCAAAAGCATCAATTCTTCGGCGATCAGCCTTCTTTATGGTCCAGCTCTCACTTCTGTACATTACTACTGGGAAAACCATAGCTTTAACTATATGGACCTTTGTCGGCAAGGTGATGTCTTTGCTTTTTAAGATGCTGTCTAGGTTTGTCATTGCTTTTCTCCCAAGAAGCAGGCGTCTTCTAATTTCGTGACTGCTGTCACCATCTGCAGTGATCATGGAACCTAGGAAAGTGAAATAGTTTCATACTATTGTAACCCAAAACACCTGGAGCGTAAAAAGCTGGTGAAGGTTTATCGAAAGAGAGGCCCTATCTGAGCAACTCTCTCTCTCTCTCTCTCTCTCTCTCTCTCTCTCTCTCTCTCTCTCTCCCTCAGTCTCTCTCTCCCTCTCTCTCTCTCTCTCTCTATATATATATATATGGGCAGACCTCTAGGCCAGCTTTGACCCCTTGTAGTAGTTGAACAAGCAAAGTGTTCACCTCTAGGCAGGTGCATTTGGGAAGGTTGCATTCTGCTCACTGTGCTTTTAGTTCTTATTTTAAGGTTAATTTAAAGCCACCAGACCACCCCTATTTCTACTAGGAATCCAGCTCTCATTTCCTCCATTCAGGCTGTATCATATTAGCCCACAGTTTTCTCTCCAAGGAAGAAGCATTCCACTACTGACCCCAGTTTTATGCATAGAGAGGTTTCAGTCTTAACACTACAGTGTTTCCTTGTGAGAAGACACTAGAGCAGGCATAGGCAAACTCGGCCCTCCAGATGTTTTGAGACTACAACTCCCATCAACCCTGACCACTGGTCCTGTTAGCTAGGGGTAATGGGAGTTGTAGTCCCCAAACATCTGGGGGGGCAGGTTTGCCTATGCCTGCACTAGAGAATCGCAGTGGTTTTGCAACATTTATTTAATTCACAAATGCTTCTGTAGTAAATCTGTACATCTGAACCTGATTCCCAAATAGGGCCCCCTGTACCCCAAGATGCTTCTCATTTTAGCCAGCTTCAACTGCAAATCTATCTTCATTTGTTTGTCTATCCTTGCCTCTAGCATGGAGAGCAGTTACCTTCTGAAGGCTGGATCCTAGCCCTTCAGAAAAAGCATCCCTCAGTAATTCAAGGTCAGTAAAGTTCCTTTCTTAAAGTCTCTGGCCAGTTAATCACAGTGATCAAGGTGGCCAAATCCATGACAATATCCTCTTTTTGTTTTTGTTTTTAAAATAACCAACAAAACATATGAGGGTAATGAAGCAAACTTTGAACAAAGCCCAACTCTTTGTGTAAAAGAAGCTGAGATCATATGAAAAGCTTTCTTTAAGATTATGAAAGGCTGCCCATAATTGCCTTGAAATGTATTTCTAGCCGGTTCTTACCCGTAATCAGAAGCAGCAGCATGGCTTTTATTACATTTTTAATAATGCCACCATCTTTTTGCCATGAACCTAAGATGTTGCAATCCTTTCACCACAGCATAAACAAGCTGTGTTTTATTCACTTTATTTGTATCTTTGAAAGGCGGCTGCATGATCTCATGTTCTCTGTTCTCTCTGTGCCTTTTTATTTGCTGATGTGACACAATGATCCCTTTCAATTGCATTTATGCAGTACTTTGCAAAGAAGCAATATCCTTAAAGCATTCATGCCAATGTTTGCTTTCCAACCGAGGTGAATCTCAAACCACCACCACCCCCAGACTACGAAGGGCTTGGTTTTCAATCCTCCTCCTCATTATTATTTTAAAAATTACCATTATATATTCATGTGTGCAGTGATAGAAATATATTTCAAACTTTTGGGAATAGTTTGTAGTAGTTGATCCCTCTCCCTATTACATTTTTGGGTATTGCGGGGAGTTTTTCGTGCTCCTGGATTTTCCAAACACTGCCTGTGGACATTTCCTGACCCAGTTGTGTGCAGACTTCTCTTTGTAGGCCATGGGAGACGGAGATCTTTCCACTTCCACTTCCGTAGCCAACAATGGAGAAGTCCTCCTTCCATGCTCCTTTCGTCAATTGATACCTACTGTCTCTGAACTGAAATGTAAGGCACCAGGTTGGAGAAGGGTGTCTTAACTCAATTGGGGAAGATGTCCTTAAAGCAAGGGTGGGAAACCTCAAGGTAAAATTTACATTTCTTGTTCTGTTCCCCTTTGTCTCTAGAACTACTCAGCATTGATATATGGCAAGTTGATCAGACAGAAATGTGGCCCTCAGACTTAAACTATTCCGCCTCTCCTGCCATAAAGGTAGATTCACACTTATCCTTTCAGATATTTTATACTGCATCCCATGCAGTTTATCCAGTGCTGTGTAGTCATAGGAGGAAGAGAGACATGCTGGCATTAATTGCTGGGATTAAAGTGAAGCAACTGTTTCAGCACAATGTGAAAGCTGTGATAAATAGGATGCTGCAAAATTAACTACCTTAAATTAATCGCTAGCTTCACGAATGCAATATACCATCACGTTTACCGGTACTTCTCTTCTCCGCCTCACAAGCAAGCTTTGTGTTTTGGTTAGAGCTGTGTAACTATAAAAAGTCTCAATTTCATAAATGGGGAAGCAGCCGTTCTGGTTTCTTTGTTCCATCAGCCTAGGTGCACCCTGCTTGCCGATCAGAAGGTTGGCGGTTCGAATCCCCATGACGGGGTGAGCTCCCGTTGCTCGGTCCCTGCTCCTGCCAACCTAGCAGTTCGAAAGCACATCAAAGTGCAAGTAGATAAATAGGTACCGCTCCGGCGGGAAGGTAAACGGCATTTCCATGCGCTGCTCTGGTTCGCCAGAAGCGGCTTTGTCATGCTGGTCACATGACCCGGAAGCTGTACGCCGGCTCCCTTGGCCAGTAATGCGAGATGAGCACCGCAACCCCAGAGTCAGACACAACTGGACCTAATGGTCAGGGGTCCCTTTACCTTTACGCACCATATATTTAAAGCACATGACTTCCCTCAAATAATTCTGAGAACTGTAGTTTACCTCTCACAGAGCTACAAGTTCTCGGCACCTTTAACAAACTACAGTTCCTGGGACTCTTTAGGAAGTTTACAGTATACACACAGCCCAGATCTGCGAAAATTCCGCATGTTCTGTCAGAAGACTCCTACAAAGAATGGATTTTTCAGACAGAAACACCTCACCCAGCTTTTTCTCTCCCCACCTTCCTGCCCATTTTGATTAACATCCAGCCTGATGGAGAATCCTGTAGAAGCTGAAAGCTTGCTCATTATTTTATTGCATTTCGGCAGGCCCATTTATACAGATATTGGCATCCCGTGGTCCTTGGAATTGTTTTTTCTCCTACAATTTTTGGTAGTTTGGTAATGAACATCATCACCTTATTGTGAATGCTAGGCAGATTATTTTGAGAATAAATGTTCTACAGTGTTTAGAAGTGTTCTACAGTGTTTAGAAGGGAGGGGGAAAGAATGTGTTGTTTTAGGTTACCCCAATGCATACTTTCTCTCTCCTTGCAGCTTTACAATATAGCTAGCATCCTTAATTTTAGGATTCCATGGCACTTTGAAGGTGTTTCACTGTGAGTAGTGTTTGTGTTTTCAAGAAGACGATCTGCCTCTCAGTTTTGTTTTATCCTTTCCAGCTTATCACTTTTATACCTCTCAAACCAAGGAACTAAAAATACTCTTGTCAAAAAGATTAGAAACTGAAATGTGAGCTGAATGATAATTTGGAGTGGAAGCATTCAGATTTTCAACAATGCCTTTTGCTTTGATTTCCAGTAGCAGCCATGCTTACTTAGCATTAGAAAAGCACATCTGAAAAACAAAACAAGTGATGATCTGTTGCTTGCGAAACCTCTGCAGCTACAAGTGATGGTGGTTCTTTGGAGGAATTTTAGCTTCATTGGGGACGCTTTGTACTGGCTCTGTTACTCCTGTGCAAAGGTAGTAGAATTTGAGCAGACATACAGGACAAACCGGAATGAAATTTAAAATGATTTAAGGACTATTTAAAAAATCGTGAAAAGTTAGATATTTGAAGCGGAATTGGCTTGTTTAAATGGCTTTTGCTAGATGATGTTAGAGGAAAATAGTATATGAGAAGTAGTGTCTAGAATGGTTTAGAATATTAAAAAATGCTTAAAGATAGGTTTTAAAGTAATGAATTATATATGAATAGTTAGTATTTTAAAGATTATTAAGAATAATGGTAAATGTTAAGAAAATAGTTACAAAGTTACCAAAGTATATTAATATTGAACGCAGTTGAGAGATCGGGGGAAGTCCCCTCAAAGAAGATTGAAACTAGAATTAAACTATGACAATTTATTGTTCCTGTGTATCTGTGTAGGTATGTATAAGTTTTTCTTTTATCTTTCGTTGTTTTTAATGTTTTTATTATGTTTTCTTTTTTTAAATTGTATTTGTGTGATTATTGTGTTTGTGTTGTTTAATGTGAAAATAATAAAATATTTTTTAAAAAAAGAAATTTAAAATGATTTCTTAAGGGGGGAAAAAGTAGTTAACTTTCTCGGGAGTAGACTGCAGCCTTGTTCTAGGAGGGCTAGAAACTTGGCTTGTTTGTGAAAAAAGGTAAGTTTCTAGCCCTCCTAGAAATATAAAACTAGATTCTATGTAGGTGAAACCAGGACACAGGACACATAGTTCAGTATTTACACTGAATGGCAGTGCTCTTTAGGATTTTAGGCAGGGGTCCTACCTAACCTAGCCCTACCTGGAGATGCTGGGGATTGAACCTAGGTTACGGCCTTTCCCTAAACTCTCAACCCATTTCAGATCTCTGATCTCTCTTTCCAATACTTTGCCCATCTAAGTTACAGGTAGGTAGCCGTGTTGGTCTGCCATAGTCAAAACAAAATAAAATAAAAAATTCCTTCCAGTAGCACCTTAGAGACCAACTAATCTGAAGAATTGTGCATGCACACGAAAGCTCATACCAAGAAAAACTTAGTTGGTCTCTAAGGTGCTACTGGAAGAAATTTGTTATTTTATTTTGTTTTGCCCATCTAAGATGAGCTTTCAGCCCTTGTAAATGTACATAAATGCTTGCATGCCCCAATTTCCCATTTTCTTTTTAAAAATCGCAATAAAAAACACAGATTTGTTCTAAAAGACAAATCACCAACTAGCTATTACAGAAATCTTGATTGTCTGCATAAGCTTGGTAGCAAAAAAAAAAAAGTTTTCAACAAACATTTGTTTAAGATCTCTGCTGAATCTCTGTTGGAAGAGCATTCCACATTGATGCGAAGGGCTTATTTTCATGTCGACTTCAAATGAGCCTCACCAACTCAAGGAACAACCCGTGGTGTACCTACAGATGATCTAAGGCTAAGTGACCAAGCTGGGAAATAAATTTCGCCTGCCATTTTGGGGGGATTTTCTTCATGGAATTGGGAGAGGGCTCCGAGAGGTGGGCTGGTGGGTGAAAGAGCCCGGTGCTCTTTTGGGGTGGGGGCTCAACTTTATATTGTTTCCCAGCTAAATCAGAAGTTCCATGAGCCACTGGTGATCTGCGACCTCTGTCCTGCTAGTCCACAGAAAGGATATGGAACAGCTGAGAATATTTGTACTTGGCAATGCACTTGATTTCTTTTTAATGACCGAGGCTGTTTTAACCTGGGCTGGGTTATCAAGCAATATAACAAGGCCCTCGTTCTCAGCCTTTGACTATAGTGCTAATTTCCCCTTTTAAAATTTACCAGTTAAAGGAGGTCTGCTCGGCAGCCTGGCCTACAGCCTGTGATTTTCATAATACCATGCTGGTTTTGATTATGATGCTGGCGTGCTAGAGAAAACAATGTTATTAGATTATGAGCTATGCATGTGCTTTGGCTTGTTAAAAAAAAGTGGGGTTAATAAGCAGCCTACTGAGACCTCCCACATTTCTCAGGTGATCTGTAATGACAGATTTTTGAGAACCACTGTGCTAGATTATTGTTCCTTCTCAGTGGCGGAGGAAGGCTCCGCGCTACCCAGGGCGGCAAAAGGAAATGCCCCGGGGGTGGGGCGTTGTGACGCTGCTGCTTCCGCAGCCCCCTTTTAAGCCGCAGAGCGAAAAGGCGGCTCGTGGGGTTGCTGAGCGCGATTGGCGGCTCCCCGCCGATCGCGCACGGCAGCCCCACGAGCGGCCTTTTCACTCTGTGGCTCAAAAGGAGGCCGCGTAAGCGGCGGTCCGATGACAGAGTGCGCCTGCGCGAAATGTCGCGCAGGCACACTCTGTCGTCGGGCCGTGCGCTGCCGCTCCCAGGGTGACGGAGGGAGCGGTGGCGCATGGGAGTGGTGGCGGGAGGGCCTGCCGCTTGTCACCCCCACGCGCCGTCGTTCGCTCCGTTGCCCCGGGAGCAGCAGCACCACACACACCATGAGCTGCTGCTCCCGGGGCGACGGAGCGAGCGGCGGCGCGTGGGGGGTGACAAGCGGCAGCCCCTCCCCACGCACCGCCGGTCACCCCGGGAGCAGCAGCGCTGCACGGACAGGGTGCTCGCTCGGCCGTGCGCTGTTGCTCCCGGGGTGACGGAGCTAGCGGCGGCACATGGGAGTGGCGGGAGGGGCCGCTGCTTGTCACCCCACCCACCCCTGTCACCCGGGGCGTACCGCCCCCACCGCCCCCCTAGCGACGCCCCTGTTCCTTCTACCACCACTGTGGAATAAAAGGGTCTGTGCTCATGCTCCAAAGATCCTGCCTTCTACCAGGTCAGACTTATTTGCCCATCTGGTTCTAGGATTGCCAGTGTGGCACCCTCAACCGTAATGGCACCCTTGAGGACTTCCCTTAGCACCCATGAAAGCCCTGCACCCTCATGAGAGACAACAAGGGTGACATTCTCTCCTCCCCTTCCCTGAAAAGGGCAAAGAGTTTACGGCGGAAGTGAGAAAGTGCGTTGTTCCTCCTTCAGCTCTATGGGCTTTTTGAGGTTCAGATTGGTACCCACAAGCACATAAAGGTGGAAAGGGATTTTCTGTGATACGTTGGAGACAAAAGTTTATGTGATGATAGTAAGGCGCCAGAGCTGTGATTTTTACTGTGCAGTCCACTACTGTAAGTTTTAATTTTGATTAACAGTCGTCAACAGGTTTTCCACACCTATCAGCCAATCACCCATTCCCACCACCCTTCTGAGTAATACCCCTCCCCACTCTCTCACTATATATACCGGTAAGGGTCTGGTGATTTCTGTTTCAGTGTATCTGAAGAAGTGTGCATGCACACGAAAGCTCATACCAAGAACAAACTTAGTTGGTCTCTAAGGTGCTACTGGAAGGATTTTTTTTTATTTTTTTATTTATTTATTTTTTTTTTTTTTATTGTCATTTTGGGGGAAAACCCTGTAAAGTGATGCAAATTCAAGAGGATCTGTTTTAATTCTACTCGGTCCAACTTTTACCCACACCTCATCGAAAAGCAAAGAATCAGAGGTAGAGATGCCCATGAGACTCTCTCAAAATCCCAAATGTGCACATCAGGCCGGCCACAACAGGAAATCCATTGATAGATAAACCTGTTGATATTGGTTGCTTGTTTTTCTAATCTTAAGTACAGTTTGCCAGATTTCTGCATCAGAACTTTATTTTTAAGAAACAAAATAGTAAACCTCTTCATGAAAATTCTTCAGCATTTAAGTACGCAATTTCCCTAACAGATATATTTTTAGCAAGCAATTTACCCTGATGCTATACATTTTATATATATTTTTTTAATGCATACTTTGCCCTAACGTATGCTTTTCTTAAACACGTATACATTGGTTGGAGAACTGCAATTTTGAGAAGTGCAAATTTCTAATGACATCTGCATTGGGGTTCATGGATTGTTTCAGGCAGTGCCAATCTGGTAGGATGGCATTAAAATGTGAACAGACAGCACCCCTTGCTAGCCTATATTGTCTACTCTGACGACTGGCAGCAGCAATCCGGGGTCTCAGCCTTTTCCAACCTCCTGCTCTGTGAGCCTTTCAAGTGGAGATGCCAGGGATCGAACCTGGGAGGTTCTGCAGTCAAAGCATGTGCTCTGCCACTGAGTTATGGTGCTTGCCTTTATTTTCAAAAACACCATGTGCTTGTTAGTAAATTCTGCTTCCAAGGCCTGCGTTCTTCCTTTCCCCTTCTCACACCTGTTTTTGTCATAAGACTCCGAATTCCCCAAAACCACCGCCCCTGCCAGTTGCCTCATATCACATTGAGAATGAATTATGCATGGCATAAATCAGTGCTAATTCCGCCATTTGAATAATTTATTCCTAGTGGCATATTTGCTTCTCCTCTGTGCCAGATTTGGATGCAAAGAGCATCCAGACCTGATTAAAGTTTGCACTCAATGCAATTGTGGATGAAGCTTTGCCTCTGCCAAAAAAAGGGGGGCACATATTTTTGAAATCCCCCCAGTAACGAGCGTGATTAAAACCAGGTCTTTAAAAAAAAATAAAAAATTAAGCAACGATAAGAAGCTATTGCAACTGCGGCAGATCTCAGGAGACACACATTACCGGAGCTACGTTTGCTAGAAAGTAGCAACTTGATAACAAGAGTTATGCTTCGGTTTGGGGGATTCCTGCTCTTTCCCCGGGGTTTTCCTTAGATAGCTCAGCTGCCAATCTTACTAAGGGCAGTAAATCTGTTTGCCTCTTTCAAGTCTGCCAAAGCATGACAGAGTAAACAGGCAAGAGTCTCTGCTATTGACTGTGTGAGTAGAGAACACGGAACTCCTCCTTGAAAGACTTTGGTTTGTTTGCCAGGGATCCTTTTTCCACTGGGAAGTGGGGGGAGGGAAGGGGTGTGGGTGAAAAGAAAGAGCAGGAATGATAAATTGCAGGCAGGAGCTTTCCCCCATCTTTTAAGAGTGCATCCCTACTGTTGGAGAAATGTAGCCTTCCAATCCTTATTCCGCCCCCCCCCCCCTTCACTCCTTTTACAACAGGGAAGGACGCTTCCCTTTGCCTCTTCCCCGTGGATTGCTGGTCTTGATGGACCTTTGGTTCGATCCAACAAGGCATGTATTGTTTGTTCATGCACTGAAAAGAGGTTCACGAGACGACTTCTTCTTTGGCAATCGCTCGTAGCTGAGTAAGATGGTCTTCCATAAACACGGTTTGAACAATTGAGTCCCTAAGTGATTGTGGAGGTCAATTCTGGATCCACACGTCCTTCCACAGTGGGGACATTGGTTTCCCGGCAGGAGTTGATCACGGTGTGGATTTGTCAAGCGTGCCTTCCTCATAGCACGTTTCTCCCCTTGCGTTCTGAGTTCAAGTGTCTTCAAAGCCCATGGCACCTTTGGTAAAGGCTGTTCTCCAACTGGAGCGCTCGCAGACCAGGGTTTCCCAGTTGTCAGTGTTTATACTACATTTTAAAATATTTGCCTTGAGACAGTCTTTAAACCTCTTTTGTTGACCACCTGAAAAGAGGTTCACGAGACTACGAAGTACGTGGCAGGGGGCAGGCGCTGTAGTGACTCCTTCTATCTCACCATTGCATCACAGTCAGATAACAGCATCCTAGTATATAGGTTACTCAAGCTAGGCAGCGGGGGAAATCCAAGTGGCACTCACCTTTAGGGTGACCACTTCTGTATCACCAAGAAGAGGAAGCACACCATTAAAACCAAGTACACAAAATTTGCATGTGCTTATGTGTATGTATAGATGCTGATTTACAAACAAGATTGAGGGCACAAGGAGAAGGGGACGACAGAGGATGAGATGGTTGGACAGTGTTCTCAAAGCTACCAACATGAGTCTGACCAAACTGCGGGAGGCAGTGGAAGACAGGAGTGCCTGGCGTGCTCTGGTCCATGGGGTCACGAAGAGTCGGACACGACTAAATGACTAAACAACAACAACAACAACTATAGTTTAGATAGTGTGGCAGCACCCAAACTTTGGAACTCCCTGCATATTGACACCAGGCAGGCACCTTCACTACTCTTTTTGCACCTGATAAAAACATGTTTGCTTAGGCATGCCTACCCAGATATGTAGCATTTTTTTAGCATCTGTTTTCATTCAGTTTTTTGCTTATTGTTGGCTTTAAGTATTTTTTGAAGGCTTTAAACAGTTGTCCTAATAAAAGATCATTTTGTCGCTTATTCTATGCTTCTCGTTCCATGCAGAGTTAAAATAAGTTATTTAAAGACCCTCTTTCCACGTTACACTTATAATCACATGTACGGAATTATGTATGGAAATGGCTCCACTGCTTTTTCTCCCCCCCCCCCCGGATCAATTGTTCCTTTGCAGATATTTACCAGTAGAAATACATAGGGTGTGCACTCACCATGATTTTGTGCAGTGCAATAGGAAGAGGTAGTAAGATGTGGAGAGCAACAGAAAGAAAGAGAAAGTCAGAGTGGGCGGCAGCAGGAGTGGGGAGAAATTATGCAGAAGCTGGAACTCAATCTTGTAGTCTCTGGTTCTGCAACAACAACAAAACACGCTGGCATTTTTCAGTTCTGCTTAGTGAATTAACTGTGTCTTCTGCCAACTGGATTACTTCGACTGGTTAAAACAAACCGACACCTCTTTTCCAGTAGACGTCGGCAGCAGTATCCCCCAGCACTGTATCATAGAATGTTAAAATATTCCCCCTTCTAGTAGTCTTGAGCAAAGGAAGGCTTTAAATCTAAAACAGAAAGAACTTCAACCCTGCTGGGATTCAGTGCTACAGAAGCCAACGCAGAATACCGGTATATTTTAGTCTTATGAGAGCAAGGAAAAGTGAATGGCCTTCTAGACCACAGTGGAAAAAAACCCTATACTTTTTATTTTATTTTTTGACTTTTAAAAAAATAGATAGCTGTTTTATGCTTTTGGCATGGGTGTCGGATTGGATTCGCCTATTCATCGTGTGACAGGTTAATCCGAGAAACCAGACACTTTGAATAAATGTGACTGCTTCAGCTTTCATTTAAAGAAGAAGAAGAAGAAATGTTGTGGTTGCAAGGGAAAGTTCTGACAGCATAATTACACCATCCACCCTAAGTAATTTGTCGGTTGCAAACCACTGTTGTAGCATCCAAGGGGGACTGGGAAGCCATGGGGAGACACTGCTCCAGCCAGTGTCCCATGTCCCCACCAGCTCCGACCCCGAGCTAATAGCATGCAAGACTGAGCTGAGAGGAGAGAGTCTTCATGTGTTTGGCTAAATATGCTTTATAACAACTGCCCCACAACTGGGAACCCTGCAGAGGGCAGGATTGGAATCAGCAGCAACAGGGATGTTTGGAGTGTCCAGTGCTGGCCCCATACATTCCCAGTTGTCCCTTCACAGTCCACAATGAATACCTGAAGGGGAACTTTAAATGGGACAGGGTTTTGGATGCGTGATTTCGTTAGCTCATTGGGAAAAACTTTGGAAGGAAGGTATTAACTTCGCCGCATGCATTATTATCAAAGAAAATATTATGAAGATGTTTTACAGGTGGTATTTAACCCCTGTAAAACTGGCTAAAATTTATAAACTAACATCGAATCTGTGTTGGAGATGTAAGGTATCAGAGGGATCCTTATCATGTCTGGTGGGGATGTGATAAAATTAAAAAAATTCTGGGGAAATATACACGAGGAACTGGAAAAAAAATGTTTAAAACAACAATTGGTAAGAAGCCGGAAACATTCCTCTTAGGAATTATAACAAATGACATCCCCAAAGACATGAAGAGAATTTTTTTTATATGCAACAGCCACCGCAAGGTTACTGATTGCAAAAAATTGGAAATCAGAAGAAGTACCCACAGTGAAAGATTGGCAACATAATTTTTTTTTGAAATGATTGAATTAGCAAAAATGACGGCAACAATTAGAATGCAGTCTAATCAAGATCTCAAACAGGAATGGAAATGTGTAGAAAAGACATTGACCAAAAGATGCTCCAATAAGAATTTATTGATATGTATAGACCGATTTCACAAAGTTAAGTTAAGTTACCGGTAAGTCAAGCAGATATATAAGAATGAATGGTTAATTATTAAGATACAAAAATACAATCTCAATAATAAAGTTACAAAATAATAACAAGGAAGTCACGCACGGGTGGAGGGAAGACACATGGCAAGAAATAAGAAGCAAAAAAGAAGAAGAAATAAATGGATAAATGTTGGTACATAATGAAATGTGAAAATGCGAATTTACAAATATAATGTATATGTATCGCTATGTAAAGATTTCATATATGTATTGCAACATTAATAATAAATTTAAAAATAAATAAATGGGTTACCTAAAGGGGAACTGAGGTCCTGGTTTTTGAAAGGGAAAGCCCTGTACAATGGTACAGCATTTACAGCCTCTGTAGGGATGTAAAGCTGGAAGCATGGGGGCTGGGAGTGGGGACAGCATGTGCTAATCTGACCTCTCTCCACACCCACCCATGCACATTTACCGGTATCTATCATAAGGGTGTGTGGTGTGGGTTTTGGACCCGACTGGCTGTTGTCAGCCTTATTGGCTAACCTGTGGGCCTCTAGATATTGCTGAACGATAACTCCCCAAAGCCCTGGGCATTGCCCGTGCTGTCTGGGGCTGATGGGCGTTTTAGTTCAGCAACATCTGGAAGGTCACAGGCTAGCCACCCCTAATTAGGTTGACACAGCTACCTTGGGCTCTTAAATTGTGACCATCTGAGACACAGCTCCACCTTTGTTATATCGGTAACACACTAAGCCCTTCAGGCAGAGCATCCCCAAATCTAAATCAATAAGTAGATTTCTTTATGCAGAAGTGGTCATGATTTTCCCCTTGGATCTTCCAGATTTAAGAAGACCTGTCTAATCCACCATTCTGTTCCCATAGTAGCCAACCAGATGGCCATGGGAAGCCTATGACCAGGAACAGAGTTCAATTGTGCCCTCTGCTTGTGATTCCCAGCCACTGGTATTCAGAGGCTTACTGCCCATGATCCTAGAGGCAGCCATTGGCCATCTTGATGAGTAGCCAATGGCAGCTTTATCCTCCATTAATTTTGCCTAATCCAGTTTTAAAAACCACCTGAGTTGGTGGTTACCGCCATGTCTTGTTTAGCAAATTTGCCCTTCCTCTTACCAGTCCTGAATCTCCTACCATTCTGTGTTATTGGACACCCTGGTTCTATTGTTATAAGAGAGGGAGCACAAACTCAGTATGGTATTCCCTTTATCTACACATGCATGCATTATCTTATGAACCTCTGTCACGTCATTCCCTCCCCACCCCATTTACTCGCCATTTTCCTAAACTGGAAACCCTCAAACATTGTCACCTCATGAGGTGCTGCTGCTGCAACCGTTCTGCTCACTTTGGTTGCTCTTTTCTGCAGCACAGGGGTTGTGTATTTATTTAGCTTTCTCCGCCCTTCTGCATATACATCTTCTTGAGGACGTTCCGACAGGATCAAAGCTAAAATGAAGGACGGCGGTGGCCAAGGACACGCCAGTGGTTTGAAGAAAGCTCTATTCCAAGGGCAACGGGTTCGTGGCAAACAATATCAGGCAAGTCTCCATATCTATAGCGCAACACAAAGTTCGCTGGACCTGCCAAGAACACAACCTCATTGTCGCTTCTGTCATCAACCTTAATAGTCATCAGGGAACCTCTTGTCAGGAACAACCTTCAAACTATCTTATAAAAACAACAGCAGTCATCAGCAATCTGATAAAAGCAGCAGACTAATCCCGAAACCAGCAAAACCACAATATTTGGATCTATGCCATTTGCTAACCCCAAGCCCAAACATGCCTGGAAGTTAAGACCCGTTGCTTTCAAAAGAACTTAACTTCCAAACTAATGTGATTTTGGGCACATCCTTCCTTGGTCCCAGTGATCTCATGGCAATTTAAATCTATTGAAAACCAAGCACTCTGACTTAACACCTTTAAGAATTGAGCCATAAATTCTCTTTTTCAAGCCTTTGACACTCAGTTGTCATAATTTTCGCTCCAGAAAGACTTTGAAAAATGTTAATGAGATTAAGAAAGGGATTGAAATAGAAGAATAGCATGAATGCTGAGGAAATCATTTAGTGAAATATGGTCTTCCTTGAAGCTAGGGCCTGGTGCATATCACAGTTTGGTGTGGGTGAAAATTTCAATCATGGGGAAGGGTTTACATACATATTATGGAATGGTTTGAAGAGATTTTGAAATATTTGGATTTTTGGAGATGAGAGTAAATTAATACCAGTATTTGAATTAATGGCTGAGGCATTCTACCGGTACTTTCATGTTGAGTTATCAGGTGGTGCTACTGGAGGCTGCGTCTTGAGAAAAGTATTTTCTATTGTTGTTGTTGTTGTTGTTGTTGTTACTACTACTACTACTACTACTACATTTGATATGAATGAATCCAGGTTAGGAATAAGGTTCAAGTTTGACTACAGCATTTCAGATGAATCTGAGGGCTTCTGTATGGATAACAAAATCTTAATCATCCTCAGGCTTCAGAGACTACCCATCACCCCATAGGAGCCAACTCCTGGGGGCAGAGTTAGCCCTTCTAATAAAATATTTTAGCAGCCACACTCCACACAAGTTAATGGGCATTTCCATTTAAATGGTGTGTGTGAGCTAAGTCTTGTGTTCAATTATGTGGGGCAGGGCTTACATGGGTCCCCCCCCCCATATTTTATTCAAGTTGGCACCCCTGTCTTAGAGGGAGTACACAGCTCTCATGACTAGCCTTATCCTCCACTGATGTGTCTGATTCTCCCTAAAAAGGCCATCTAAGCTACTAAAGGTTGAAACATCTCAGAAAGTCCATTTCCTTCACAGCTAAAGTGTGAATAAAGAGAGACGTGTCTCTTTGAAGTTCAGGTTTCATTAAGAGAACACACACACCATGTGAACGGCAATGCCCATCAACTTGGGATGAGGGCTGCCCCCTCAAATATTTTAGGGTGGTGGTGAAGGAACCTGGCCAACTAGGAGTTGGCTCCTATGCTCCAAGCTCAAGGGTAGCAGGCCTCTGAATGCCAGGCATTGTTGGACAGGAGCTGGAGATTGCTATTGCCCTCAGGTCCTGCTTGTGGGCCTTCCCATGGACATCTGATTGGCCTCTGGTTGGACCAAGGTGGGCTTTGTTCTGATGTACCAGGGCTCTTCTTAGACTCTGGTATGTTATGTTCACATGCACTTCCACTGGACCAGGTTCTGTATAAGCATTTCTCCAGCTAGAGATCATTTAGCGGAGAGCCTGTGAGCCACTGTCCAGGAAAGCGTTTTTGTATATAAAGTAGAAGCAATTGTGCATTCCTTTTATACAGCTCAGTTACTTTCCTGCTTATTGAATACATCCTTGGGCAATTTGTTTAACAACCTGGCAAATGCTCTCGACTCCCATGTGACTGGTTGCAGCAACACTCCTCCCTCTCATTTTCTCTCTCTCTCTCTCACACCCCATGAACACATAATCCTCATAATGATTCCCATCATGTGCAAGTTCAAAACATCCAGAAATTTAATAAATGCAGCTTTGGAATGAAGAGTTGCAGATCAATAATAATTCTAGGGCACATGTCGCTCAGCATCCCTGTTTTTCATAATACATTTCATTTAAAAAAAAGAGGTTGTTTTTTTCTAGGAAAGCTGGTGCTTAAATGATCCTTCCTTCCTTCCTAGAAACTAAGACGCTATGAGCTGTGACCTGGAAAAGACCCATTTCTAATTTCAGCTCCAAATGACCTCAGGCGTGTTACTTCAGGGCACATCCACATAGCACATTCAAAGCACACCCAATGCATATTCAGAGTACATGAATTCCGCCCCCCCAAAGAATCATGGGAACAGTTGTTTATTGAGTGTGCTGGGAACTGTAGCTCTGTGAGGGAGAAACTGCCATTCCCAATATTCTTGGTCAGAAATTGTGTGATTTTAATGTGTGTCAGAGTGCATGTTGTGGATCTGCTTCAAGGGTATGGTGTGGATCTGGTTAGCTTGGTCCAAATGTCACATTAGCAAATGCTACTAGACGCGAGGGGCGCTGTGGTCTAAACCATTGAGCCTCTTGGGCTTGCCGATCGAAAGGTTGGCAATTTGAATCCCTGCGACAGAGCGAGCTCCCATTGCTCTGTCCCAGCTCCTGCCAACCTAGCAGTTCAAAAGCACAACAGGACAAGTAGATAATTAGGTATCGCAATGGCAGGAAGGTAAACAGTGTTTCCGTGTGCTGTGGTTTCCGTCATGGTGTTCTGTTGTGCCAGAAGCGGTTTAGTCATGCTGCCTGCATGACCTGGAAAGCTGTCTTGTGGACAAACGCCGGCTCCCTCAGCCTGAAAGCGAGATGAGCACCTCAACCCCATAGTCGCCTTTGACTGGACTTAACTGTCCAGGGGTCCTTTACCTTTACCGTAGTTCAGAGCAGAGTATGAAGAATTAAAAATGTGTCGGAGCCTTGCACACTCCCTGCTTCCCTGTGCACTGATTCTTATCTACCTTCTCCAACTCATGCTAAGAAGGAATTTATATTGCATCTGAATCCAGCCTGTTTCTCAGTCTTCATGTGCCATACATTGAAATAACAACACTGGGCATTCCTTGGGGCTTTTTGTGCATTACTCTGATAATTGTAGAGTTGTTGATCTGGAAGGGACCCCAAGGGCCATCTGGTCCAACCCCCTAAAATGCAGGGATCTCAACTAAACACCCAAGACAGATGACTGTCCAACTTCTGCTTCAAAAATTGCAATGAAGGACAGTCCACAGCCACAACCATAATGTATGAGGAGCCTGTAGAAAAGTATTGAATGAATACTTAAGGGCTGCTTCTTCCCATAATAGTTAACCTTGCTGGCATCTTTAAAATGTGTATAAGGAAGGAAGGGACCAAAACCAGACATTCATCTTTATAACATGCACAGTGACTGGTTGTTCACTCTCTTTTATAACATAACACTGACATTGCCAGTTTTAAAAGTGAGGATGAAACACTGAGCAGATAACTGAGTAGACAGCCCATTACAGGTGCACCCTACACCTGGCAGCGCAGGTGACCACTTGGGTCACCTGCACCAAAAACCATCCATGGCTGCAAGATGGATTGCAACACATGAGACGAGCCCATCTACATAATTCAGGGAAACCTGGTCTCAAGGGTGATGGGATATATATTAATTCTGTACTTTTGGGGTACTTTAAGAGATACACAAAGATGGGAAGAGGAAGAACCTTTCTGGGAAATCAGCTCCTCTTTGCAAAAGACCCATATCGGCAGAACTCAGTGCTCACTGGATAGTTCCAAATGCCCGTATTATCATGATCCAAGAGCGTTATTTTTTTTTGTACTGAAACCTGACTATATCACTTAGCCTTTCTTCATACAAATATGTCTCCCTGCACATTCCGTTCCCAATAAAGAGGCTGAAAGACAAAGAGCATGTTATAAGGGATATCATTAACTGCTGGATCATATTTGTCATATCTCGGGAGCATATCAGTGGGATACCTAAAAGGGAATACTTATCTGCCTTCTACAAATAACTTAGGCTAATGTTACTTTGATACAAAGAGTCTCTTTGCTTCATTTCTGCAAATAAATAAATAACTAATGAAAGTCTTCTCCTCCACCCCCGAAGCTCAAGTATAATATATTTTGCATTTGTCTTGTTAAGTGGATTAGCACATGGAAAATTGGGTTTATACTTCTCATCGTGCATCAAACACATGTTCAAAAAGGCATGATTCTCCCTTTTTTGCAATCACATGCTTCAGGCTAGCCTGAAGGTAAAAAGTTGGTGGCACCTGCAAGTTGTGTTACCAGAAATGGACATATTAAGAGACAAGACTGGTGTGGCATTTGTAAATCAGTGTGGCTATTTGGAAAGAAATGGGATTGTGCTGATTTGGATGATGATGACACAAAGATGGAGTGAGCTGGGCCTTACCTGCACATCTGCACACTTCTCTCTCTCTCTCTCTCTCTCTCTCCCTCCCTCCCTCCCTCCCTCCCTCCCTCCCTCTTGGTAGACATTCACCGTATTTTTCGCTCCATAAGACGCACCTTTTCCCTCCTAAAAAGTAAGGGGAAATATCTGTGTATCTTATGGAGCGAATGGTGGTCCCTGGAGCTGAATTGCCCAGGGGCCAAAACCAGATTGTGCTATTTATTTTACAAAGAGAAAAGGGGGTGTTGAAAGGACCCCACTCAGCAGCTGATCTGCAAGAGACCGGGAGAGAGATAAGAGTCCTGGCTCCCTTTCAGCCCCGCCCTCTTGCCCAGGCCTCCTTTGTTGAATGTGCTGCAGAGGGAGGCTGTTTGTTTCCCCAGCCACATGTGACTGGCTGATTAGATTATCTGTCTGGAAACTGTAGAAAAGGCACCCTTTTCTTTAGAAGCTGCAGAAATGTGAGTTGAACCCCATAAAAATGGGCCTTTTCTTCTTGGGTTTTCCCCCTTTGCAAAAGGAGCTTTGCTTTTCCCCCTTTGCAAAAAAAGCTGCAAAACTTTTAGCTGATCCTCAAAAAAACCAGGGCTTTTCCCTTTGCAAAAAAGCTGCAAAACTTTCAGCTGATCCTCAAAAAACAGGGCTTTTAGAGGAGGAAAACCAGGGGGGGGGGAAATTCTTGTTTCCTCCTCTAAAAACGAGGTGCGCCCTATGGTCCGGTGCGCCCTATGGAGCGAACAATATGGTATTCCTCTGGGAAGAAAGTGGGCTAGGCAATGGATCGCTAAACTAATTCTCAATAGCTTTACCAAACTACCAAGACACAATACCAATATGCTTTTCTAGGTATGCCCCTTTATTCATGTGATATTTGGGGGTAGGTTGTATATATTTGAGCTACTCTAGCCTGCAAAAAGAAATCAGTATACAGTGGAACCTCGGTTTTCAAACGTAATCTGTTCCGGAAGACTGTACGATTTCTGAAACGTTCGAAAACCGAAGCATGCATTTCTGGAAGCATTTATTTAAGGAAAACGCAATGCCGCGTGGAACGTTCGACTTCCGAAAAGCATTCAAAAACCGAAGCAGTTACTTCCGGGTTTTCGGTGTTCAAAAACCGAAACATTCGACTTCCGAGAAGTTCGAAAACCGAGGTACCACTGTATTCACAGATATTTTGAACGTGGAGGCTGTTCTTCAGTGGATGTGACCACTGCTCTTTTTCTGAGGGGACGCAGGGGTACACATACCCCTAAACATTTTGTGAATCTAAGTTTGGCTTCACTGAATGGCAGTATTTCAATATGAGTAGGAAAATGAGAGTACCCGTAAACATTTTTTTTAGAAAAAAAGCACTGGATGTGACTGACTTCACACGGTAACAAAAAAAAGGACAGCATTCATCCATTTCTTTTATTCTGCTTGAGAGAAGCCAGGATATCTCTGTAACCTTCATATGCCAATTCAATGCCCACACTTAATTGACTCAGATGACTTCCTGAATAAATGACTGTCAATACGGCTGCAAAAAAAGAGAACGTTGTTCTATTATGAAATGTCAGGGTCAGTTCTGTTGCAGCTTATTTTCCTGGTTCTTTTGTAGTTTAGCAGTGCTGAACCTGACTAATTTATAAGATTGCACTGTTGAGATGTGGGGTGCTTTTTTGTCCTTTTTTTTAATGGATGGGTATAAAAAACCCTGAGTCAGTGGGATTCCTGTTTCTGAATGCATTCCTACAGCAGAATGAAACTGCTGAATCATCTCTTCAAACAATAGGCTGGCTAAACTAGGAGGTGACACAAAAGCAGAATAGCGCCCCCCCCCCCCCGAATATCATTAAGTAGAACTCGGAGGCTGATTGCAAGTTCCATGTTCCAAACTTTCTTCTTCCCCACCACAGTCTGTGCTCCAATTATTATTTCTCCTGGATTCTCAGCTGCAATTATTTTTTAATTACCGCTGTTCCTCTGGCTTTATTTAGCACACACACTGAGCTGTATATCACAAGTCCAGCAAGGTGAGAAATTTCACCGCAGATCTGTCAGAGAGTCTCTTTCTCTCCGAGCTTCTGTAAAAAAACATGCTGCAAGAAAACATATTATCACAGTGACTTAGATCTCTGCGTGGTGCCTGTTGCCAGACATGGCTGAGCCAGAGAAAAAGCTGAAGACAGCACATATGCTAAGGTGGCCAAGACAAGAAGCAACAACAACCACCACCACCACATACATTAAACATGGTGCCAGTTCATTTCAGACCTCTTGCATTTGAATCATCACTCATCTGAAATATTGTGACCACGTATCCACAGCTAAATATGGGATACACCCCATGCACATTCAGCCTGGGCTGAGTCAGCTGTGATTGAATAGAAAAGCTGCAGAAGTATCTGTGGATTTGTACTCACTCTGCAGTGATCACAGAAGGAAAGGAAGTAGGGCGAATTAAGAGAGATGAGAGGACCAAATATGTGATTCAGCTTAGTGCTCCTTACTCTTTGATCCTACATAAACCAAAGCAATGACTATGACTCCTGCAGGACTGTAAATGAAAGAACCAGCTTCTCTCCCTTCCTCCTTTTCTCTTAAACCCTGTCTTTGACCAGAGGTGTCTCTATGCCAGCCTTCTTCAACTTGTTTCTCTCCAGATGTTGGTGGACTTCAACTCCCATAAGCCCCACCCAGAGTAGCCAATGGGCAGAGATTATGGGAGTCGATGGGAAACATCTGGACAGTAATTGGATGCGGAAGGCTGATCTACACCATTCTAGAGGAAATGGACATATACACAGTCCACCCGCCCTGTACACAAAGAAGCATCTGGCAGGAGGAAAATAGAGAAACGTACCTGTATCTTTCCATATATTCCCCTGGGCTAGAGAGGTGCTAAGTATCGTATTCCGTGCAAACCCTCCAAGAACTTACCTGGTTAGCTATTAGGCGCTTTGCTCATCTACAAACTGCTTCCTTTAAAATGCAGTTTGATATGTGCTTTTCGTCTCCATGGGTTTGGGGATGCTCTGCCTGCTCCACAATAAGGCTGCACTCTGGTCTCTTAATTGTTGATGGGCAACTTCTTATGGTACCTTATATTTAAAGTGGCCATGCACTTTTTCAAAGGCAGGATGTCTTCAGACAGCAGACTCTCCTGGTATAGCCCTCCAAAAAAGAGGACTCTCCTCTATAAAGGAAACAAACCGATCAGCCCCGGCCACCTCTCCATGTGTTAGGTAACTAATGGCATATTTCAGAGAAAAGAACCTTCCTCTTTCTTCCAGATCCCCAGCAGAGCTGGAGTGCAGCCTGTCTCTCTCCTTGGCAAATGAAAGGGTAGTCAGAGGGAAAGCTGCCAGAACTCAGGCCCCGTTTCCTGTTTCCTCCTAGCCTTACCTATCTGCAAACAGAATACGGATCTCCTGAACTTGTCAGTGAGCTCACTCCAGGATTTAGGCTTGTCATCTCTGCGTGAATCACTCGCTTATACAGCACTCGGAATGTGCAAAGTCCTTTAAAAGGCGTATTTCATTCGTCTTCACTGGGAAGTCGCTATTACTCCAATTTTAAACACAGGGAAACTAATAAAGCAGAGAGGTAGAGGTTTGCCCGAGATAAGCCAACAGTTCTGTGGCTTAGCTTGGATTTATGAATCGAGATTTTCTGGGTGGCACACACCACCTTGAGTCTGTATTACATACACCATAACACACCAGAAACACTTTTTAAAAAAAGTTTATAGTACATTCATAAGCTGAATGAAATCATACAAATCCTTTCCCCCCAGCCACCCAAGATATCTGATCTTATAAATCCCATTACCTGCTGTGTCTGGATTCTTCCAGCGACTGCTTTTAAAAGGAGGTGGAAATCTGATACCTGGCTTCCTGATGTTTATACAGATGCAGCTCTTTTTAGCATATTTGGATAGTAGCTTTAGAACTCAGAAGAGCTGGAGGCTGCATCTAAGGAATGTGTAAATAAAGTGACATTGATGCAAACCTTTACGGACCTCTGTACAGCCAAAGTGGAGGGGAATGTAGAGCCGTCCAACCAATAGGGTCACTCCTGTTTACCAAGCATTCCTAGCAGTAGCAACTGGAGATGAGAATGCTGCCCTGCCAAAGAAAGGAAAAGCTTTGGCAAAGTAAAAAAAAAAAAAAAAAAAAAAAAGCTATACTTGGCCGCCCTTCATATCTTAACAGTAAAATAAAACTCATATGCTTAGTGCACAATAGCCAGGGCATTGTCTGCTGTTTTCAAAGCGTGGACCATTTTCATTTGGATCCTGCTGACACAGCTGTGGTACAACTTGTGGACAGGGTCAAAACCTGGCATGGCAACACCATTGAGTCACATTGAATGTGTGCTATATTTAGCAAGAGAAGCCCTGAAATCCATAGCATACCAATTGCTTAACACATGGAAAAAGTTTGAGTGCCTGTCAAGTGCATCAAATTACATGCTATTCTATACCCCGTATTGCAAAGCCTTTATTGCATGATCGCCCATCAGAACCCCAAATCTATCTGTAAAGATCTTGAAGGATCAGTAGATTATATGTTCAGTGAAAAAGAAAATATCACCTTTGAGTATGTATAAGGCATCATATAAACTAATGCCTAAAACTACAAGGAACGCATACTTTCAAAACAGGAAGATGTGCTTTGAGGCCCTCGTTTCAGTGTAACATGCGGCCTTAACCCAAAACACTCTTCCAACTCCAGCCATTTGTGCTGAAAGTGAAAGTAGCTCTCTTTATGTAATGATGAAAACGTGTTTTTAAATATAATCCAAAACAGAACCAACAACTGATTTACCAGCAAACGTAATCCACTTTTAGTGTGCCAAGAAAAAGTTTCCTATTGCTACACTGAACTGTTGACAAGGCGGAGTGGCACCTTAGAGACCAGCTAAGTTTGTTCTTGGTATGAGCTTTCGTGTGCAAACTTAGTTGGTCTCTAAGGTGCTACTGGAAGGATTATTTATTTTTATTTTTTTACTATGGCAGACCAACACGGCTACCTACCTGTAATTCAGAATAAATTAATATTTTTGCACCATTGCTGCAGTTTCCAAACATATTTATTTTTTTAGACTTTCAGATGAAAATCAAAGGCCTATGTTTGCAAATGTCCTGTAACTGGGGGCCGAAAGCATATCCTCCATTAAGTTATCCATTTCTATACGATTTTATCAACAAACCTAAGAATCCACATTAAAGATGAGTTTTACTGTGCTTTTAATATTCTGATGGGAGCTGCCCAGAGTGGCTGGGGAAACCCAGCCAGATGGGCAGGGTATAAATAATAAATTATTTTTATTTTTATTATGAGTGAAATGTAAAGTAACTAAAACCACTGCACTTTTTTTTTTTTTTTTGAGAAGCTAAAGTTCAAATGCACATGTTGCAAAGCTGGTCTACCTGCATCTATTATTGATTTATTTATTTCCCAGACCTTGACAAAAATCATGTGTGCTCACACAGTGGCTAATGGAATACTGAGAAAGCAAAGAAACAAAAGCTGATTGGTAGGATTCAGACTTGCTCGGTAGATTGAAGCAGGGACCTTTTGCATGCAGAGTCTTTGCTCTGCTACTGATCTATGGCCCTTACTCCTAGATGGATATCCTCCCCAGAGCAGGATGGGAGGTCCTGTGGACTCCCACCTCCCATCATTCCTGGCCATCGATTTTGCTGGCTGGGGCTGATGGGATTTGGAGTCCAAGAACAGCTGGAGGCAGGACTGGTGCTAGGGCTTCTTGCGCCCTAGGCGAACCACCTTCTGGCGCCCCCCGCCCCCCCCACCAAAGCCTGCTTTTAGCAGGAGGTGGGGGGTGCTGGAGAGGCAAGCAGCAGTTTCTCCGCTGTAGCGGAAAAGCTCCTGCTCACCCGCCCCGCCCCCCGCCAAAGCCTACTTTAGCGGGAGCCGGGGAAGTGGTGTAGGGGGCAAGCAGCACCTCTCCACTACAGCGGAGAAGCTGCTGCTAGCCTGTCCCGCCCAAGCCTGGCCAGCGCCCCCTCCATTTTGGCGCCCTAGGCAATTGCCTAGTTTGCCTAAATGGACGCGCTGGCCCTGGCTGGAGGGCACCAGGATCTCTACCCATATCACAGATGCAAGGGAAAACATATATCTGTAGCTGAATATGTTTTCCCCACGGAGACACATTTTTATGGTGGTTTATGCAGCTTCTACGTCATGTGCTCTGCCCTTGTCCTTTCACAACGAGAATACTTCCAGATTAATAAGGGTCAAGGCAGTTCAGCGAATGACACAAAAGGTAAATTCTGTGGCGTACAGTGCCTTACAGGCATGTTTCTCCTGCTGAAGGAATTCAAGTCTGGGACTGAGTGTTCCTTTATTGATTCATCTTCTAGTTGTGTAGACTGAAATTACAAGGTCTTACATTTTAGAACTGGAGCCTGACTGACCCAGGGTAAGGCAAAAGCAGCTTGGTCTAAAGGACCTCTCTGTGTGCACTGAATTTGGTCAGCGTCCTCACTTTCCGGGCACTACAAACTCCTATTCTTGTCCCAGAAGGCTGCTGTCTCTCTGACTGTCAGGATTAGAGTTTTGCCATTTTGTAAATAACATGAAGTTATTAGCAGACGGATCCTAGGTCCTGATATTGTTCTGTTGCTGGAGAACCGTCTAGGATCCCAACAGGAAAACAAAGCACAACTGTTCATTTGCTGAACCGAAAACTAAGATCCTTTTGCTTTAGCAATGCCCCCCTGCCCTGGCTGATTTCTTTTTGACCACAAAATTTAACAAATCTCAGCTTTAACATTGCTGGAAAAAAACAGGCTGTGGGCTGCTTTTTCTGTTAAATTTCTACTTGTCATAAAGTTGTTAAAGGCACGGTAGACTTGCTAGGGGGAAAGAAAGATGAATAGCCAACATGATTTTTTTTCCTGTTTGGAGGCATACCAATGTATGCACACCAATCCTCCACACCCTGTTTGTTCCTTCTGAGTTAATGTAACAAAAATGAAACAACCTTTGCATTGATGGATGGTGTTGGAGTCAAAAAGGAAGATATTATGCTTCTTTTGAATTTACTTGTCGGAAAAGTGTTATTTCTTGCTCAATACTACTCTAGCAGAAAAAAAGTTAATAAAAATAGTTTTAATTTTGGTATCTGGGAACTAATGTGCTAATGGCTCTACTTAAAATAGTCACCTTGTATAGAACAGGGGTTCTCAAACTAACCCCCCCCCCGACCCCTTGAAAATTGCTAACAGTCTTTGCGGACCACTTAATGGTTTTTCTGCCTGCGGTAGCAATTGTACTGTGCTATGCTAGATACTGTTTGATTTTTAATTGTATTTCTATTGCATCTTTTATTTCTTATGTTGTATTACAATAAAATACAATATAAGGAATAAAAGAAACTATGGGGGGTATTAAAATAAATATACCTAATGTGGACATTTAATGCAGACATGCCACAGACCGCCAAAATGAAGCGCAGAATAATGGTGGCCTGTAGACCATAGTTTGGGAACCCCAAGCGTAGAACACAACAATATGTCTTAGAAACATTTTACCACAATCCCCTCTGTGGAACCTTCTAGGGCACACATGCCGATGGTTTGTGGAGCCAGAGCTAGATGTGGTCAGAACAATGACTGTGAAGTTTACTTTCATACGGGAGGCTAGTTTTCACTCACCCCTCTCAGTCCAGGGAAGCAAGAAGCATCATCAGAGTTCCAGAATCAGGCCAGCTACACAAAAGCACTCAAGGAAGGTATGAGGCAATAGGCAATAGCAGATGCGGCTGGGGAGGGCTGTGGTCTTCAGAGAGTCCCATGGGACAGGTAGAGATGCTTGGAGGGCTGCATTTGGCACCCAGCCCAGTGGTTCCGTGCCCCTGATCTAGCTGTATACTGATTGGCAGTGACTTTCTAGGGTTTCAGACAGGAGTCTTTCCCAGCCCTGCCTGGAGATGCTGGGAATTAATTCTGGACCTTTTAGCATGCAAAGCGTGTCCTCCATCCCAGAGAGGGCTTAAAATTATATGCAGATTTCCCCATCAGTTTTAAACATAAGGTCTATTGGAAAGTGTTTATTTACACCTCTGTGATCCAGATTGCTCATTTACATATGCACAAGGGACTGTACATTCAGTTTCCTGTAACACAGTAGCACCAAAGCTGCTCAGTCCACTTCAACAATCCCAACACGAGTGTCATGGACTGGTTGGATGCTGAGGAGGGAAGGCACTGGCTGGGGAACCCCCAAGGGAAGAAGGCTCAGAGCCTGGGGATTGGTGGAGGAATGATGATGAGTGGTCAGAGGAAGAAGAGAGAAGACTGTGAGGACAAAGTGTTGGAAGCTGAAGATGTAACAGGGCTTAATGGTAAGGGAGAATCAGTGTCAGAGAGAAGTCCAGAAGTTGAAGCAGGAGGGTGGGATGAGGGAAGCCAAGAGGCACAGATGCATCAGAAGAATGGATGTCTCTCCCTCCTGCTGCTACAAGCTCCCCTCCCCCCTGGTCTCCCAGGACCAGGAGAGGCATGAAGCGGCAGGAGTAGAAACTCCGGCACAGTCTCTGATTGCTTAGTAAAAACCCTGGAGAGGAGGAGACTCAGGCAGCTTCGGGAAGGCAGGGACCTTCAGTCTCTGCAACTGCCTCATACAGGCAAGATTTACTGAAGTAGTGTTGCTGTGCTCATTAGGCCTGGCACTCCTGAGCAGATCCTGTTTCTTCTAATAAAAAGTTCATTTCACTTACTCCATGTAATCTTTTTTTAAAAAAATTAAACTTTATTGAATTTGAAGAATTACACAATTTATACAAATTATCATTTAACTAAGGAAAAAGAGAAAAGAAAAGAGGCATGAAATATCTTTGACATAAACAAAAAATATAAATATAGATAAATACAGACAAAAATGAATGCTATATTTTTTCACCCCCCATCCCCCAGTGTTGACTTCCAACCTTATCTGTTATTGCGGTTTCTGTAACTACATTTTTTTCATATACCTAAAACTATTGTTTTCTCCTTTTTCTATTCATCTTGAGCCCACTCATATGTTGGATAGAAGACTGGCCCTTTCCACAAAATTCACTATATAATCTTCAAATGCTTTCCAATCTTTTCCTATTTTTTGTTCTGTTATCCCCTTAGCTTCTCCTACCTTCCTTGCCATATTTTGATATAACATTTTGACTTGGCAATCTCCCATATTTGGTACCAGCATGCTCTTCCAATTTTTTGCAATTAGGAGCCTTGCCGCCGTAGTTGCATACATTAGCACACACCTGTCCTTTTCCTTGATTTCATTGCCTAGCATTCCTAGCAGAAAGATCTTGGGGTCTTTTTTAAAAGAGTACTTGGTTATCTTTTTCAATTCATTATATAATTTTTCCCAAAATTTCTTGATTTCATTGCAGTTCCACCATATATGCATAATTGTGCCCACTTCTTTATTACATCTCCAACAGATGCTATTACTTCCTTTATACATTTTTGCCAACTTTGTTGGGGTCAAATACCATCTGTATTGCATTTTATATATGTATTGCATTTTATATATGTTTTCGATCAAATCATAATTCGGGGTATATATCTGCTTTACCACCACCCCCATTAATATTTTATCTAGTTTGGAAACTTCTTTTTCGAAACCGATTTTATTATCTTTTTGAAACCTCTCATTGATTTGGAAATATTGGAGCCAGACCTTCAAATGTGGTTTGACTTCATTATATTCTTTCAATTTGAACTTACCTTCTACCTCTTCTAATAATATTTTATAGGTTGGCCAATTTCCTTCCAGATTTATTCTTTTTACTGCTATTATTTCTAATGGTGAAATCCACCATGGTGTCTTCGGTTCTAATATTCCCTGATATTTTTTCCCAAATCTTATATATAGATTTTCTTACCATATTGTTGGTGAAACTGCTATTAATCTTTAATTTATCGTCTATCAAATATTTATGCCATCCAAAACTTAGCCCTGCTCCTTCGAGATCCAACACTTCATTATCTTTTAGTTATAATAATAATAATTTATTATTTGTACCCCACCCATCTGGCTGGGTCCCCCCAGCCACTCTGGGCGGCCTCCAACAGATATTAAAATACATTAAAAGTTCCATCCATTCTTTTAGCCACATCAGACCGGCCGCGTCGTGGTACATTTCCAGATCGGGTAATCCAAACCCACCTCTGTCTTTCTTATCTATCATTATTTTATATGTTATTCTTAGTCTTTTTCTGTTCCAAACAAACTTTGACAAATCCCTTCTCCATTCTTTGAAACATTTCGCCCCACCCAGTATTGGCAAGCTTTGAAAAAGAAAAATCATTTGTGGCAGGATACACATCTTAATGACAGATGTTCTTCCTAATAAGGATAATTTTAATTTTGACCAGTTTGTTAATTTTATTTTTATTTCCTTCCACTTTCTTTCATAATTTTCCTGATATAGATCTATATTTTTTGTTGCCATGTGAATTCCTAAATACTTCATTTTCTTTTTAATTTCTATTCCTGTTAATAATAGTAATTGTTCTTTTTGTTCTTATTCCATATTTTTTACTAAAATGTTTTTTTTTAATAATTAATCTTAAACCCAGCCAGTTTTCCAAATTCCTTTATTGTTTCTAATGCTTTGGGAATACTATTCAGTGGATCTTCTGTAGTGATAATTACATCATCTGCAAAAGCTCTTGTCTTATACCTTTCCCCCCCTATCACAATATCTTTGATGCCTCCGTTATTTCTGATGTTATTCAATAGTACTTCCAATACTATTATAAATAACGTTGGCGACAGGGGACAACCCTGCCTTGTGCCCTTAGATATCTTTATATCCTGTGTTGTTCTTCCATTTATGATTATTTTTGCCCTTTGATTTTGATAAATAGTTCTAATTGCTCTTTGAAAATTTTCCCCAATACCCAGTTCTTCCAATAGTTTAGTCAAAAACAACCAGGATATATTATCGAAAGCCTTTTCGGCATCTTTTGGCATAATTGCCGCCTCTTTTCCCCTATCACTTTCCAAATATTCAAGTATATTTAATATGGTTCTTATATTGTCTTTTATTTGTCTTCCTTTCATGAATCCTGCCTGGTTGCGGTGAATTATTTCTTCTAATATTGAATTTAATCTTTTAACCAGTACTCCTGCGAAGATTTTATAATCGCAGTTTAACAAGGATATTGGTCTGTAGTTGTTTACCATTTCCCAATCGGTATTTTGTTTGGGCAATAATGTTATCATCACCTCCCTTCAAGTATTTGGCATCTTCCCTCTGTTTAGGATATTATTTATCAAGTTGGTTAATGGCATTGTAAGGATTTCTTTAAGGTATTTATAAAATTCTGTTGGAATTCCGTCGGGCCCTGGTGCTTTCCCTATTTTCATTTCCTGGATCACTTCTTTTATTTCTGATATGGTAATTTCCTCATTTATTCACTTTATTTTCTCTATGGGTATTTTTGGCAATTTATGATTTTTTATAAATACTTCTATTTCTTTTTCATTTATTTCCTCTTTTTATATAGAGATGCATAGTAATTTTCAAAAAAATTCATAATTTCCACCAGCTTATCTATAATTTCCCCTTCTGTTTTGATTCTGTTGATCACCCTCTCATTCTTTTTCTTTTTTACCTGCCACGCTAGAATTTTCCCAGGTTTATTGGCCCATTCAAAATTTTTATATTTCCAAAATTGTATTTTTTGTTCTATTTCTCTATCGATTATATTTTCATATTCTGCTCTTAAAATCTTAAATTCTTGATTGATCTCCTTTTTCTTCGTTTTACACAGTAATTTTTCTTTTCTTCTTATTTCATCCAATAGATTCCGTTTTTTCTGTTCTCTTAATCTTTTTTAATTTAGCGCCTTGTTGGATAAAATATCCTCTTGCTACTGCCTTTCCAGCATCCCATACTATTTCAATGTCCACTTTGCCATTCATATTTAAATCAAAATATTCTTTCATTAACTTTTGAGCTCCCTGGACTATTTTTTCGTTCCTTAACAGGAAAACATTCATTCTCCAAGTCTTTGTGCTTTTGTCTTTTTCATTTAAGATTAACGTTACTGGGTTATGATCAGATAAACTTTTTGGTTTAATTTCTGCCTTTCCTATTCTCATTGCTAACCCCTTGGAAGCCCATATTCCATCAATTCTGGTTGCAGACTGATGTATTGTGGAACAGAAAGTATAATCTTTTTGTGTTGGGTATTTAAATCTCCATGTATCAATCAAATCTAGATTGTCCACCATTTCAAAAAAAACAACCACTATTTGGCAATTTATTTTGCCTTCCCTTTTTGGGGGTGTTTGATCTGTCTAGCTCTGGGTTTGTTACTCCATTTAAATCACCTAAAATGATTATTTGTTTATCCATGAACTCTTAACAACTTGTTTTCCAAACTTTTAAACAACTCTGATTAATAATAATAATAATAATAATAATAATAATTTATTTGTACCCCACCCATCTGGATGGCTCTCCCCAGCCACTCTGGGTGGCTTCCATCAAATATTAAAATACATTTAAAATTAAAATACATTTAAAAATTAGCATCCATTAGGGGCATACACTCCTACTATGATAAGTTGCTCTCCTTCTTCCATTATTTTTACCATTACAACTCTTCCTTCTTTCCATATTAATTCTGGTTCCCATTTCCTATTTACATATATTACCACCACCCCTTTTCTTTTTTTCGTTTGCCATGTGATCTATTGCTGGCTTGCTCCTGAAACCAAATTGGCTTATAACTGGGGGAGGGGTGTGAGGAGAGAATGACTGCTGCATCAAGAAAGACAGCTATACCACTTTGCATACAGATGTGCGGAGCACACTCTGAAGTGAATTTATGGCATATGGCTTTAAATGTTGAATAACAGAGATTCTTTCAAAATTCATGCCACGAAACAGGTTTTCACATCATCTCGTTTTTCGTTTTGGCTTGTTTGCCCTAATATATCCTAGGAGCGAGTTTTCCTTCCTGCAATTTAAATCCATTGCTTCTCGTTCTAACCAGAGTGGTCAAGGTGAACAAATGATCCTTGTCCTCTTTATTGCAACCTTTTAGAACTGGTCAGGAATCAGGTTTCCCATCCCACAGGAAATTCCAAAGTCCTGAGCTGAATTACATTTTTTGTTCGGAATCAGGAAGAAAACTTGACATGCCTACAGTGCTCTCTCAAAGGGGCTTTTTTCCCCGTGACGGATTCATTGCAGGCAAACTTGCTATGCCCAAAAGGAACACTTTATTTGTGATATTCAGATGTGAATATTTTTAGGTTGCTGGTTTTGATAACATGGGAATTTTTGTCAGTCAAAATTTCATCCCAAAGGAAAATTCTGCCAGGAGTAGACTGGAGAGGAGTAGAGGTCTTACTTTCTGTCTAAACACTGTAATGCTGAAAAGTTATTTCCTGTTGTGTAGTAGTTTGTTAAGAATTTCATGACTGGATTTAGTTTTCCACCAAGAGTTTTCAGTTCTTTACCAATGAAAGCTAATGAACAACAGGGGGAAGGTTAGTTTAAGTACCGGTATATTAAACCCAGGTACAATATTGCATGCATTCTCATTCACACGGGATTTTCTAAGGTGCCGAATTTCATATAATGCTTTCCACAACTGCCACCATCAAAATGATAACAGAAATATAGGAAGCTGCCTTATACTGAGTCAGATCTGTGGTCCATCTAGCTCCGTCTTGTCTACGCTGACTGGCAGCAGCTCTCCAGAGTTTCAGACGGGAGAAGCTTTTCTTCATGGCAAATATTTCACAAGCGCCCTGTTGGCATAGCTGTCAACTTTCGGATTTGAAAATAAGGGATCACCTCTAACATTCTCATGGCAGTGGTGGGCGGAGCCAGAAGCAAAAGTGGGGGGAGCCTGGCTGGAGTGACGAAAGAGGAGGGCCGACATTTTTTTAAATGTACTTTTTGAAATAAACATTATCGAAAGGGAGGGGGAAGGAAAAAAAATAACACCAGTGGGGAGCACAAGCTTTCAGCTCTCACTGGCTAAACTGCGTTGCCGGCTTAAACCGCAAGGAGCTTCTCGGGATTGGGTTTTTATTTTATTTTGGTGGGTCCACTTTTGAGTTTCTGTCAGCCTGGGGAAGTTGCGTCATGCCCCTTGCTTTGGCTTTATGTGTGAATAACAAACTACGGGGCGGGGGGAGAGAGTAGGAACATTAGGAACACGGAGGGCCCCCCCCACTTCTCAGCGAGACCAGAGGAGACCGTTTATACGGTTGGGAGGTGAGGCAACGTCTCCCCCCTCAAGGCCCCGCGTTGAGGTAAGGGCCTGGGAGAGCGGGCGCTCTCGTGACTTCGCCGAGCCGCTCGCGCTCGCCGAGAGAAAGGAGGAGGGGTTGCGGCAGTGGCGCGGTCGCGCCCACCTCGTTTGCACGGTGACATTGGCTCCTCTTCCTCCCCCTGGTGGCTCCCCGCTTCCTCCTTTCCACCACTACTGCCTCACAGAGACCATGACCCATCGCCTCCTCCTCCTCTCCTGCTGCTGCTGCCCTTCTGTGCCGTTTCCTCCTCTCTTCACTGCAGCGGGGATGTGATTCCCCTCTCCTGGCTCGGCCCGCCCCAGCTGCGCGGCGAACATGGAGGCGAGAGCGAGAGCCGCGGGCGGCCGTGGCGAGGGGGATGGAAAGGGAGAGAAGGAGGGCGGCGGGTAGAAACGGGGAGGAGGAGGAGGCCAGAGGGGAGAGTCTAGTCAGGGCCCGGCCGGGAACTTGTTGCACGGCCGCTGCCTGCCCGCCTCTGTGCTTTCGTTTCCCACAAGTTAAGTTCCAGGGGCGGGAGCTCTAGGAGGGACCAGCGAGTGGCAGCCGAGGCGGCCAATGAAGGCTCAGCTCCCCTGGCTTGCAGCATCCAATCCCTAAAGGCAGAAGGCGGGATTTCTTCGCTGCAGCCTTTAACCCTTCATTGCCCATGACTTGTGAGCCGGGCAGAAAAAAAGCATTCAGGCCTTGCTTTGAAATACGGTATTTAACGGGATTTTCAAACAATCGGGAGAAAGGCGGGAAAAGCAATTAAAAACGGGATTATCCCGGCGGAAACGGGACACTTGACACCTCTGCCTGCTGGATCAGGCCAATGGCACATCTAGACCAGTATCCTCACAGCAGCCAACCGGATTTCCCCATCCACTCCCTGCTTATTTACTGTTGAACACAGCTCTCCTCATGCCTTCCTTCAAGGCCATGTATCTCTAATGGGGATATTGCATCTTTTGTACCTGGGAAAATGTGCTACTTTCCCAGATAAGCACATTTACTGCTCCTAAGTCTTGCAGACAAATATCTGGCTGGCTTATTTGTTCAGGCAATAGCCGCTGGAGATCCTAGGATGAGAACACCTAAACAAATGGCAGCCATAGAGTCTCCCTGCTTTTACACCCATCTCTGGCTTTCAGTGCCAGCAACTCAACCAATGACTTCCAGAGGCATTACCAATATTCTCACTACCATTAAATTCCTTAGAACTGCCCTGTGATTTGAGGGGACCTGTTGTTGAATGTGTAGTGCTTTGATTTAGTATTTTTTTCGAGGCTACGGTACTTGCTTCCCTTCTCCTCTACTGGGGCATCCACCCAGCTGACTTTTAGAAAGGGCTGTGTGTACAACCAGCAGCAAAAGCAATGCTATACTTGAATTTCCCGTGCTTTTTAAGATGTTACCTGCCGTTCCCTTTCCCAATTGTTCTTCTGTGTGTATTTCCAGACCTCAGTCACATCCACGTCAAACATTTTAAGCACACGGATTTCTTTCAAGGAATACTGGGAATTGTATTTTAGTCCTTAAAGGTAAAGGTAAAGGGACCCCTGACCATTAGGTCAAGTCGCGGACGACTCTGAGGTTGCGGCACTCATCTCGCTTTATTGGCCAAGGGAGCCGACATACAGCTTCCAGATCATGTGGCCAGCATGACTAAGCCGCTTCTGGCGAACCAGAGCAGCGCACGGAAATGCCGTTTACCTTCCCGCCAGAGCGGTACCTATTTATCTACTTGAACTTTGACATGCTTTCGAACTGCTAGGTTGGCAGGAGCAGGGACCGAACAACGGGAGCTCACCCCTTCGTGGGGATTCGAACCGCTGACCTTCTGATCAGCAAGCCCTAGGCTCTGTGGTTTAACCCACATCACCACCCACATCCTGTACAGAGCTTCAGTTCCTAGACACCTTAAGCTACAGATGCCAGGCTTCTGTGGGAGAAGCCTGGTGGTTTCAATGTATTGTGAGGATGTGGCCCTCCTGTTCTTGAACGTTCCTGGTTGTTTTCAAAGCTTCCTGCTCTGTAAAGATATATCCCACCCTTATAATCTTACACAGATACATTTGCATCTCGGCCCATTCTACCCTTAACACAAATGCCCGCCTTATTTAGGACTGGAACATTATCCTTGAGGAAGCAAACCTGAGAGCGTGGGTGCTGCATTGAGCAAAGGGTCCTTTGTAAAATCCTCAACTCCTATTTGAGAATTATCAATGCTCCCTCTAGTGGAAATCAGAAGATCACAATCAGGCAGATTTTGACCAACGAAAGACAGCAAGTCATCTAGGGAGATAAATATATGTGCTGCTTAAAATAGCAGAGATGCTGGTTTGTGGGGCTTCAGGGCAGCTCTATACTTATGCAGTGAATATATATGCTGCATGTGGCCAACAAACACACATGCATATGCATCTTTAAATGCCTATGCAAACACATGTGGAGCGACCCTGATTGGGCTGAGTACAGACATGTGCTTAAGGATTGTGTGTGTGTGTGTGTGTATGAGAGAAAGAGACCTGCTTTGTATTCGCTGCAGCACAAAAGGTGTACATGAGGTAAGCACATTTGCTCAATAAACTATGGAGCTGTGCAGTACCGTCAACAGACCAAATCCAAATCTCCTGTTTTTCCGGTCCTCCGAAAGGAAATGGGCTTGACAACAGCAAAACTAATATTAATTGTGAAATAATAGTGTTACAAGCCACCCCAATCTCTGCTGAGATTCCACAGATCTTGGCACTTAACCGGGGTTTGTGTTTCCTACTGCCGGGGGGGGGGGGGAATAAGACATAATGGAGTCTGCAGTGTCTTTATGAACCATGGTTTATTTACACATGTTTAGAACCTGGGCGTTAATGCAGAGAGTGTTAAAGTGGGAATCGCGGCCCTCCTGTCGGAGAACGCAATGACAGAATGTAGCTACAGCCTCCATCTTTCTCCAGAAAACCCAAAAGGCCTCTTGCCTGCATTTTGTTTGTTTGTTTTTAATTGGCACAGTTAGTTGTTGTATGGTTGGGAAGGAGAAAGTCACATTTTACTCCTTGGCTCTAGAACTAGTAATAGCCCTTGATGCCCTATTGGCCTCATAATTTCAGGTGCTTTTGGAGAGAAGCCAATCCCAGTTTGTGCCAGGTGTGTTTCAACCATATTGGATTAACTGCATTAGCAGTGCTCCCAGAAATAGCTAGTTTGACACGAATACCTCCTACCCCAGTTCAACTGGCAATTCCACTTTTTGAATGGATTACAAGGCTATCAGTTGTTGATGGGTATTATAGAGTTCTTGGGAGACAAGTTGGGTTCGTGCAGCTTTTGCAGCTAGGAACAGGTTTTGTAAACAAAGGACTTGGCTTGCTCTGGCTTGATAGATTAAGCTTGTTCCGTAATGCAATCTTTATCTACATACTTCACAAGCAATGGTTGCTTCTATCGCAACATTCACTTGCATGTTGCAGAACTGGCTTTGTGGTATCTAAGCAGAAATAATGTATATTTCCTCGCTGCTTTAAAAATAGTTATCTACCTGTGCAGGCCAATTAAAAGTAAATTGTTTTCAACTTAAAACTGGTTACAGTGCAAGTACATTTTTTAGGGTTTGTGGATAAGAGCTAGTCATTAAAGAAAATTAGTATGGTTCTTTGTGAGGCTGACAGAAAACTGTAAAGATTTTAAGTATAGGATTTCCCTCTGCCCCAACTGTTAATTTTGGCAGATCGTTCCCATCACAGACTCCTGTTTGTTGGAATGTATAGCTCAGTGTTGCACATTCTATTTTGGCTGCAAGTTGGTTCATATGATATCAGTCTTGAGAGTTTCTTTTCCGCCACTAATACTGAAAAATGTAGATCAGCTGCCTGTGTCTGAAATGTATGAAATTGGGTGGGAACAGTGGAAAGACTGTGTTTAGATACTGGTGCCCTTTATATATTGGCTCTATAGCTTCTTTGCATTCAAGCAATTAGTTCCCAATGTGGTGAACAGCACAGGTTTAATCAGGCATCTGTTAGGGGGTTTGAAAAACCTGTCCAAATGCATCGAATATATAATCTCTCCTGGGACCTGCTGGAGGCAGTGGAGATGAATTTGGATTTTTCACACTGGACCAGCCGTGAATAAACCCTACCACAGCTGCACATGCATCCAAAGTCAACTGGGAAAGGATGAAAGCTCCAGACAGATGTTTTCCATGTGGCTGAACATCCAAGAAGGACTAGGCTATGGATTCTTTATCTTCCAGGTCATATAAGACTAACTAGTATACATGTTGACAGTTCAGGAAAACATTATTGAATTGTCTGAAGGCTGGCACAGCCACCTTAAACCTGTCAGCCCAGGCTGTCACTTGACCTTTATTTATTTTTAAAGTATAAACATGTAACAAAAAAAATTCTAAATCCAAATATTGAGATTATTCTGAATCTCATGACTCCCCCCCCCATCCCTTCCATGGGTCCTATTGATAATATTTACCATACAACTGCATATCAATACTTGTCCCAAATTTTATCCTTGTAAATTATCCATACTTTCTGTTACTTTACAACTGTGATTAAAATCCTGCTAATGTTTTGACCTGCTTACAGTGGTCTCATAAATAAATTATGAGCTTTCCCCATTCTTTCTTAAAGTTCTTGTCTTCTTGGCTTCTGAGCTTCCCTGTTAATTTTGCCATATGGGCATAGTCCATCAAGTCGGGTCTTCCATCATGGAAGGTACGGTGTTGCGGTGAGATCACCAGAAACTGCCTCCCTGTTGTGGGGCAGGACCATTTGGATGGCCACAACACCCCATTGGTTGCTCCTCTGTTGCTGGGGCAGAAATTTGGCCAGTTGGGTTGGCTATTGGCTGCTGAGGGGCTACTTAAGCTGCTGCACATCGCTGGAGAGTTTCACTTTCTTGCGACGTGCAGCGGATCACCCGCCCTCCTCTCCCTATATTTAGGGTTGTTCTTATGGCCTTGCTATGCCTGTCTAGGGGTCGTCTGTTTTGGAGCAGGGGCCCGGTAGGAATTTTGCCACTTGGCTGATTGGCTGGTGCCACTTGGTTTTTGCCTACCGTGTAGCAAATCATCACAACTTTGTAAGGTTGGCGGTTAGGCATTTGGTTCAATGTTTTGGGGAAGGGACATGGTTGGCTGTGCGTTGCTGCTGCTAGGGAATTTTAAAGGAATCCAGGGGCTCGCCATGCTTTTGTCCAAACCCTGGGAGCATCTGGGGTGAGCTGTGAGATCGAAGGAGTTCTCGCTCCCCCAGGATGCTTTCCCTTACTGACATATGGTGGTGCCCACTGTCAGTCCTGTTCCTGCCTCTGTGCAGGTTCAGGTAGTCTGGAACCAAAGCCTAAGCAACCACTCACATGCTGTAATCAGTCAAGTTGTGCAAAAAACCTTAAACTAAAATCTGTGTCTATTGTGTCTTCATTTGGGGGTGGGTTTGGGGGTCTTCACACGCAACTTGGTTTGCCATTCTTCTCTGGTCGGGGTTACTTAAGAGTGCAGCTTGAAATGCTGCAGATGGAAACAGCATCACTGCATTTCAGGCTGCTAATGTCAACACAGCCAAAGCGTGTCTGCCACTTTACAAATCTCTTACTCACCCTGGGAGTGAGGACCAGAAGAAAAAGCAGCATTCAGCTGCAAACTATGAGAGGTATGATTGTGCAGCTACCTCAGCATGGTTACGTTAGGGTTTGGGCCTATAAACTAACTGAAGTTATCCAACGGTGCTGTCCCAGGGCAATTTGCTGCCTGCATCAAATGGTGTCTGCCCCCCTCGCTAATCTATCCCGTTCTCCACACTTCATAGTGTGGCCTGAATAGGGTCACTTCACCCTGTTGCACAGCAGGGCCAGTCCTGGTGTCTGAGGAATTATTCCCGAGTAACTGCTACATCTGGCCAGGAAGTAAAAATAAATAGAAACTGCAGCAGACAAGAAAAGCAAACAAGCTTATGAAGGAAAAGGCTTCTTTCTTGAATACCAGTCTCCCCCAGCCTAGTGCCCTCTAGAAGATATTTTGTACTGTAACTTCCACCTTCCCAAGCCATTGGTCATGTTGTCTGGGGATGATGGGAGTTGAATCCAACAACATCTGGGGAGCTATAGGGCGTGTGTGGAGGCTTCTTTATGTATTGGAAGCAATGAGATGCAAGGGGGTCCAGATGACCCCTTCTGCTGGTGCCTACTGCAGCCATTCCCTCCAGGTCCTCTGTTTGTACATAATAACGTCCATGTGTAGACCCCCTTCGGATGTTGGCTGTATGTGTGGACAGCAGACGGTGGACACGTCTTTTATACATGTGTGGGATGTGTGTCGTGACACGTTCAGTTGTGTCACGAAGAGTCGGACACGACTGAACGACTGAACAACAACAACAACAACAACAACGGGATGTGTGTGTGTGTCTGAACACCCCCTGCAGACGTTAAAGGTGATTTACGCAGACCTAAAATGGCTTATCAAGGCCTCCCTCCACAAAAAAACAACAATTTGCAATGGGACTTCATGATTCTTCCTTGTCTGGTGCTAGCATGTCTAAAAGAGCACAGCGGCTGCTGGAGTTTCAGAACTTTTGGAATCCCTCCAAGGAGGGTTGAGAAAGGGCCTGAAATCTAACCTGCAGCATTTTTCTTGACTTGGAGCCCACCGAGAACATCTTCGCTAGAGGGAGCTTATATTAAGCAAAGAGACTTGCTATAGAGTTCTATGGCAAATAGACTTCCGGCGAGGACGCCATCGCGGGCGGTCGTGGGTCGCTTCGGCAGCGAGGCGACCCAGGCCGGCCCAGGGGTAGGAGCCCCGCTACCGCAAAGCGGGGCTCCGTTGAGCCGCGGGTCGAGCGTCCCGCGGCTTGGGCTCTCCGGCGAGCCCGCTATGGCTCCGAACCCTTCCCTCGTTCCCCCTGTAAAGGGGGAGTGGGGGTGAAGGGACCACGGAGCCGGGCTGAGGAGACATGCCCCAACCGGACCAGCGAAGCGGCGGCCGCCGCTCGCGGTGAGCGATATCGTTCTACCTGGCAGAAGGAAAATAAATGAAGCCCGTTGGCTGTGAGTACTTGAACAACTGAATTTATCTTTGACATTTGGCGCTCCGGGAGATACGACGGAAAGGAAGCCCGTTTTTCTCCCTTTGGTGGAAAAAAAGTAACTGTTTTGATGGTGACTGCTGTTACAGTGATGGATACAATGTTTCGACTTTTGACAAGTGAGACTGATTAGATCCCTTTTGGGGGAGTAAGTTGGTGGTGGATATTTCTTTTTAAAATGGATAGACTGTAATCTTTTCGCCCTGACTCCAGGGAAAATGGCTGCGGAGATTTGTGAGTGAGATGGAAAAGTACTGTGACTAAGATGGAAAAACACTGAAACTTGATACTCTATGCCCACTTCTACCATGTTAGGTTTCGTTTTCAAGCTGGTTTTAGACTCTGGACTGACTCACGAACAAAGGATTATTTTTTTGAAGTTAGAATTGCTGAACCAGAAATTGATTTTGCTGAACCAGGATGTTGCAGAAAAGTTATATCCCACAGGAAAGACTATTCAGAACATTGTTGAAATGGAAGGAAACCTTGGCAGAGAGCTGAAGGGAATTATTGAAGAACAAAATATGATGTCTTTGCAACTCCGAGAAGATGAAAAGTCCTGCTGGGGTGGGAGACCCAGGATGAGAAGATTTTTTATATCCAATTTCTGGGGTGAGAGCTCAGGAATGATGGGGAAAAGACTTATATATTCACAATTAGAAGAGGAACGGAATTTCGAACCGGAGATGCTGGAAGGTGATGATCTGTGTACCCTGATGCTCCCTGCAAGGACTGTTGTAGACTACGTCTGGAACTGTGGACTTACAAGAAAAGAGGACATTCTGGAAAATGGTATTGGTGTAAGATGGAGGAACGCTTGGGGGGAGACCCCGAAATGGCGAAAGAAAATGGATAGAAAAGGGATAGGGTGAAATGTATTAAGGATAAAATTGGGATGGTTTATTATGGTACCCTGAAGCCGGTGTGTTAAGATTTTAAGTTTTTAAATTAGAGAAGAGATATTAGAATTTTTCTTTATTAGCAGCAGTCTAAGTGAAAGAGGATGTTTGATATGATTCGACATAAGAAGTAATATGTGGTGTTATGAAGCTGTATTATTAATTATCATGAAGTTAGATTTGGATTAGATTCGATTTAAGTTAACGAGTGATAGATTATTGTGAATTAAAAATAAGATCTTAAGAAGTATGTTTAGTTTTGATTTTTAAACGATTAATTTTTAGAAATGAGAAGTTATTAAAGTAAAATTGGAATTGGAACTGAAGGAGAGAAAACGGGGGAAGTCATTTAGCAATGATTCGAACAAGAAAGGTTTTTTGTGTGTGTGTAAACAAGAAAAAGAATTGTTGGTATATTTGTATTTGTTCTATTGTGGTTTGATTGTTGGGTTTGGGTTTGGGTTTGTGTTGGTATGTGTGCTATGTTGTTCTTTGTTCTGAAAAAACCAATAAATTCTTTTTTAAAAAAAGAGTTCTATGGCAAATAGCTTTAGTAAACATGGGAGAGAATCTGCAGGATTAATTAGAGAACATCTAATCTGGGCAAGGCATTTCACAATGGGCAAAAGAGAATAGGGTGTGATGGCTGAGGATGGGAGATGTCAAGAGTTGAGCTCACTCTAGAATTCTCACTGAAACAGGAAATCTGTCTTGGGACTATCTCCTTCAGATGAATGCTACAGGATTGAATACTACTCAGTTTTTCAAATCCCTGGATCTAGTGTACTCTTCCTGAAATGGTAGTTTAGTTTGTGCAAGCAATTATTTCCATTCTATCATGGGACACCCACCCCACTTTAAGTGTATTGTGTGGATGTGATATTTCCTGATTTATTTAATATTTACCTGCTTTATTGCTAGCACATGAGAGTGTGTGTACATCATTCATTCACCCCACACTTTTCAATCCATTTCCCCGTGCCTTTCCTAACTTCAAAAAGTAAATTGATATGTATCTTTAGGGGCGAGGCAAAAACGTTCCTCTATAACTAGGTCTTTGGCTGATTAAACAAATTTGTTTTTGCCTTTGGGGAATGCCTTTTAAATGTGCTTGTGGGTGTGGGGGTTATTGGCTTGATTGTTTGTTTTTGTTATGCATGTTGTGTTCTCATTTTGTATTTTTATGCTGTAATTTTAGGATGGAGGGCAGTATACAGACTGAATAAAGAAACAAAATATATAAAGTGGGTGTGCTGCACCAGGGAAGCAGAGCACTTTAATCCATTCTAATTATGCAAACCTAAATTTTCAGAATGCACGCGAGTCCACACTGCAAAAAAAAAAAAAAAAAACCATCAACGAAGAGTCTGGAGGTGATCACCGTCTTTCTGCATCGTGAGTCATGTTGGTAGCTGCACGAACAGCCACAGCCGATAACCACTCAAATGATGAAGAGGCCAGGCCACTCCATACGCTCCAAATATCCTTATTTAGAAGAGGCAGAAGATATTGTTTGATCCCCTGGCAAATCTGCTACCTCTGCTTTGTCCTTGTTTCTGCCTTTGGGGAATGCCTTGCTAAAACTTAAAGTTCCTAGCTTTGTCATTCTCCCGTGCTGAGTTGCATTCTTCAGGGTTTTATATCCCTGTCCAGGGTCTCTAGAAGTTAACTCCCTGAGATATATCTTGTGTCTAGCAGAGAACCAGGTAAACGCATGTGCATAAACACTAAGGCACCCTGCAGTGCACAGACTACCGTTTCCCACACTGCAGCTGCTGAGGCAGATTCCAACCTGCTGATAACATATTGTAAGGCAATTACGGTCCCGTCCCCCATTTCTCTTGAACCCAAAGAACAAACACTCTTGCTCAGTTTTAAATCAATGGCGGGAGAGTGACAGGCGCAGCCAATACAACACAATCGCCAGAGCAGCGCATTCAACAATGTGTAACAAGGGGAGGGGGCTGAGACTATTAGGTTTTTCTTTAAAATTGATGTGGTCAATGGTTCTACTCAGAAGTGTTTGTTTGTAACCCTGAACTGAATGAATAACACACCTGTGAGCTTTTGATAATTTGAATAATTGGAGGCGGAGTTTACTTGCTACACTGAATGCAGCGATACGATTGGGTAATTGATTGTTTTGAAAACTGTATTTAAGTTACCCAAATGTTTCATATTGTTGGGTGTAGTGTGAACTGTTGAGGAATGGTGGTGAGAGGGGTGTATTGCATATCATAGAATCATAGAATCATAGAGTTGGAAGAGACCACAAGGGCCATCCAGTCCAACCCCCTGCCAAGCAGGAAACACCATCAAAGCATTCCTGACAGATGGCTGGCAAGCCTCTGCTTAAAGAACTCCAAAGAAGGAGACTCCACCACACTCCTTGGTAGCAAATTCCACTGCCGAACAGCTCTCACTGTCAGGAGTTCTTCCTAATGTTTAAGTGGAATCTTCTTTCTTGTAGTTTGAATCCATTGCCCCGTGTCCGCTTCTCTAGAGCAGCAGAAAACAACCTTTCACCCTCCTCTATATGACATCCTTTTATATATTTGAACATGGCTATCATATCACCCCTTAACCTTCTCTTCTCCAGGCTAAACATACCCAGCTCCCTAAGCCATTCCTCATAAGGCATTGTTTCAAAATACCGTATTTTTCGCTCCATAGGACGCACTGGACCATAGGGCGCACCTCATTTTTAGAGGAGGAAACCCAGGAAAAAAACATTTTTCTGGTTTTCCTCCTCTAAAAGCCCTGTTTGTTTGTTGTTGTTTTTTTGAGGATCAGCTAAAAGTTTTGCAGCTTTTTTGCAAAGGGAAAAGCCCTGGCTTTTTTGAGGATCAGCTGAAAGTTTTGCAGCTGTTTTTGCAAAGGCAAAAGGCCTTTTTTTAGGATCAGCTAAAGGCTTTGCAGCTTTTTTGCAAAGGGAAAAGCCCTGGTTTGTTTGTTTGTTTGTTTTTTGTTTTTTTGAGGATCAGCTAAAGGTTTTGCAGCTTTTTTTGCAAAGGGGGAAAAGCAAAGCTCCTTTTGCAAAGGGGGAAAAACAAAGAGGAAAAGCCCCATTTTTATGGGGTTTAACTCACATTTCTGAAAAATCTTAAGGAAAAGGAGACATTTCTACTGTTTCCAGACAGATAATCTAATCAGCCAGTCACATGTCCTGGGGAAACAAACAACCTCCCTCTGCAGCACATTCAACAAAGGAGGGCGGGGCTGAAAGGGAGCCGGGACTCTTATCTCTCTCCCGATCTATTTCTGCTCAGCTGCTCAGCGGGGTCCTTTCAACACCCCCTTTTCTCTTTGTAAAATAAAAAGCACAATCTGCTTTTGGCTCCTGGGCAATTCAGCTCCAGGGACCACCATTCGCTCCACAAGACGCACAGGTATTTCCCCTTACTTTTTAGGAGGAAAAAAGTGCGTCTTATGGAGCAAAAAATACGGTAATAAAAATATTCAAAATAAAAATATTCAAAAATAAAAAGCAAGCAAAAGATATTGCGGGCAAGTTTGTTATTTCAACGTCCCTGCCGCTGCGGACACTCGGTTGGTGCGGATGCCCAACAGAGACACCCCATGGTGATTCTGAGGGTGCTTCCAGTTTATTGAGCGTTCATACTGACTTGTTGGCAGAGAAGTTAGCTGATGTTGTGTCAAAGCAAGTGTCATCCAGCACTTTCGAGTGCATTTCCCCAACATTTCCCTTATCAGGAAAAGTCTGGTGTTTGGGGAAAGCAGGCTTGTTGTGCAAAAACTCCCAATCCACTATCATTGGGCAACCTCCATTTCCTGGTGCATGCTTGAACCCCACCCCAAGATAGCAGCAAGCTGGAGGCACTCTTGATGTGCAAACCAAAGTATTATAGGTATCTCAATAATTTCATCTGTAAAAATGTTAGGCACTCTCTCTCTCTCTCCCCTGTCCCGCACTCCGTTTTTTGCTTTTGTGTTTTAAACTCCCCACTCTCTTCTAAGTGCTAGAAACTCACTGAGAGTTTAGCTTGTCATGGTGATATTTGGAGAGGATATGAGAAGGCAGATAATTAATAATAATTAAAAAAAAGCTGGGCAGAAATGAGAAGGTAGATGAACATGTTGAAAAATAAGCACTATGATATATTTGACATTTAGTGATTGCTTAGTATTGAATATGGTGGAACAGCTTACACAAAAAAAGTATTAAAGGATTTGTTGTTGTTGTTAAAATGTATTGTTGCCCAGGGTCAGATAGAAGGCAGCGTGGGTGGAGCAAAATTAATAAATCCATAGGGTGGTATCTGATACTAGCTGCTTTCACGCAGCAGTTTATTCAGTTTCTCTGACTTTTCCGTAACTGTTAATTTCTGCATTATACAGGCAACTCCCCATTTAAGCGTTCAAGCCACCTGCAAATGTGCGCATGCGCATTGCTGCAAACCCAGAATTGGCTGGAAAATGGACAAAAACGGCCCTAAAAGAGCATGAAAATTGCAAAAATAGCATGAAAGCAGCATCTAGGGAATCCCACCAGCCTTTGCAAGTGCAATCCCAGGAGCACTTACACCAATCTTTTAGGCCTGTGGAGAGCTGGTGTTTGAGCAAGAAGGTTTGGAGGCGGAAATTGTGGTGTTTGCAGGCTTTTTCAATGGTGTTCCCAATATATGTGATTCACTTTAAACCTTGGAATGTAACCACCACATAATTGGGGAGTTGCCTGTATTTGAGCTTTCACACAATGTAAAAGCCACTTCTGGAACTCCAGTAGAATTTAGTGGAAGTTTAGTACTCATTCTCATGTTGATTGCTTCCAGAAAAATCTGTCTGCAATCCCATGAATCCCAAAAATGATGGGGTAAAGTGTGAAATTTGGGGTGATATGCTGGCATACAGTTCTTTCCTGCTGTTCGCATGGGTAAATCATGAGGGATCAGAAGTACACATCTGCAGAAAAGGTTGGAGGAGTAGAGATGTTCGCCCAGCAACATTTATTGTTCAATGGCACATCTACTGGCATGAATGAATTTTAGCATGACATGCAGCAGGTATATTGGCCAAATAGCCACAGTTCTTTAATGCAACAGTTACTGAACTTGGAAAGGTATGTTAGAAATCAGGACAGAATATTCCCCAAGACTGAATGCACCCTCAGCCATACTCAGATTATATTCACTGAAATAAATGTGATTAAATTTGCCACGATTCAAATCAAAGATAAGGGTTTTTTAAAACTTAAAAAAACCTATGCAAGCAGCAGTTGCATCCTCCTGCCCCCAGATTCTGAGCATTAAAAAAAAATATAGAAAGTGACTCCAGCAACACTATGATGACCTCGGCTCAGAACAAAGGAGGGTGTCCATCAAAGTGTTTGATGAGCCATCAGCTGTTCTTCTCCAGCCAGGGCTTATGAACTTGGGAGTTGAAATGTATACCCAAAGCTAAAATTACACACCGGTCCCTCTCGGAAAGCCTTTGAAAATTTAGTATGACATAGATTAATCTGTTTCGAAGAAGGTTGCCCGTTTCTAGAGAGCAAAGCCACTGGATATGAATTGACGTGCCATCAGCTATCTCTGTGATTACCAAACTACAGGATTCTACTAAATATAGATTTAACCCAATGCTATTGTCAAGTTTGTTTCCTTCCTACAAAAGCAGGTGCTGCCCGGATAGAGGCAAGTTTCCTGTTTCTTTTTGTCACCACTTTCTCATGTGGTCCTTGCAGCTGCTGCAGATTAAAGGGCAGCACAGATTGGCTTATGTGGCACAATTGTGCAGAGCCAGTTTACCGTAGCACACAAGTAGGGCTTGTTGAAAAGGAGGCTTTTCTTAATCTAATTTGAAAAAAGGGAAATGAGAGAGAGAGAGAGAGAGAGAGAGAGAGAGAGAGAGAGAGAGAGAGAAGAAGTGAAAATGCTGGTTGCTAACAGAACCAGCATAACACAACAAAGGAATAGACCAGAGTTGAGATCAATAACATTACATCTACTGTATAAATGACTCCGGAATATCTCTTTGGGCATGTGCCTAGATTCTGAGATTTTCTGGGGAGGCCCTTCTGCCACCTTTACAGGCATACTTGGTAGGGACATGGGAGAGACTTTTGGAACTCCCTCCCTAGAGAAGTTAGGCGGGCTCCCTCCTTGTGGTCCTTCCAGCGGCAAGTGAAGACAACAGGTTTTTGGGAACCGATTGCTTTAAATGAGGAGGTTGGTGCTGTGCTAATACCACGAGTCTGACCAAACTGTGCGAGGCAGTGGAAGACAGGGGTGCCTGGCGTGCTCTGGTCCATGGGGTCACGAAGAGTCGGACGCGACTAAACAACTAAACAACAACAATATATCTATTAATGTTCAATTGTTTTTTTTAATGACCCCTTGCCTATCTTTTTAGCTGTTCTTATTTTATCTGTAAGCTGCCTTGAGTCCCTATGAGGGGAAAAGGTGGGGTATAAATAAATATAATATATATATATATATATAATAATAATAGTAATAGTAATAATAATGATTTCAAGAAGAAGACGAACGGGAGTGAATGTGCTAGCTCTGTTCACCCCCTACCTTGATTTACATGTGTGGCCTCCCTGCATGACTTAGAACCCTGGAAGAACAGGGTTCCAAGTCATGCATAGAGTCCACGCAACTTTAAAAAAGTTCCCTGCTGCAGAAGACACCTCTCCAGCTGATGGAAGCCGATGGGACTAGCAATGGACAGTCATATAGCCATATACATACTCTTCCTTTTTACATGAGGGATTAGATTGATTGAAGAGGTTTTAAGTTCCCTAGCTTTCTGCAGGAAAGGTAAGGATATGCTTAAATCGCTTCTACAGAGGAACAATGGAACGGAAAAGCACTTAACTATGCCTGGAGCATGAGATGGAATATATAAATTGTGGGAACCCACAAAATGCCCTCCTCATGTGGGTCCTCTGCTAGCGAAGGCCACGCCGACCAGGGTCACAGGTGGTGGGGAGGGAAGGAGCAGCTGCTACCATCACAGCTATATCTCCTCTGCAACATTTTCCTTTGCTCCAAGGGAATAAATGGCAGCCATTCAGTTTTTTGGGAGAAAATAACGGGATACGCTTGAGAACAGTATCGGGATGGGGGCAAAACATGTCCCGTGGACACCACCCCTCCCCCCGGTAACTCCAGAAGCAGCTGTATTTTTACCCTTATATCTAATTTGGCCTTGGAAACCACGGCATCATGGGCTCCCATAGGACAAAAGTTTGAACTTCATTAGGCAAGGATTCTTTCCCTTTGAGTTTCATATTGAAATTCCAGGGTTAGCCTACAGTTACATTTTCAAAATTAAAATTAAATAAATCAAAGTAGCAGAAACTATTAAAACAGGCCATGGGGGCCGAGCACGCACACACACACACACACACACACACACACACACACATTTTCAATGAAGGGGCAGGCCCCCCCCCCAAAGCTCTGCAGCCGCTGGCAGGCACACTGCAGGACATCCACACAACACGTCCGCATGCCCCGTAATGTGTGCGAGTGATGTCAGTACAACACAGGACTTGGTGATGTCATGCACGCACATAGCGGGGGGTGGGGTGGCACATGGCGTGATGATGTTGTGCGGCCCCAGGCCCCCTCAATCGCGGGGGGCAAGGCCTGCATTGAAATATCAGGTTTTTAAGACAGTTTTGCTAAGTAAGCAGCAGGCCTGTTCTTCAGTTATTAATGTCATGGTGTCGTGGGACAACCGACGATGTTTGACCAATCTACTGGCAATATTTTGATTAGTCAGTTAACCGGAGTACCAGTTCCATCCATAATATCTAGTAAAAGTTACCCAGAGCACTTTCAGATGGGCTGCTTACTTACACTAAATGTGGTTGTTATCCTGCACTTTCTAGTGCCATTATCTTGTCTGTCCACAGAGATGTCTACCCTCGATGCATGTCGTTGTGTGTGGTATGCATTCGTCCACAACAGGACAGATTATTCCGATTTAGAAGCACCTCTGATCTTATTTACAGCATTATTTATATACTCTGCAATTCTGCTAAAAGAATACCTGAAGTTGCTATCAAGAAACAACTAAAAAAAAAGAAAAAGTACAGTAATGGAATATTATCCACTAAGACTATTCTTATTTTAAAGGAACTGGATTTTTTATTTTTTTATTTTGAACCATGAGAGCATGATTTAGATTGAACTGGATAACCTAATGTAGGCTTTCAAACAAAAAAATACCTGTGAAAAATCTGCTTTCTTCCAGCCTGATCAGCAATTTGATCTTGCCTGCCATATCTGGGCTTCATGCTTCTGCTTCTGCTTCTGCTTCCTGGGGCTTGGAATCTGTGTGTCTGGCTACATGGCTATGACTCATTTGGAAGGAATGAGACTGTTCGTCTCCTATGTTTCACAGATGAGCCTTAATGCTTCAGGGTTCAGTCCGCTTCATAAGGTGTTGATCCCACACCTGATTCTTCTTACTCTTATTGCTGTGGCCAGACAGTTTTACATAGCATTTATTATTACTGTGTTTATTGTGACTATGGGGTTGCAGCGTTCATCTCACTTTCAGGCTGAGGGAGCCAGTGTTTGTCCACAGACAGATTTCCAGGTCATGTGGCCAGCATGACTAAACCCCTACTGGCACAAGGAGGAATGTGCCGAGTGCCAGAGCGCACGGAAAAACTATTTACCTTTCCACCGCAGCAGTTCCTATTTATCTACTTGCACTGGTGTGCTTTCGAACTGCTAAGTTGGCAGGAGCTGAGCAACGGGAGCTCACCCCATCGTGGGGATTCGAACCGCCGACCTTCCGATCAGCAAACCCAAGAGGCTCAGTGGTTTAGAACACAGCGCCACCCACATCCCTGATAATATGTTCATTATTATTACATATTATGCTATTACATATCAATATCACATATTAATATTTCATACACACACACAAACTTTTAAAAAACAACAACTCAGTTTCTATATTTTTAGCTGTTCCTATTTTATTTGTAAGCAGCCTTGAATCCCTTTCAGGGAAAAAGGTGGGAGATAATAAGTATATAATAAGTATATTGTATTTGAGACAACAAAAGGAGGTCATCATCCAGACCACTGGGTCAACAGGCTTTTATCTGCATTTGTTCCCTCAGCTTTCAAATGTAACTGCGTTACTGTTAAATGTGAAAAATAATTATCTAAATAGCAGCCTCTTCCAATTTCAGGGCCAGAGACATTATTGGACTTCAACCCCCATCATTCCCAGCCAGCATGGTCAATGGCAGCTGCATGATGGGAGCTGTAGTCCAACAGTTGTCTTGTGGGCTTCTTAGAGGCATCTGATTGACCACTTTGGAAAACTAGGTGCTGGAGTAGATGAGCCAGAAGATCATGCAGATAGTTCCTACTGAAATTTTGTTGGCATCCATCTGTTTTGGGAGACAATGAAAGAGTAGTGAAGTCAAACTGTTGGACTGTTATGTTACAGCACTTGCCCTGACTTGCTGAGGCAGACATGGGAGAGACATGTTTTGTTGCAGCTGGGACAAATGAAGGCATCCGGTTGTGCTGCTGCAGGTGCACCATGGCATTTCTTCTCTCTGCTCTCCTCCCAGTGGTCATTCCTCTTCTGGTCACTGCTACAGATGCATGGCGTCACTGTCTGTCTCTAGGCATGGTGGTTGTCTGCAAGGGAACACAGTGGGGTTGATGTTGCCAGCCTTCGTGTCATGTCACGTTTGCAGACATCTTTGTAATGCAGAGTTGGACTGTCAATGGGCCTGGTACCTGAAGCCAGCTCCCTGTAGAGCATGTCCTTGGAGAGCCTGCCATCTTCCATCCTGTGGACGTGACCAAGCCAGTGTAGATGTCACTGAGACAGGAGTGCAAACACACAGGGAATGTAGGCTTGGGAGAGCACATCTTTGGGACTCTGTCCTGCCATGTGATTCCCTAAATCCTGTGACGTAGCACATGTAGAAGATCACTCCTGGCTGGTGTAAGTCACCCATTTCTCACCACCATAAAGCAGAGTGTTCAGCATGCAAGCCTGATAGACGTTCATTGCCAGAACATTAGCATCACGTTCTCCCGTACCCATTGGGAGATGCGAGCCAATGCTGTAGCTCCCAGGCAGCTGGGAGCCACCATTTTTATTTTCCACAATAACCCAGTGAAATAATTGCTGCAGAATTCCCATGCAGAGGTGCTCCTAAGCAAAGGTGCAGAAACATCACAGAGGCAGCACCATTTTATCCAGAATCTGATAGACAAATTTGCCCAGCTTCTAAATTATGTGTCGTCTATGAGCCAGAAATGTATTTTATCAGCCTTTACAATTGTTATATAATAAAATATTCAAATATGTACATACATACACAAACAACACAGATATGCAGCTCAGTTTCTCACACCCTTTTGAAAACAATTTTTATTTTCTAACAAGTGAAAATATTGATGATTAAATACCCCACACTTTGGTTTGGCGTGTCTGCAGAGGAGAGGGGGTAGGGAATTTCTTTATAGGATTTACAGTACTTGACTTGCAGAATTTTACTTGGCCGTAGATGCTATAGATAATGGCTATAGGTATGCATCCCTGTCCTCTTCCTCACATCACAGAACTCATGTGGTATATTCAATTCTTTGCACCTCCCACCCTTTAATTACCTCCATATGGCTGAGTGTAGAAACGTAACACAATGTCACAGAGCAATGCTACTTCTGGGTTATTTTGAAAAGTAAAAATGGTGTCTCCCAGCTTCTGCCACCATCAGGTAAGCTTACCATGACCCAATAATAATACAGTGGTACCTTGGGTTACATACATTTCAGGTTACATACGCTTCAGGTTACATACTCCGCTAACCCAGAAATAACGCTTCAGGTTAATAACTTTGCTTCAGGATATGAACAGAAATTGTGCTCTGGCGGCGCAGCAGCAGTGGCAGGTCCCATTAGCTAAAGTGGTGCTTCAGGTTAAGAACAGTTTCAGGTTAAGAACGGACCTCCGGAACAAATTAAGTACTTAACTAGAGGTACCACTGTAATAATAATATTTATTTATTTATACCCCGCCCATCTGGCTGGGTTTCCCAATGACATATGAAGTAGAAGGAGGCAGGGATATGAGAAGCACTTTGCCACAGGCTCGTAATTGAGCCTGAACCCACCCTTTAGTTCTTGTACTTTTCAGATGGTTCAACTTTGCAGTTGAACTTCTTGGTTTCTCCCATGGTAAGCTTGTCATGTCAGCTGGAGAACTATAAATCAGTTGTATCTGTTCCTTTGTTGATATAACTGAGGGGAGGTGACATTTTGCTGCCATTACTGACAAGACAGAACAGCTTCAGGTTTTCCACTTCTCATAGCAACTCTTTCTCTTGCAGCCTAAATAATCCCTCCAAACAATTTGAGATTTATCTACCTAGTGACATTCAACATATGTTGTCATGGAAAATGCAAGATGTTGAGCAATAATGTGCCATTAAACACACACACACACACACACACACACACACACACACACACACATTTCTCTTATCTCAGCTGCATTAATAGTTAACACACTCAATCCATGCAGTTGTATGGTCTCACAACATTAAATTATGGTCTGCCATTTCCACTGTTGTGACTCCCAACCTGGGAAGCAGATTGGAGTCCAGACTAAATGAGGAGGAGTGAGCTAGATCAGAAGAACCAACAGCAAAGGCCACAGAAGAACTAGATGCTGGGCTAAGCCAGAGCCTGTCTACCAAGAAATCTTCAAACAATAATCCCCAGACACTGCCTGAGGCCCATCATGAATTCACTGCCTCCTCACCTGGGGCCCTGTGTTCCTCAGCACCAACATAGGAAATGAGCCAGGAGGGAAGTAATAGGCAGGAGATGGAGTGCTAGGCTCCAGCCCTTTAAGATCATCTTTCTCTGGGGAACAGACAATCCTTAAAAGAATAGAGTGGGCTGAGAGGGATAAACAGCTTGCTTTGGAGCCCAGGTCTTGTCAGACCAAGTTGCTTTCTTGGAGCTCTCCAAGGTCCTGCTAGACTGTGGTGCCCACAGGTGACATGGTGTGCCCTGTAGAGTAAGGTTACCAGATTTTTTTCAATGAATTTGGGGACACTTTTCAACTTCCTATTAAATAGATGGATTTTGTCAGGGGACTGATTTGTAAATCCAGGGACTGTCCCCGGGAAACGGGGACGTCTGGTAACCTTACTGTAGAGTCCTGCTAAAGGATTTAATGGCCACTAATCTGTGTAACTACTCTTTCCCTGGTGGGTGTACATAAGATTACAAGAAAGTTCACTAAGACAGAGATAGGAGCCATGATAATATCATGCTGTCCATTGCGGCACTTAAGGAAGAGAGTTCAGGGAGGTAATTGATACTATACAGAACAATCCACTGAGGAATTCACCCTACACAACCCCAATGAAATGAACAGAAGCTGCAGCACTACAAAAAAGGGTTGTTGCTTTTTACATGCTGTGAAACTAAATCCAGAGATAGTCTTCAGCTTTCACAAGAGGTTCCACATCTTCCTTTGCAGAGCACCATAGGGGTTTCTTCCCTTCCACCCACAGTTCTTTGAACAATCTAGGGTTCTTTCCACTCCAACCTATGGTCTTCCATTAGTCACTGAATTGTGAACTCTGGTTATTTATTTGCTTCCTTACATTTATATCCCACCTTTCCTCCAAGTAGCTAAAATGGTGCACATGGACCTATAACCTCTCCCCACACCCCCAGTACACATTTTCTCCTCACAACAGCCCTGTGAGGTAGGTTAGGCTCAGAGAAAGAGACTTGCTCACGGTCACACAGTGAGCTTGACGACTGAGCGGGGATTTGAACCTGGGCCTTCAGTTTACTGCAGTTTCAGCAAACTCTATTATTCATTTCCTTATTTTCAGAGATGATATACAGAAGAACTAAGATGTCACCGCAATAGTTCCTAAAGCTACTCTGAGTGGTCCACACATTTTTTAGACTCAGGGGCACACTGAGTAATCAGTGGAAAACTCTGGTCTGGTCATTTGGGTTGCTTTTTTAGGGGGAAAACAGCAGGTGGAAGTGGCACACTTTCTCGGCCACCAGCCACTTTCCATCTGCAACCTAAGCGCTTTTTTTTCTAAGTAAGGTGGCCATGCACCCTTCTTTACAGATGAATATCTGTCAGAACCTTCTGTTTGAGGGAGTGCTTTATCTGAAGGGTTAATGGACTAAGTCTGGTTTAAAAATAGCGCCATAAGAAGCGAGACTTCAGAGGCCTTGAACTTGCCCTTCAGCTGGTACAGAATTCAGAGGCCAGGATGCTCACTCGGACAAGACAGCTTGAGCATATCACACCGATCCTGGCCCGACTGCACTGGCTGCCAATTAGCTTCCAGGCCCAATTCAAAGTCTTGAAAGCCTTAAAATGACTCAGGACCGCAATACCTCGAGGACTGCCTCTCCCCATATAAACCATCCCAGACTCTGCATTCATCATCTGAAACCCTTCTTTGTGTGCCTCCTCCACGTGTGGTCCGGAGGGTGGCAACACAAGAACAGGGCCTTTTCTGTAGTAGCTCCCCATTTGTGGAATGCTCTCCCCCAGGGAGGTTCGCCTGGTGCCTTCATTATATATTTTTAGGCTGCAGGCGAAAACGTTCCTCTTCAACCAGGCCTTTGGTTGATTAATTTTCTACAGTTTTTTAAATGTGTCTGTGGGAAGGGAGGGTTATTGTTTTGGTGTTTTGTTTTACTCATTTACTTGTCTGTATCCTATATTTTATTCTGTGAACCACCCTGGGATCTTATGATGAAGGGCAGTATAGAAATCTAATGAATAAATAAATGCCCTGGACAGCAGATTGAGCAGCCACAGGGGATAGTCTTATTCACTAGGGTAAGATGTATTCTGTTTCTATTTAAATTCTAATCCACATTTCTAAATGTGCATCTCTACATACAAATAGTCATACACATTTATATATTTATGCAGATTTATGCATATTTTATGCAAATTGTACCTTTTTTTAAGTGATGCTTTTCCTTTTGGGGGCCAATGCATAAAAGGCCACCCAAGTTCCAAGTCACATTTTCACATAACAAATGGGAAGCAGTTGGAAAGGGGAAGTCTTCTTTTGATTTTTATCACTAAAAAACTGTCAAGCCCATTTTGTTGTCCGCTTGGATATCTTTCTAAAAAGAAAATCCCATCGCCCAACTGTACAGATTGTTTGAAATCTGATAGTAACAGGTTCTACGCAGCTTTTAAAAATACAAGAAGACTAATTAGCAGTCTGGAAAGCCAGAGTTTGCACCCAGATTTAATTCCGAGCTAGAAATATCTTTGCTGCATATTGCTCCAAATCCACAAACATCTTGCTTGTTAAAACTGAGCAGGTTTTGTTTTTGTTTTGCTCTGAAGTTAATTTACAATACCAATGCTAGGATGCCAGCCTTCATTGCCTAATCAGATTCATGTGAATCCTGCAGTCCTCTTATCTCTCTCTAGGCAAATACTCCCAGAAGATTCTCTCTCAATTAGATACAGGTCAGGTAGCATGAACTCCCTCCCACAGGACAAGCAGATCTTCCTGGAGGCGGTTGCTAAGAAATTCCACCTGGACTCTGCAGTCTTATCTTCACAAAGATATTTCTGCTACGAGAAATTTTGTTGACCTAATGAGGAAGCAAAAGAGCCTCGGTGTTTTTTGGGGGTAGGTGGGAGGTGGAATATGCAAGCTTCTTTCTTTATCTGATAGCTGATGTCTTTATCTGCATGAGGATCTCGCATTTGCTGATCATTGCTCAGTGCCAGTGGGAATTCCTCAGCCATGGCGAAGATGTGAGAGCAGCGTCAACCCCCTCGATGTTGCATGCAGGTGAGAAGCACGTGATGCTCTTGTTACCAGGAAACGGCTCGAGGAAAAAAATAGCACCTGTTATTTGAAGCAGGTATTGTGATGCATCTGAAAGGTGTCTAAAGCTAGTCCCACTTCCGACACTGAGCACTTGAACTTCAAAGTAACCCACCCACCCACAAACAAAATCAATGGGCAAACACATAAAACAGATGATTATATGTGTAACCAACTGCTATAACAGGCTGCTAACATATATGTTGTTGTTCAGTCGTTCAGTCATGTCCGACTCTTCGTGACCCCATGGACCAGAGCACGCCAGGCACCCCTATCCTCCACTGCCTCCCGCAGTTTGGCCAAACTCATGCCAGTCACTTCGAGAACACTGTCCAACCATCTCATCCTCTGTCGTCCCCTTCTCCTTGTGCCCTCAATCTTTCCCAACATCAGGGTCTTTTCCAGGGAGTCTTCTCTTCTCATGAGGTGGCCAAAGTACTGGAGCCTCAACTTCAGGATCTGTCCTTCCAGTGAGCACTCAGGGCTGATTTCTTTAAGGATGGATAAGTTTGATCTTTTTGCATTCCATGGGACTCTCAAGAGTCTCCTCCAGCACACATTGCAGTTTTCCACCCTCCATTTGCAGCACAGCTCAGAAAGGCATCTACTTTTCACACATGGGACACGTCCCCTCCGTTTTGGTATCATATTACTTTGATTTTATACGGTGTCCTTTAACACTGGTGTAGATCCGGATTTCTTATGCCAGCCGAAAACCAGCTTTTCTGTGAGCAACAAGAAATTATTTAACATGACTCGGATAGGTCTATTCTGCATAATACAGCACCATAGTTTATAGATTAACCATCAACTGGAAAATGTGTCATTTGGAAATTTGCCCCCTGAATCCAGTTTGCAGTCCCTACATTCATTTTGTGTGTGGGGGGGGGGGAATATGGACATGACATTGGGCGTTGGTTAATGCAGAATTTCTTGCAACACATACATAAGACATTCACTATTTCTCCTCCCAATTCTACGGTTCAAAAAAAATAAATGCAAAATGATTGAGTTAAAATAGATGTTTATTATAGACAGAGCCTCGCCATTTGCTTGATCTCTCTCCCTTTGTCTAGCAAGGTCACAAAACAAATACTAAAGTAAACAAGAAAAGAGCTCAATGAACCTGGTTAGCTCAGCTGGTTAGAGCATGGTGATCTAACACCAAGGTTGCAGGTTGGTGGGACAGGTGCATATTCCTGCACTGCAGGGCGTTGGACCAGATGACCCTCAGGGTCCCTTCCAACTCTGCAAGTCTATGATTCCTCAAAGTAGGAAACTTTCCGTGTTGCTTTTCTGGCCTTCAGGGAAAGAGCATGCCCAGAAGAACCAATGTACGGTTCTCCCTACCACCACATAGGGTTGTTTCTGAAGCAGTCTTATCACAATGTACTAACAGAGCTCTACCCCACTGGAAAATGATTAACTCAGTGATGGATTGCATTCATCATGTCAGACCATCCTGTTCTCCACAAATTCATCTCTAGCAGATTATTCCTATTTTGGGCTCATTCCGAAATAAAGCAAACCATGATATAGAGCTTCTGGGTGGCAGTTCCCTTTTTTTGTAGAATTCCCTTCCAAGTGAAGTACATCTCTTTCCCTACATATTAACATTCAGGGTGAATTTTAAAACATTCCTGTTCACCAAGGCATTTGATGGTTGAATGATACACTGAGAGAGTATGTGACGTTTCGCATGTTTTTAAATGTTCTGAATATGTTGTTTTATTTTATTTTATTTTATTTTGAATTCTGTTGTTTTAGAACTTTTGCTTTTGCTGCCCTAGGCTACTTTGGCAGGAAGGCTGGATATCATTTTAATAATTACATACATAAAATAACGGGGGGGTGTGGGGAAGTGGCTTTGAGCCCCCATTTGAAAAATTCTCTGTTGGCAACCTGGCAATTGGATAATCAGATTAGTTTTGCTTTTGTCCTCACTGAACACTAGATGTCGCTCTGTTTTCATCTTTCCCCCTTCCATTAGCGCATGGGTCTAATTATTATGCCAACACCTGCTACCGCTGTTTCCTGCTCTGCTTGTCTCTTAAAGAATTCAATCCCCGGGGCTGTCAGCTTGATATATTTGGTGTCGCTATGTTCACTGCAAATTCCAAAGGAAAGATGTTGATTCAGAGCATATGGCACATGTCTTCCAACTGGATGTATTCCTGAAGGTTCTATTACATGACGTAATGGCTTTAGGGACCCAACTACTGACATTCATTCAGTTAGCGCAACTCTGTACAATCGTGGGTTCCAGGAGCAAGGAAGGCATGAAAGCAAGAACGAGATCAATGAGATGCTTTATTTCTTAATCACAGGATAAGTCGTTTGGATTTTCCTTCCTGGTTGCTTGCAGCATTCATTCTGTGCTGCTGGAGATTCTGTATAGTATCAGAGAATAAACAGCTCTACTTCCTAAGCAGTTTTTGAAATATGCTCTTGGTTTCAATTGATCGAGGTCAAAGTGAATTATATTTATACATAATATTGCCAGTATGCTCAAGGCAGTTTACATCAAACTGGCAAAAAAATTAACAATAATATAAAAGCAACAAAAGCAGTCACTCCAAAATGTATAGAACAACACAAGATGCAATTCATAGTTGTTGGAGAACCTGCTCCAACAAACGAAGTTAGGTCGTGAGGGTGAAAAAAGGAAGCAGCGGAAGAAACGAAAGTAACGGGAGACTCAGGAGAAACAGGAGACTGCAGTCGGGTATCTGGTGCGCACAAAGAACAGCGGACGAATCCTCCCGCTCGCACCGAGGCGGGGACTTTTATTTCTTTCACTTTTGCTTACGTAGCCACACAGTCAAGCAATAACCATTAGACACACATATGCATTTCTTAATTTCGAAATGCTGTTTTTTCGTGTGTTTGTCTTGTGTGTGCTACGTTGATCAGCTGAAGAGGACGATTTGGTCTGTGACCGTTTAATAAAATTTGATTTGATCATATGCATTTCCTGGCGGGAACAACTCTATACATGCGCAGCACTACTGTGCTTGATATTTCCTGCCGCACTTCCCTCCGACATGCGCAGCAGGCTCAGCAGACTCGCCTGCCGCTAACGGCGGCACCAACAGCGATCGGGTGCAGCAGCACTCCAGCATAATCCTACACATAGTCACATGCAAACATCAGGATATTAAACAACAACACTCCATTAAACCCTTGTTCAAAATATAAATTAAGCAAAAACGAAATAAGTCAACCATATAACAAATCAGTTCATATTATTAGGTCATAATATTTCCCCAAACGAACCACTCTGCCCTAAACTCACTCACTGTGCAATCCTTTAGATGTACAGTGGTACCTCGACTTACGACGATAATGCGTTCCGAACGCATCCTCGTAGGTCGAAATTTTCGTAAGTCGAACAACATAACATATATTCGGAAAGATGGAGGGGAAAAAAATTCGTGAGTCGAGAAAACCGCATTTAAAAACTCGTAAGTCGAGGTGTCATGCCGCCGCTTTCCCTTTGTAAATTGAAAAATTCGTTAGCGGCGGCAATTTTTTTTCTTCCAGAACTCATTCGGAAGTCGAAAACGTCATAAGTCGAGGAGCTCGTAAGTCGATGTACCACTGTATACACATAAATAAATTCCACTGAACATATTTAGGCTTTGCTCATTTATTTATTTGTAGGTTGCATTTTGTCTTATTTGTAGAAAGGTAGGGTATTTTGCCAATACCCAAAGTGGGAGAAGTGATGATCACCTGTCTCCTCTGGGATGTGTAAGAAATCTCTCTCTACACTAAGAATGGAGGAGAAATATGGTTCAGCTTTGATTTCAATGAGATTTTCCCTAATTCAAACTTTACGAAAGAAGAAGTGAAGCGAAACACATCTACCGTTCGAAAGTCGCACTTCTCTGAATTTTGTCATGCGGTTCTTCAACCAAATAATGTGTACATAAATGTGTATTTTAGGGGGACGTGTACCTAAGTTGCACACAGTAGTGAAAACAATATACACACAAAAAAATTATATTAGGGAAAGCTATGCGCCAAAATATGCATATTTGGAGAAATGCGCATTAAAATGCTAGGCGAATTTTTGTGAAGATTTGAAAGAATCCACAAACTAATGCAGAAATGTGGAGAACTGAACACTGGAAAAAATGAGATGCCAAAATTGGCAGATGCACCTATCCTACACCATATGCTTAA